>NC_141874.1:543109572-543412603 GCF_056163025.1 Triticum urartu
GAACATTGTATTGAGATCCAAAAAGAGAGAAGAAGCCATCTAGCTACTAGCTATGGACCCGTAGGTATGAAGTAAACTACTCACACTTCATCAGAGAGGCTATGGTGTTGATGTAGAAGCCCTCTGTGATCGATGCCCCCTCCAGCTGTAACGCCCACGATGCGGCTATATCTCCCAAGTGCCGAAGCACGACTTAGAGGCATAACCGCATTGTAAGCAATGTCGCAAGAGGGGTAATCATTACACATCCCATGTACTGAATAAGGAAAGAGGTACATAGTTGGCTTACAATCGCCACTTCACACAATACATGAATATAACATTACATCAACCAGATACAATCAAGGTCCGACTATGGAACCAAAATAAAAGAAGACTACCCCTAATGCTACAGATCCTCGATCACCCCAACTGGGCTCCACTACTGATCAACTGGAAACGAAACAACTCAACGGACACGAACTTCATCAGGCTCCTCCTTGAGCTCGCTTGCGTCACCTGCATGGTATCATCGGCACATGCAATCTGGGTTTGGAAGTAATCTGTGAGTCACGGGGACTCAACAATCTCACACCCTCGTGATCAAGACTATTTAAGTTTATGGGTAGGTAAAAGGTATGTGAGGTGGAGCTGCAGCAAGCACTAGCTTATATGGTGGCTAACTTACGCAAATGAGAGCGAGAGGAGAAGGCAAAGCACGTTCGAGAAATCTATGATCAAGAAGTGATCCTAGACTACTTACGTTCAAGCATAACTCCAACACCGTGTTCACTTCCCGGACACCGCCGAAAAGAGACCATCATGGCTACACACGCGGTTGATGCATTTTAATTAAGTTAAGCTTCAGGTTTTCTACAACCGGACATTACCAAATTCCCATCTGCCCATAACCGCGGGCACGACTTTCGAAAGTTCAAAACCCTGCAGGGGTGTCCCAACTTAGCCCATCACAAGCTCTCACGGTCAACGAAGGATAATCCTTCTCCCAGGAAGACCCGATCAGGCTCGGAATCCCGGTTACAAGACATTTCGACAATGGTAAAACAAGACCAGCAATGCCACCTGAATGTGCCGACAAATCCCGATAGGAGCTGCACATATCTCGTTCTCAGGGCACACCGGATTGTTCAAGGTTCCGGTAGGCCAGCCCAGAGTTGCCCCTGGTGGCCACCGGCAGCTGACAGGTTGGACCAACACTCAGAGGAGCACTGGCCCGGGGGTTTAAATAAAGATGACCCTTGGGTTGGCCGACCCAAGGGAAAAAGAGGCTAGGTGGCAAATGGTAATACCAATGTTGGGACTTGCTGGAGGAGTTTTATTCAAGGCGAACTGTCAAGGGGTTCCCATTATAACCCAGTCGTGTAAGGAACGCAAAATCAAGGAATATAACACCGGTATGACGGAAACTAGGGCGGCAAGAGTGGAACAAAACACCAGGCATAAGGCAGAGCCTTCCACCCTTTACCAAGTATATAGATGCATTAATTAAATAAGAGATATTGTGATATCCCAACAAAATATCCATGTTCCAACATGGAACAAACTCCAATCTTCACCTGCAACTAGCAACACTATAATAGGGCTGAGCAAAGCGGTAACATAGCCAAACAACGGTTTGCTAGGACAAGGTGGGTTAGAGGCTCATGGCAATATGGGAGGCATGATAAGGAAGTGGTAGGTATCGTAGCATAGGCATAGCAATAGAGCGAGCATCTAGCAAGGAAAGATAGAAGTGATTTCGAGGGTATGGTCATCTTGTCTGCAAAGATCTCCGAGAAGACGAAAGCTTGAACCTCGTAGGCATACTCAACGGGTTCCTCGATCATGTACTCGTCTCCTGGCTCTACCCAAAGCAATAACACAAGCAAAGGGAGACACAATCAACCATGTGCAATCCACAAGCAACATGATGCAAAACATGGCATGATATGCGGGATGTGATATGCGATGCATATGCATGTTTCGGAAAGGAAATATGGAACCTGGCCTCAACTTGGAAAACCAAGAGTGCCACTGGAAAGAGGAGTTGATTTCGGTCGAAATCGATATAAAGATCACCGGAATCGGATGCACGGTTTGCAAATGACAAGCAAAACAATAATGGCACAAAGCTGCGATTAACATCACGAGACCATCTAAATGCATCAAGAACAACAAGCTACTGCAATATAACATAACAACAAAACACATGGCAGGGATCCACTAAAGATGCTTGACAAAAGATGAACACTGAGCTATGGCTAATTCACTCAATAGCAGGTTCAAACAAGCACGACAAAAGTGCAAAAGATAACAGGTTACAGACTTAGTGAAAATAACAACATGGCAGGATTTAACATCAGGAAGCAATGTTTAGAGCAAGATAACAACATGCTACAGGAACACATCATGGAAAAGCAAGGCATGGAATGAAGCTACTCAAAGCATACAACAAAAGTCCCTTACTGACCATAAGCCAAAAGGGAACAGAAAATACAATGGCAACCATGTGAACATAACAATTATCGTTAATAGATTCAGACTTAGTAGAAAACTAGAACATAGCAAAACAGATATTAAGTAGGCATGTTTACGAGCTCGATGCACTCACCCCAAGGCATGGCATGACAAACTAAGCATACACCCAGCAAGTAGACATGGCATAGAAGCTAAACATGGCAAGAACAACAACATAGAATGCATGGATCAACTACAACAACCTCGGCAAAAATGCTTAAAATCTAAACATTCTGCCAGAACATTTTATAGCAAAAGTAGAGCAAGATTGAGTCAAGCTAGGGTGCTCCATAAATGCAAAAAAAGACATGGATGGAAAGATCACAACAATATCTACAAAACATCCTTACTGAACATGCTCAAAAGAGGCATGGATCACTCTGTAGCAACATGAATACATGGCATAAAAATATAATCAGGGAAATGACTTCGAAGAACTCTAAGTCCCTGAAATCAGCACCATTACGAGAGCTACTTTGCATGCTTGTGCTAGCCACCACAAATATGAAAAAAAATACATGGCATACACCCCTGTAAAGATGACATGGCATACTTCAAAACACATGTAGGGCTCAAGTTCATAGGAGGCACACATCAATCACGGCAAAAATGACAAAAGTCCAATTACTGATATGAATCTGAAACTAACATAAACTAGCACTCTTGCAACAGCATTTAGGGCATCAAGATGAACTCAAATGAACATGGTGCAATGGAATAAAATGAAGTACTCACCGAGACGAACAATTTGATATGCTACACGCCCAAAACAGAGCCACGGATGCAGAGTTATGATGCAATGAACAGTGCTAGAAATTATGCAGAGCTCAGGACATAGCAGATTTCACAGTGAGCGTCAAATAGTTAAAATGTGCACGTGCGGGTTTTAGAGGGGCTGCTCACCAATGGGCTCGGCCCATGTGAAGAGGAGGTGAGGCAGGCCGGTGGAGGAACTGGGCTGGGCCGCGGGCCAGAGGGAAAGGAGAAGCGGGCTGAGCCTCGCGGGCCAGCGCGGGGGGAGGCCCACACGGGCAAGCGGAGCGCTGCGGCGTCTCCCTCGATCCCGATCGGGACCGGGAGGCAGGGCGGCGGTGCCCGACGACGATCCCGGCGAGGGGCGGCGGCGGTGGTCCAGATCCGGTCGGCTGACGCCGGATCCGGGCGCGGCGGCGACGGTGGTGACTCTGCGGGGCGCGGCGAGCGCGGCAGGGCTGGCTGTGGCACGGGGCGCCCGGCGGCGCCGGCGCACGGGCGCAGACGCCGAGGCGGAGACGCCGGCTGGCAAGGTGAAGGCGCGCCGGTGAGGCGGCGGAGGCGGGGGCGCACGGCGAGCGACGCGGTGCAGGCGGTGTCGGGCGGCGGCGCCGGGCCGGGAGGGCCTCGGACGGGCTCAGCGGGCCGCGGCGCAGTGGTGGGAGGCGACGCTGACAGGTGGCGGCGCCTGATTGGGTGCGGGAGGCGGCGGTGATGACATGGCGCGATGGGATTGGCCGGAGCGAGGTGGAGGGCGGACATGTCCGGTGGCGGAGGAAGAAACGTCTGGCGGCGCGAGGAAAAATGGATCTAGGGTTTCGTCCGCGAGAATTCGAAGGGGATCACATATAAATAGGTAGAGGGAGCTAGGAGAGTCCAAATGAGGTGCGGTTTTCGGCCAGGCGATCGTGATCGAACGACCGAGAGGATGGAGGAGGTTTTGGGCCACTTTGGAGGGGTGTTGGGCTGCAACACACATGAGGCCTTTACGGTTCCTCGGTTAACCGTTGGAGTATCAAACGAAGTCCAAATGGCATGAAACTTGACAGGCGGTATACCGGTAGTAAACCAAGGCCGCTTGGCAAGTCTCGGTCCAATCCGAAAACGTTTAATACCTGCACACGAAAAAGAGGTAAAAAGAGACACCGGAGGACATAGGAGCGTCAGATTGCAAAATGGACAACGGGGAAAATGCTCGGAGGCATGAGACGAACACGTATGCAAATGCGATGCACATGATGACATGGTAAGAAATGCATGACACGCAAGCAAATGACAAGGCAGCAATAGCGAATAACTGGAAGACACCTGGCACATCGGTCTCGGGGCGTTACACCGGCAGAGCTCCGGAACAGGCCCCAAGATGGGATCTCGTGGATACAGAAAGTTATGGTGGTGGGATTAGGGTTTTGGCTCCATATCTGATCGTTTGAGGGTACGTGGGTATATACAGGAGGAAGAAGTATGTCGGTGGAGCAACAGGGGGCCCACGAGGGTGGAGGGCACGCCTGGGGGGCATGTGCGCCCCTACCTCGTGGTCTCCTGTTAGTTGGCTTGACGTAGGGTCCAAGTCTCTTGAATTGTATTCGGTGAGAAAATCACGTTCCCGAAGGTTTCATTCCGTTTGGACTCCGTTTGATATTCCTTTTCTTCGAAACCCTAAAACAGGCAAAAAACAACAATTCTGGGCTAGGCCTCCGGTTAATAGGTTAGTCCCAAAAATAATAAAAAAGTGGATAATAAAGCCCAATAATGTCCAAAACAGTAGATAATATAGCATGGAGCAATAAAAAATTATAGATACGTTGGAGACGTATCGAGCATCCCCAAGCTTAATTCCTGCTCGTCCTCGAGTAGGTAAATGATAAAAACAGAATTTTTGATGCGGAGTGCTACTTGGCATAATTTTAATGTAATTCTTCTTAATTGTGGTATGAATATTCAGATCAGAAAGATTCAAGACAAAGGTTCATATTGACATAAAAATGATAATACTTCAAGCATACTAACTAAGAAATTATGTCTTCTCAAAATAACATGGCCAAACAAAGTTCATCCCTACAAAATCATATGGTTTAGTCATGTTTCATTTTCTTCACACAAGAATGCTATCATCATGCACAACCCCGATGACAAGCCAAGCAATTGTTTCATACTTTAGTAATCTCAAACCTATAAACTTTCACGCAATATATGAGCGCGAGCCATGGACATAGCACTATAGGTGGAATAGAATATAATGAGGGGGGTTATGTGGAGAAGACAAAAAAGGAGAAAGTCTCACATCAACGAGGCTAATCAATGGGCTATGGAGATGCCCACCGATTGATGTTAATGCAAGGAGTAGGGATTGACATGCAACGGATGCATTAGAGCTATAAATGTATGAAAGCTCAACAGAAGAAACTAGTGGGTGTGCATCCAACTTGCTTGCTCACGAAGACCTAGGGCACTTGAGGAGGCCCATTGTTGGAATATACAAGTCAAGTTTTGTAATGAAAAATTCCCACTAGTATATGAAAGTGATAACATAAGAGACTCTCTACTATGAAGATCATGGTGCTACTTTGAAGCACAAGCGTGGCAAAGGATAGTAACATTTTCCCTTCTCTCTTTTTCTCTCATTTTTGGGCCTTTTCTCTTTTTTTATGGCATTTCTCTTTTTTATATGGCCTTTCTTTTTTTATGGCCTTTCTTTTTTATGGCCTTTTTTTATTCCTCACTTGGGACAATGCTCTAGAAAATGATGATCATCACACTTCTATTTATTTACAAACTCAATGATTTCAACTCGATACTAGAACAAAGATGACTCTATATGAATGCCTCCAGCGGTGTACCGGGATATGCAATGGACCAAGAGTGACATGTATGAAAGAATTATGAACGGTGTCTTTGCCACAAATATTATGTGAATTACATGATCATGCTAAGCAATATGACAATGATGAATGTGTCATGATGAACGGAATGATGGAAAGTTGCATGGCAATATATCTCGGAATGGCTATGAAAATGCCATAATAGGTAGGTATGGTGGCTGTTTTGAGGAAGATATAAGGAGGTTTATGTGTGAAAGAGCGTATCATATCACGGGGTTTGGATGCACCGGCGAAGTTTGCGCCAACTCTCAATGTGAGAAAGGGCAATGCACGGTACCGAAGAGGCTAGCAAGGATGGAAGGGTGAGAGTGCGTATAATCCATGGACTCAACATTAGTCATAAAGAACTCACATACTTATTGCAAAAATCTACAAGTCATCAAAAACCTCGGTACTACGCGCATGCTCCTAGGGGGATAGATTGGTAGGAAAAGACCATCGCTCCTCCATGGCCGCCACTCATAAGGAAGACAATCAAATAACACCTCATGTTTCAAATTTGTTGCATAACGTTTACCATACGTGCATGCTACAGGACTTGCAAACCTCAACACAAGTATTTCTCAATTTCACAACTACTCAACTAGCACGACTTTGATATTATTACCTCCATGTCTCAAAACAATCATCAAGCATCAAACTTCTCTTAGTATTCAACACACTCATAAGAAAGTTTTATTATTAATCTTGCATACCAAGCATATTAGGATTTTAAGCAAATTACCATGCTATTAAGACTCTCAAAATAATCTAAGTGAAGCATGAGAGATCAATAGTTTCTATAAAACAAATCCACCACCATGCTCTAAAAGATATAAGTGAAGCACTAGAGCAAAATTATATAACTCAAAAGATATAAGCGAAGCACATAGAGTATTCTAACAAATTCCAATTCATGTATGGCTCTCTCAAAAGGTGTGTACAGAAAGGATGATTGTGGTAAAATAATAAGCAAAGACTCAAATCATACAAGACGCTCCAAGTAAAACACATATCATGTGGTAAATAAAAATATAGCTCCAAGTAAAGTTACCGATAGAAGTAGACGAAAGAGGGGATGCCTTCCGGGGCATCCCCAAGATTTGGCTTTTAGGTGTCCTTAGATTATCCTGGGGGTGCCATGGGAATCCCCAAGCTTAGGCTCTTGCCACTTCTTGTTCCATAATCCATCAAATCTTTACCCAAAACTTGAAAACTTCACAACACAAAACTTAAAGTAGAAAATCTCATGAGCTCCGTTAGCAAAAGAAAACAAAAGACCACTTCAAGGTACTGTAATGAACTCATTATTTATTTATATGGGTGTTATACCTACTGTATTACAACTTCTCTATGGTTCATAAACTATTTTACTAGCCATAGGTTCATCAAAATAAGCAAACAACACACGAAAAACAGAATCTGTCAAAAACAGAACAGTCTGTAGTAATCTATAGCTAGCGCAAGATATGGAACCCCAAAAATTCTAAAATAAATTTCTGGACGTGAGGAATTTATCTATTAATCATCTTCAAAAAGAATTAACTAAATAGTACTTTCCAAATAAAAATTAAAGCATTTCTCGTGAGTGCTAAAGTTTCTGTTTTTTACAGCAAGTTCAACAAGACTTTCCCCAAGTCTTCCCAACGGTTCTACTTGGCACAAACACTAATTAAACACAAAAAGCACAACCAAAACAGAGGATAAATAAATTATTTATTACTAAACATGAGCAAAAAACAAGGAATAAAAATAAAATTGGGTTGCCTCCCAACAAGCGCTATCGTTTAACGCCCCTAGCTAGGCATAACAAGCAAGAATAGATCTAGGTATTGCCATCTTTGGTAGGCAATCCATAAGTGGCTCTCATAATAGATTCATAAGGTAATTTAATTTTATTTCTAGGAAAGTGTTCCATACCTTTCCTTAACGGAAATTGGAATCTAATATTTCCTTCCTTCATATCAATAATTGCACCAATCGTTCTAAGGAAAGGTCTACCAAGAATAATAGGACATGAAGGATTGCAATCTCTGTCAAGAAAAATAAAATCTACGGGCACATAATTCCTATTTGCAACAATAATAACATCATTAATTATTCCCATATGTTTCTTAATAGTGGAATCCGCAAGGTGCAAGTTTAGAGAGCAATCATCAAAATCATGGAAACCTAACAAATCACATAAAGTCTTTGGAATCGTGGAAACACTAGAACCCAAATCACATAAAGAAGAGCATTCATGATCTTTAATTTTAATTTTAATAGTTTGTTCCCACTAGTCATAAAGTTTTCTAGGGATGGAAACTTCCAATTCAAGTTTGTCTTCATAAGATTGCATCAAGGCATCAACGATATGTTTAGTAAACGCTTTATTTTGACTATAAGCGTGAGGAGAATTTAGCACGGATTGCAACAAGGAAATACAATCAATCAAAGAGCAATTTTCATAGTTAAATTCCTTGAAATCCATAATAGTGGGTTTAGCAACATCTAGAGTTTTAATTTCTTCAATCCCACTTTTATCAAATTTAGCATCAAGATCAAAAGATTCAGAATTCTTGAAACGCCTTCTAGGTAAAGGTGGATCATATTCAGTCCCATCATTATCAAGATTCATATTGCAAAACAAAGATTTAATAGGGGACACATCAATAACTTTTAGATCTTCATCATTATTTTCATAGGAACTAGAAGAACACGCTTTTATAAAGGCATCTTTCTTAGCACGCATCCTAGCAATTTTTCTTCAATCATAGCATTAAAATTCTTTTGCGAAGTAATAAATTATTTAATATTAGAATCAAGGGATAATTAGATTTATGCCCCTAGTTGTGTCCCACTCGTCTGTTTTACCCCTAATTCCCAAAAGTCACCGGTTCTGTCCAAGTCACTTTGATCCTCTTATGCTTTTGCCCTTTGACCGTTTGACCGTCAGTTTGAAAACTTCATAACTAATTAATAAAAAATCAAAAAATGCAAATAAGATACCAAAATGTTCAGAAAAACATCACCTATATGTCAGTGTCATTTGCATTTATGAAAAAAGTGTTGGAAAGTGCACATCCGAGTTTTAGCTCTTTTGATACCACCATGAATAGTAAACTCTAAAAAAATTCAAAAAAATATGGTGCCAAAGAACGACAAGTGTTCTAAGTGCTTGCCAAGTTTCATTAGGGAACTACATTCCTGAAAGTCGTGGCAAAAAAATAATCTATTTTGGAGTGCTAATTGTTTTTTTTTGCCGCGGCACCCACGAATGTTATTCCCTGAAACTTGGCAGACACTTAAAACATTTGTCATTCTTTGCCACCAAATTATTTTTGAATTTTTTTGAACTTTTTTAGATTTTACTATTCATGGTGGTAGCATAAGAGCTAAAACTCGGATGGGCACTTTCCAACACTTTTTTCATGGATGCAAATGACACTGACATATAGGTGGTGTTTTTCTGAACATTTTGGTATCTTATTTGCATTTTTCTGATTTAGTATGAATTAGTTATGGAGTTTTCAAACTGACGGTCAAATGGTCAAAGGGCAAAAGCATAAGAGGAGGAAAGTGATTTGGACAGAACCGGTGACTTTTGGGAATTAGGGGTAAAACAGACGAGTGAGACACAACTAGGGGCATAAATCTAATTATCCCTAGAATCAAAATCAGAGGGCATCTTATTATAATTTCCATAGGAATTGTTGTAGGAATTACCATAATTATTAGAGGGATTACTAGGATAAGGCCTAGGATTGAAATTTCCTCTATACGCGTTGTTACCAAAATTGTTCCTACCAACAAAATTCACATCCATAGATTCATTATTATTCTCAATCAAAGTAGACAAGGGCATATCATTAGGATCAGAAGAAACACTCTTATTAGCAAATAATTTCATAAGTTCATCCATCTTTCCACTCAAAACATTAATTTCTTCTATCGCATGCACCTTTTTATTAGTAGATCTTTCAGTATGCCATTGAGAATAATTAACCATAATATTATCTAGGAGTTTAGTAGCTTCTCCTAAGGTGATTTCCATAAAAGTGCCTCCCGCAGCCGAATCCAAAAGATTTCTAGAAGCAAAATTCAATCCGGCATAAATTTTTTGTATAATCATCCACAAATTTAAACCATGAGTAGGGCAATTACGTATCATTAATTTCATTCTCTCCCAAGCTTGTGCAACATGTTCATGATCAAGTTGCTTAAAGTTCATAATATCGTTTCTAAGAGAGATGATTTAGCGTGAGGAAAATACTTAGAGATAAAAGCATCTTTGCACTTGTTCCATGAATCAATACTATTTTTAGGCAAAGACGAAAACCAAGGTTTAGCATGATCTCTAAGCGAAAAAGAAAATAGCTTCAATTTAACAATATCATTATCCACATCTTTCTTCTTTTGCATGTCACACAAATCAACGAAGCTATTTAGATGGGTAGTAGCATCTTCAATAGGAAGGCCGGAGAATGGATCTTTCATGACAAGATTCAGCAAAGTAGTATTAATTTCACAAGATTCAGCATCGGTAAGAGGAGCAATCGGAGTGCTAATAAAATCATTGTTGTTGGTATTGGTGAAGTCACACAATTTAGTATTATCTCGAGCCATCGCGACAAACAAGCAAACTAACACACAAGCAAACAAAAAGCAGGCAGACAAAAAGGGGCAAATAGAGAGGGGATAGAGAGAGAGAGGGCGAATTAAACGGCAAGGGTGAATTGGGGGGAGAGGAAAACGAGAGGCAAATGGCAAATAATGTAACGCGGGAGATAAGGGTATGTGATGGGTACTTGGTATCTTGACTTTTGCGTAGACCTCCCCAGCAACGGCGCCAGAAATCCTTCTTGCTACCTCTTTTAGCACTGCGTTGGTTTTCCCCGAAGAGGAAGGGATGATGCAGCAAAGTAGCGTAAGTATTTCCCTCTGTTTTTGAGAACCAAGGTATCAATCCAGTAGGAGACTACGCGCGAGTCCCTCGTACCTGCACAAAACAAATAAATCCTCGCAACCAACGCAAATAGGGGTTGTCAATCCCTATAGGGCCACTTACGAGAGTGAGATCTGATAGATATGATAAGATAATATTTTGGTATTTTTATGATAAAGATGCAAAGTAAAATAAAAGCAACGTAAATAGCAAAGTAAATAACTAAGTAGTAGGAGATTAATATGATAAAGATAGACCCGGGGGCCATAGGTTTCACTAGTGGCTTCTCTCGAGAGCATAAGTATTCTACGGTGGGTGAACAAATTACTGTTGAGCAATTGACAGAATTGAGCATAGTTATGAGAATATCTAGGTATGATCATGTATATAGGCATCACGTCCGAGACAAGTAGACCGACTCCTGCCTGCATCTACTACTATTACTCCACTCATCGACCGCTATCCAGCATGCATCTAGTGTATTAAGTTAAAAACAGAGTAACGCCTTAAGCAAGATGACATGATATAGAGGGATAGACTCATGCAATATGAAGAAAACCCCATCTTGTTATCCTCGATGGCAACAATACAATACGTGCCTTGCTGCCCTTACTGTCACCGAGAAAGGACACCGCAAGATTGAACCCAAAGCTAAGCACTTCTCCCATTGCAAGAAAGATCAATCTAGTAGGCCAAACCAAACTGATAATTCGAAGAGACTTGCAAAGATAACCAATCATACATAAAAGAATTCAGAGAAGATTCAAATATTATTCATAGATAGACTTGATCATAAACCCACAATTCATCTATCTTAACAAACACACCGCAAAAAGAAGATTACATCGAATAGATCTCCACAAGAGAGGGGGAGAACATTGTATTGAGATCCAAAAAGAGAGAAGAAGCCATCTAGATACTAGCTATGGACTCGTAGGTCTGAAGTAAACTACTCACACTTCATCGGAGAGGCTATGGTGTTGATGTAGAAGCCCTCCGTGATCAATGCCCCCTCCGGCGGAGCTCCGGAACAGGCCCCAAGACGGGATCTCGTGGACACAGAAAGTTACGGTGGTGGAATTGGGGTTTTGGCTCCGTATCTGATCGTTTGAGGGTACGTGGGTATATATAGTTGGAAGAAGTACGTCGGTGGAGCAACAGGGGGCCCACGAGGGTGCAGGGCGCGCCTGGGGGTAGGCGCGCCCCCTATCTCGTGGCCTCCTGTTAGTTGGCTTGACGTAGGGTCCAAGTCTCCTGAGTTGTATTCAGTGAGAAAATCACGTTCCCGAAGGTTTCATTCCGTTTGGACTCCGTTTGATATTCCTTTTCTTCAAAACCCTAAAACAGGCAAAAAACAACAATTCTGGGCTGGGCCTCCGATTAATAGGTTAGTCCCAAAAAAATAAAAAAAGTGGATAATAAAGCCCAATAATGTCCAAAACAGTAGATAATATAGCATGGAGCAATCAAAAATTATAGATACGTTGGAGACGTATCAGTGTGATCTATGGTGTCTCTTACTGACTTACCGCTATCGTTTTCGGTTTATGCTTTAGAGACGGCTGCATTCATGTTAAATAGGGCACCATCTAAATCCGTTGAGACGACACCATATGAACCATGGTTTGGTAAGAAACCCAAGTTGTCGTTTCTTAAAGTTTGGGGCTGCAATGCTTATGTGAAAAAACTTCAACCTGATAAGCTCGAACCCAAATCGGAGAAATGTGTCTTCATAGGATACCCAAAGGACACAGTTGGGTACACCTTCTATCACAGATCCGAAGGCAAGATATTCGTTGCTCAAAATGGATCCTTTCTAGAGAAGGAGTTTCTCTCGAAAGAAATGAGTGGGAGGAAAGCAGAACTTGATGAGGTAATTGTACGTGCTCCCTTATTGGAAAGTAGTTCCTCACAGAAATCAGTTCCAGTGATTCCTATACCAATCAGTGAGGAAGCTAATGATAATGATCATGAAACTTCTGATCAAGTTGCTAGCGAACCTCGTAGGTCAACCAGAGTAAGGTCTGCACCAGAGTGGTACGGTAATCCTGTTCTCGAGGTCATGTTACTTGACCATGCCGAACCTACAAACTATGAGGAAGCGATGATGAGCCCAGATTCCGCGAAATGGCTTGAGGCCATGAAATCTGAGACGGGATCCATGTATGAGAACAAATTGTGGACTTTGGTTGACTTGCCTGATGATCAGAAAGCCATATAGAATAAATGCATCTTCAAGAAGAAGACTGGCGCTGGTGGTAATGTTACTATCTACAAAGCTCGACTTGTTGTGAAAGGTTTTCGACAAGTTCAAGGAGTTGACTACGATGAGACCTTCTCACCCGTAGCGATGCTTAAGTCTGTCCGAATCATGTTAGCAATTGCCGCATTTTATGATTATGAAATTTGGCAAATGGATGTCAAAACTGCATTCCTTAATGGATATCTTAAAGAAGAGTTGTATATGATGCAACCAGAAGGTTTTGTCAATCCAAAAGTTGCTAACAAAGTGTGCAAGCTCCAGCGTTCCATTTATGGACTGGTGCAAGCCTCTCGGAGTTGGAATATATGCTTTGATAGTGTGATCAAAGCATATGGTTTTATACAGACTTTTGGAGAAGCCTATACTTACAAGAAAGTGAGTGGGAGCTCTGTAGCATTTCTAATATTATATGAGGATGACAAATTATTGTTTGGAAATAATACAGAATTTCTGGATAGCATAAAAGGATACTTGAATAAGAATTTTTCAATGAAAGACCTCGGTGAAGCTTCTTGCATATTGGGCATCAAGATCTATAGAGATAGATCAAGATGCTTAATTGGACTTTCACAAAGCACATACCTTGATAAAGTTTTGAAGAAGTTCAAAATGGATCAGTCAAAGAAAGGGTTCTTGCCTGTGTTACAAGGTGTGAAGTTGAGTCAGACTCAATGCCCGACCACTGCAGAAGATAGAGAGAAAATGGATGTCATTCCCTATGCCTCAGCCTTAGGTTCTATCATGTATGCAATGTAGTGTACCTGACCAGATGTGTGCCTTGCTATTAGTTTAGCAGGGAGGTACCAAAGTAATCCAGGAGTGGATCACTGGACAACGGTCAAGAACATTATGAAATACCTGAAAAGGACTAAGGATATGTTTCTCGTTCATGGAGGTGACAAAGAGCTCGTCGTAAATGGTTATGTCGATGCAAGCTTTGACACTGATCCGGATGACTCTAAGTCACAAACTAGATACATATTTATATTAAATGGTGGAGTTGTCAGTTGGTGCAGTTCCAAGAAGAGCGTCGTAGCGGGATCTACGTGTGAAGCGGAGTACATAGCTGCTTCGGAAGCAGCAAATGAGGGAGTCTGGATGAAGGAGTTCATATCCGATATAGGTGCAATACCTAGTGTGTCCGGTCCAATGAAAATGTTTTGTGACAATAGTGGTGCAATTGCCTTGGCAAAGGAATCCAGATTTTAGAAGAGAACCAAGCACATCAAGAGACACTTCAATTCCATCCACGATCAAGTCAAGGAGGGATACATAGAGATTTGCAAGATACATAGGGATCTGGATGTTGCAGACCTATTGACTAAGCCTCTCTCACGGGCAAAACATGATCAACACCAAGACTCCATGGGTGTTAGAATCATTACTATGTAATCTAGATTATTGACTCTAGTGCAAGTGGGAGACTGAAGGAAATATGCCCTAGAGGCAATAAGAAAGTTGTTATTTATATTTCCTTATATCATGATAAATGTTTATTATTCATGCTAGAATTGTATTAACCGGAAACTTTGTACATGTGTGAATACATAGACAAACAGAGTGTCCCTAGTATGCCTCTACTTGACTAGCTCGTTAATCAAAGATGGTTAAGTTTCCCAACCATAGACATGTGTTGTCATTTGATGAACGGGATCACATCATTAGAGAATGATGTGATGGACAAGACCCATCCTTTAGCTTAGCATAATGATCGTTTAGTTTTATTGCTATTGTTTTCTTCATGACTTATACATGTTCCTATGACTATGAGATTATGCAACTCCCGAATATCGCAAGAACACCTTGTGTGCTATCAAACATCACAACGTAACTGGGTAATTATAAAGATGCTCTACAGGTGTCTCCTCGATGGTGTTTGTTGAGTTGGCATAGACCGAGATTAGGATTTGTCACTCAGTGTATCAGAGAGGTATCTCTGGCCCCTCTCGGTAATGCACATCACTATGAGCCTTGCAAGCAATGTGATTAATGAGTTAGTTACGGGATGATGCATTACGGAACGAGTAAAGAGACTTGCCGGTAACGAGATTGAACTAGGTATGAGGATACCGATGATCGAATCTCGGGCAAGTAACATACCGATGACAAAGGGAATAACGTATGTTGTTATGAGGTTTGACCGATAAAGATCTTCGTATAATATGTAGGAACCAATATGAGCATCCAGGTTCCGATATTGGTTATTGACCAGAGATGTGTCTTGGTCATGTCTACATTGTTCTCGAACCCGTAGGGTCCGCACGCTTAACGTTCGATGACGATTTGTATTATGATTTATGTGATTTGATGAACCTAAGTTTGTTCGGAGTCCCGGATGAGATCATGGACATGACGAGGAGTCTCGAAATTTTTGAGACGTAAATATTGATATATTGGAAGGTTATGTTTGGACACCGAATGGTTTCGGAAAGGTTCGGACATTTTCCGGAGTACCGGGGGGTTACCGGAACCCCCTGGGGGTTAATGGGCCTTCATGGGCCTTAGTGTAGAGAGGAGGTAGCGGCCAGGTGGAGGCGCGCGCCCCCCTCCAAGCGCAAACCAAATTGGACTAGGGTTGGGGGCGGCTCCCCTTTCCTTCTTCTCCTCCACCTCTTTCCCCTTCCCCCTTTCTCCGGAAAGGAAAGGAGGGGGCCGAATCCTACTTGGACCGGGAGTCCAAGTAGGACTCCCTCCTTGGCGCTACCCCTTGGGCCGGCCTCCTCTCTTCCCCCTTTATATATGTGGGAAGGGGGCACCCCAAAGGCACACCAAGTTGAAAGTGCAACTATCCCTGGGTGGTTTTGGTATTTCCTAACAACATATAGCTCATTGAGCTAATGCTACTTGACATATCCTCAACCACTTTCTCATATCCAAATATATCCCAAACCAAAAGTCAAACTTGGCCCCACCGATTTGATCTATCTGGCGCCACCGAGTTCACTTGACATAGCCACTGCCACAAACCCTAGTCTTTTTGGTCCCACCGATAGGGATCTCGGTCTCACCGAGATGGGATTGTAATCTCTCTATTTCCCTTCGTAACATTTCGGTCCAACCGAGATGAGCGATCTGTCCCACCGAGATTGCAATGCAAACTCTCTGTTTCCCTTTCGTAACGTTTTGGTCCTACCGAGAGAGCGAATCGGTCCCACCGAGATTGCCTGACCAACTCTCTGGTTAGTCTATTACCAAAATCGGTCTCATCGAGTTTGTGTAATTGGTCTCACCGAGATTACGTTATGCCCTCACCCTAATGATATCGGTCCCACCGAGTTGACTTGTCGGTCCCACCGAAAACCCTAACGGTCACATTATGAACTAAATCGGCCTGACCGAGTTGTATGATTCAGTCCCACCGAGTTTGGTGATTTGTGTGTAACGGTTAGATTTTGTGTGGAGGCTATATATACCCCTCCACCCACTCTTCATTCGTGGAGAGAGCCATCAGAACATGCCTACACTTCCAACATACATTTTCTGAGAGAGAACCACCTACACTTGTGTTGAGGTCAAGATACTTCATTCCAACCACATAAATCTTGATCTCTAGCCTTCCCCAAGTAGCTTTCCACTCAAATCATCTTTCCATCAAATCCTATGATATGAGAGAGAGAGAGAGAGAGTTGAGTGTTGGGGATACTATCATTTGAAGCACAAGAGCAAGGATTTCATCATCAACACACCATTTGTTACCTCTTGGAGAGTGGTGTCTCCTAGATTGGTTAGGTGTCACTTGGGAGACTCAGTCAAGATTGTGGAGTTGAACCAAGGAGTTTGTATGGGCAATGAGATCGCCTACTTCGTGAAGATCTACCCTAGTGAGGCAAGTCCTTCATGGGCGATGGCCATGGTGGGATAGACAAGGTTGCTTCTTCGTGGACCCTTCGTTGGTGGATCCCTCCGTGGACTCGCGCAACCGTTACCCTTCGTGGGTTGAAGTCTCCATCAACGTGGATGTACGATAGCACCACCTATCGGAACCACGCCATCTACATTGCGTTTGCTCCCTCTAAACTCCTCCCTTTACCTTCATATGCAATTGTTTTACATTCCGCTGCTATACTCTTAGAATTGCATGTGTAGGTTGTTTTCTTGACTTATGCTAAGTTGCTAAAATCTGCCAAGAATTAAAATTGGGAAAAGGCTAGATTTTTATTTGGTCAAGTAGTCTAATCACCCCCCTCTAGACATACTTTCGATCCTACAAGTGGCATCAGAGCTTTGGTCTCCATTTTCCTTGATTTCCGTAGCTTTGGTGATCATAGCTTTGGTTTCACAACCTAGGAGAGTATGGCGTCTAGTGAGGGAAATTACCACCGTAGAGGTCCTTATTTTGATGGTACTAATTTTTCTAGTTGGAAGCATAAGATGAAAGTGCATATTCTTGGACATAACCCCGTCGTTTGGGCTATTGTGTGTATTGGCTTGCAAGGTGAATTCTTTGATGGGAAGGAACCGAACTGTGAGGCTAGCGCGGAAGAGTTGAAGATGTTGCAATACAATGCTCAAGCTTGTGATATTCTCTTCAACGGATTGTGCCCCGAAGAATTCAACAAAATCAGTCGTCTTGAGAATGCAAAGGAAATTTGGGATACTTTAATTGATATGCAAGAAGGTACCGACTCCGTCAAGGAATCCAAATTGGATGTGCTCCAAAGTCAACTTGACAAGTTCAAAATGAAGGAGGGTGAAGGTGTCGCTGAAATGTACTCCAGGCTTGCTCTCATCACAAATGAGATTATCGGCTTAGGAAGTGAAGAGATGACCGATAGATTCATCATCAAGAAGATCCTAAGATTCTTGGATGGAAAATATGATACCGTGTGCACATTGATCCAAATGATGCCCAATTACAAAGATCTCAAGCCAACGGAAGTCATTGGAAGGATTGTTGCTCATGAGATGTCACTCAAGGATAAGGAAGAGCTTCACAACAAGTCAAGTGGTGCTTACAAAGCCTCATGTGATGCTCCCACATCATCAAGTGAGAAACAAAACTTCAATGAAGAATTGAGCCTAATGGTGAAGAACTTCAACAAGTTCTACAAGAGTAGAAGCAAGGAAAGAATTTCCAAGTTAAGGTCCTACAATGACAAAAGATCTTCAAGTCGTGAACGCAATTGCTACAATTGTGGAAGACCCGAACACTACTACAATGAGTGTACGGCTCCCTACAAAAGAAGAGAAGGTTCTCCCAAAAGAAGGAGTAGGAGATAAGAGTCACCACCAAGAGAGAGAAGGGGTAGAGATGACCGTTATGAACGAAGAACATCACAGAGAAGCAAGGATTCGGAAAGGAAGGACAAATCATCAAGGGGCTACACAAAACGAAGACATCAAGCTCACGTTGGTGAATGGGTATCCAGCTCCGACTCCAACTATCACTCCGAGAGAAGTTATCACTCCGACTTCGAATATACTCAAGATGAAGGTGTTGCCTGTCTAGCACTTGTGTCAACCAACTCCTACGACATATTTGAGTCACCAAATGAAGGAATTGGAAGATGCTTCATGGCTAAAGTCCCAAAGGTATCACACCCTGAGTATGTTGATTTCAATAGTGATGAAGATGACTTGCTAGGTGATGATGATTTACTTGTTGACAATTCTAGTGATGAAAACTATGATGAACTTGCTATTAATCATGCTAATCAAGACAAAACGAATGATGATGATAAGAAGGAGATTGAGCATCTAACTAAAGAGCTAAACACTCTTAAGTTAGCTCATGAAACTACCTTGGAAAATCATCGAGAGCTTTTAAAGACTCATGAGAAGTTGCGCTTCGAAAAGCTCAACCTTGAGCAAGAGCATGGGTTCTTAAAAGCGATCAATGATGATCTTCGCAAGAAAAGTTCCTCTTACATTGCCAAGCGTTTACTTTTGTCTACTTACATGCCACAAGTTAAATCTAGCAACAAGAGTAAGAAATATTCTTCTTCTAGTAGTAACAATAATCATGCTAAACCCAATGATGTTGCTTCTAGTAGTTCTCTTGATTCCACTAATGATTCTCTTAGCCAAGTTACACTTGAGCAAGAAAATAGCTTATTGAAGGGAATTATAGAGAAAGGTGTTTACAAGAGCCTTGCCGGAAGTAAGCAATTTGAGGAAATTGTACACAAGCAAGGAAGACACCGGAAGAATCAAGGTGTTGGTTTTGAACGAAAGTTCAATGCCAATGGAGTTGAGTGGGGAGAAGATCAATACCCCAAGACGAAATTTGTTCCTCAACAAGAGAAGTATGATCCTACTTCTTTCCAAAGAACACAAGCTCAAGATGATCTTCCACCACAAGACCACAAGCAAAAAGTCAAGGACAAGCTTCAAGAGGAGACTGATGCATTTGAAGAAGCTCCCAAAGCCTTGGTCAAGTGGGTTCCCAAGACTACATCAAGTTCTACTTCATCAAGTACAACTACAACTCCAAGGATTCCCATCAAGATGGTGTGGATCCCGAAGAATAAGAACGAGAGAGTTCTTGAGGGTGACTCCGTCAACACACTTCACTCATATCATTTTGGCGAGGACAAGTGCAAACAACTTCCATATCTTGCACTAGTTCAAGGAGTCACAAACCCTCTTGTTGCTAAGACAAGGGACAAGGTAACCTAATGCATTCATGGACATCATCTCATGTAAATATCACTCTGTCTATGGATATCCTTGTTTGTTCCTTGTGGGACTAACCCGTGTAGGTATTGAAAGTGCAACTCACTCCAAAGGATTGCTCCAAAGGATCTACATCAACATTGAGCATCTACATCTTCAACACCTACATGAAGTCATCATCGACAAAACCCAAGGTTAGTTCATCCCTCTTAGGGGGGATATCACATCTAGGGGGAGCTTTACTCTAATCAATTGAGCTAAAGCAACTCTAATGGTGTGAACACAACAATGCTTTATGTAAAAGTGGCAACCCCACTTGTGCTTAAACGATGAGTATGACCTACGATCAAATGTTCTCATTTGACTCCTAAGTCAATATACTCATATATAGATGACCTAGTCATCGCCAAATTGCTTGATAGATGCTATAGTGTTTGTGCATGCTTTGCCACATATTTATTTTGCCATCTTATTGTGTGAGCATGTTGGTTGCATATTTTACTCATTCGAGGACATCCATTTGTTGCTTTGATTGTTTGGCTTTTTCTCTTTTGCCAAATGTATGGACAAGAATGCCTAAGAACTCCCTCTATCTATCTATGCTTTCCTTGTCTCAAACTCTATTCATGCTACATCACAAAGTTTGATCAAGTCAGATTCGAACCACTCTGTGTGAGGAGCACTCGTAGTCCCTGATTCGTCATAGACTTAAACTTCCAAAACCTCTTTGTGCATTTCGGTATGACCGAGTCATCCATTTCGGTCACACCGAGATCACTAAGTTGATCTAGGTTTTCAATCTCGGTGCAACCGATTAGAACTTTTCGGTCACACCGAGTTGAAGTAACCGCTTGCAGTTCTGCATCTCGGTGCCACCGAGTTGTTCCACTTGGTCACACCGACAGGGTTAGGTTATATATACTGACGGGTCAAATTGTGGAATTTTTCCGAAACCTTTCACCCGCGCGTGACCTGCTCTGCCTCCTCGGGTCTCTGGATCGTCCTCTCACCGCCAGCGACCTCCCGCTGCTAGTCTCCACCACCGTCAACGGCAATCTGCCCTGCCGTTGCCGCCGTAGCAAGTTCACCGCCAAAGTAGGGTATGAAATTGATCTTTGTGCTATTCCTTAACTCCGATTCGTAGCACATTGCTTTGCCATGATTCTTGCCACGTATGAAATTATACTGTCCAGAAGCATCCCGTAGATTAGATTAGATTCAAAAATTTAGGGTTAGATCTCCGCCGAACTCATCTCGGACCGACCGAGTTGTAGAAATCGGTCTCACCGATTCAGCTTAGGCCATTGCACATGCGTTTTCGGTCTGACCAAAAATTGCAAATCGGTGTGACCGAGTTCGATTCTCTGTGAAACCCTAGCAGTCTCGGTGCCACCGAACTGTGACTCGGTCTGACCGAGTTCACTAGTTTAGGTTCCAAAAGCTGCTTCAGTATCACCGAGTTTACATATCGGTAGATCCGAAATGCTTTCTGTGAAGAACTAAAACTAAGTTCTTAAGTCATATGTTCTGCAAAAATTCTGCACTTTGTGATGCTCATCTACTCTACCCCATCTACAATCTATTCACAGGGTCTGCTGACAGTTTGCCTGCAAGATGTCTGATCAAAGTGACAGCCAGAACAAGTCTGAGGAGCAGGTTCATATGAGTGAGGGCACTAGTCCCTCTAGCACTTCTGATGAGGGCAGCAGGAGCACACCAAGCAACTTGCCCAAGGCAGCCACCAGAACAAGGAAGAAGAAGACCTCAGATTCTGAGGATGAGGATTATGTGGCTGTTGAGGAAGAAGTCAGCTCCAAGAAAAAGGTGCTGAAGAAAGAGTATGGCACAGTTGCATCAACCAAGCCTGGATTGCACAAAAAGGCCCCTGCCAAGAGGGTGCCAACCTTAAAAGTTAGAGCCTCAACCACTGATACCTCCAAGCCAACTAGAGAGGCTGCTGGAGAAGGAAAGAAAAGAAAAGAAAAGGGTCAAGAAGACCACTGCCAAAGTACTTGGCATATCCTCCATTATGAGAGATTCAGAAGAAGAGGAGGAGGAAGAGGATGCTGCACCAGCTCCTAAGGCTCAGAAGCTTATTGGAGATGCAATCAAGTCAGGGTCTGCTCCATCTAAGCCCAAGTCTGCTGCTCAGAAACCCCCAAAACCCAAGAGGAACAC
The DNA here is from genome assembly GCF_056163025.1 of Triticum urartu. Taxonomy (NCBI): domain Eukaryota; kingdom Viridiplantae; phylum Streptophyta; class Magnoliopsida; order Poales; family Poaceae; genus Triticum; species Triticum urartu. Next base: position 543,131,666 of record NC_141874.1, read on the forward strand.
CAGGAATATACCTGCTGAGGAGAAAAACAAGGCCCCAGTGCCTGAAGCTGAAGAAGAAGATGATGATTCTCTTGTCTTCAGGAAGTTGAAGCCCAAAATTCCTGACTACAATGATGCTCACCTAGTCGCTGAGGACATGCACATCAAGAAAGATGCAGGATTGAGGTTGTGGAGACAGTCTGATCCCTATGCTGTTAGGAGGAGGACTGCAGTTGACTACAGGTTCCATACAAATGAACAACAAGATTTCTATGAGACCATTCTGCTTGACAAGAAGCCCATAGTGTGTGACATGAAATGGGTGGAATGGGAGTTCATCCGGGAAAAATGAAGATCACTTCCCTGGAGTGTATGACAACTTTAAGGCTTGTGGAGTAGATGAATTCGTTGGACAAAAGCTCACCAAATGGAATTATGGGTTGATCATGCAGTTCTACTCCACTGCCCACTTCTATCCAGATGGGAGGATAATTTGGATGTCTGAGGGTACTAGGTACCAGTCCACAGTTGATGAATGGGCCAAGCTAATCAATGCCCCAAAGGAACATGAAGATGACTTGGATGTGTATGCCACCAAGAAGAAAGACCACAACTCAATGGCAAACGTGTACAAGGAGATCCCTGATAAGGCTTTAGAAACACATAAGTTTGGATCTGTACACTATCTGTTGTCTGGTCTGCCTACCATTAAGTGGATCTTAAGGCACACATTGCTACCTAAGTCAGGAGATCACAAGATGATCCGAGGACACTCCATCAACATGCTGCAAATTTTTGATGTTCCCTAGAAATTCAAAATGAGCTTGATTGTAGAAACGATCAAAAGGACTGTTGCTGATCAAAAGAGGAGTTGTGGATATGCTCCACACATTCAGGAGCTCATCAACTCTAAAATGGGCACAAGGACTTACTTGTTGGACAAGGAGCATCTACCTCTATATCCTGAGTTTGAAAACAACACTGTTGTGATGAATGAGGAAGAACCATCATCAGCTCAAGTCCAGGAGAAGAGAGCTAAGGAAAAGGCTGAGAAAGCTGCCCAGATGCCAAGTGTTGAAGAGGCATCTCGAGTCTTCCTGAAGAGCAAGCAAGATCAGTTAGGCTATCTGATTCAAGCTACACTGATGATTGAGAAGGGCTTGGCCACCCTAACTCAGAATCAGGAGAGCCTGGAGAGGATTGTGGAAACAAAATTCTATGATCTTGATCTGAAGGTGACTGAGATTCAGACTGCAGTTGAGCAGCTTCAGGAGGAAGCAGAGGAGAGGAGAGGAAAAGCAACCACTGATGCTTTTAAGCGTGTGCAACGAGGTTCAAGGTCTGCTGCAGTGCTAGTCTCAGATGCTAGAGCTTCAGTGTCAGCACCAGTAGTTACAGCTCCAGTGCCACCTCCAGCACCCACTCCATCAGCTCCAACTACTTCATCGTAAGCCTTCGTCCTTGGAGTTCTATCTACACCACCTCCCGAAGACCAAGCTTGAGAGACGTATAGCACTATGCATTTTCAAACTTTTTGGTAACTTATTGCCAAAGGAGGAGAAATATGTATAGATCATAGGCTTCGAGAGAGAGCGTCTTGCTTTTTGTCTCTCTTGCTATTTTGGTTGAACTACTTTATTGTGTGCTTGTGTGAGATACTTTATGTCCTTGTGAGATACTTATATGATCATGTGGTTGATCATATGCTACCTTAATGTTTGGTTGAATGATGCTATCCTTTATATTCATATATATGATCATTCACTTGCTTGGTGATGAGTGCATGCTTTTAATTTCTATCATTTTGAGCGCTCCACCAAGATGTATGTGACATGGAAGAGTAAAACATGATCCTAATCAATTGTGCATTTGCATTAAAAAACAAATTTTAAATAATGCACAAATTTAGGGGGAGCTCTTGCTTATCACATACTTCTCAAAGAGACGATGTTTTTCAATCTTATAATCATCTGTTGAAGCTTTGATCTATATGTTGTCATCAATTACCAAAAATGGGGAGATAGAAAGTGCAACTATCCCTGGGTGGTTTTGGTAATTCCTAACAACATATAGCTCATTGAGCTAATGCTACTTGAAGATAAATATTTCAAGAAAAGCTCAATGATTGGGATGGCATGGATTAAAAAGTGGACCCCTCAAAATGCTAAGGACAAAAAAATTGGCTTAAGCTCAAAGCACAAGACTCTACATTTCATTTTTAGTGATCCAAGATCACATTGAGTCCATAGGAAAAGCCAATACTATTAAGGGCGAATGACGTATTGTTTAATGAGGTTCTTGCTCAAAGTGCTTAGTGATATGCTCCACAACCCTCAACTACTTTCTCATATCCAAATATATCCCAAACCAAAAGTCAAACTCGGCCCCACTGATTTGATCTATCCGGCGCCACCGAGTTCACTTGACATAGTTACTGCCACAAACCCTAGTCTTTTCGGTCTCATCGATAGGGATCTCGGTCTCACCGAGATGGAATTGTAATCTCTTTGTTTCCCTTCATAACTTTTCGGTCCAACTGAGATGAGCGATCGGTCCCACCGATATTGCAATGCAAACTCTCTGTTTCCCTTTCGTAACGTTTCAGTCCTACCGAGAGAGCGAATCGGTCCCACCGAGATTGCCTGACGAACTCTCTGGTTAGTCTATTACCAAAATCGGTCTCACCGAGTTTGTGTAATCGGTCTCACCGGGATTACATTATGCCCTAACCCTAATGATATCGGTCCCACCGAGTTGACTTGTCGGTCCCACCGAAAACCCTAACGGTCACATTATGAACTAAATCGCTCTAACCGAGTTGTATGATTCGGTCCCACTGAGTTTGGTGATTTGTGTGTGACGGTTAGATTTTGTGTGGAGGCTATATATACCCCTCCACCCATTCTTCATTCGTGGAGAGAGCCATCAGAACATGCCTACACTTCCAACATACATTTTCTGAGAGAGAACCACCTACACTTGTGTTGAGGTCAAGATACTTCATTCCAACCACATAAATCTTGATCTCTAGCCTTCCCCAAGTTGCTTTCCACTCAAATCATCTTTCCATCAAATCCTATCCTCTGAGAGAGAGAGTTGAGTGTTGGGGAGACTATCATTTGAAGCACAAGAGTAAGGAGTTCATCATCAACACACCATTTATTACCTCTTGGAGAGTGGTGTCTCCTAGATTGATTAGGTGTCACTTGGGAGCCTCCGTCAATATTGTGGAGTTGAACCAAGGAGTTTGTACGGGCAAGGAGATCGCCTACTTCATGAAGATATACCCTAGTGAGGCAAGTCCTTCGTGGGCGATGGCCATGGTGGGATAGACAAGGTTGCTTCTTCATGGACCCTTCGTGGGTGGAGCCCTCCGTGGACTCGAGCAACCGTTACCCTTCGTGAGTTGAAGTCTCCATCAACGTGGATGTACGATAGCACCACCTATCGGAACCACGCCAAAAATCTCCGTGTCTACATTGTGTTTGCTCCCTCCAAACTCCTCCCTTTACCTTTACCTTCATATGCAATTGTTTTACATTCCGCTGCTATGCTCTTAGAATTGCATGTGTAGGTTGTTTGCTTGACTTGTGCTAAGTTGCTAAAATCTTCCAAGAATTAAAATTGGGAAAAGGCTAGATTTTTATTTGGTCAAGTAGTCTAATCACCCCCTTTACCTTCTCTTAGCCGTGTGCGGTGCCCCCTCCACAGTTACACACCTCGGTCATATCGTTGTAGTGCTTAGGCAAAGCCCTGCGCCGATAACTTCATCATCACCGTCAACACGCCGTCGTCCTGACGAAACTCTCCCTCGTCCTCAACTGGATCAAGAGCTCGAGGGACGCCATCGAGCTGAACGTGTGCTGAACACGGAGGTGCCATACGTTCGGTGCTTGGATCAGTTGAATCGCGAAGACGTTCGACTACATCAACTGCGTTATTAAACGCTTCCACTTTCGGTCTACGAGGGTACATGGACACACTCTCCCCTCTCGTTGCTATGCATCACCTAGATAGGTCTTGTGTGACCGTAGGAATTTTTTTGAAATACTGCGTTCCCCAACAACAACCTCCTATGGAACAGATGCCTCTTGATTCAGAGGTTTTCGAGGTGCCGCCTACGGTACCTCCATTTGTGCTAACTCAACCCAATGTTGTTGCTCATGCTGCTGCTCAAAAGGCAGCAGCAAATGAGAAGAAGGATGGCAGGGGGAATAACATGAAATCGCAGCCGTTCCTCACCACTTTTGTGCTTAAGAAGATGTGTGAGATCATAGCTAGTGGGGTGAGGACTGACAAAGGCTTCAAGGAGGTGCACTTGAACCTTGTTACAAAGCAGGTGTTTGACTTATGTGGACAGGAGGTCACCTCGACCCAGGTGTACAACCACCTAAGGAAGTGGAGATCCCGATGGATCCAAGTGTCCAGGCTCAGAGACCTTAGCGGTGCTTCATAGGATGAGGACACCTACTCGATCCTTCTGGAGGCAGAGCACTACCAAGGCCACATCGTGGTTAACTTAGAAACCATGCCATTCTAACAGACTAGCAGTTCAAGCCTATGAACCATTGCCATACTAACTAACATGTTTGCCCTATTTCTTCTTAGGCTCACCCCAAGGACGCAGAGTTCCTCAACACCCCTATCCAGAACTACCACTAGATGCAGCAGATCTTGTCCTTCGGGCTAGTAACCGGCAAGCATGCCATGGGCTCTGGTCAGCCATTGGGCTCGCTGATGCCGGAGTATCCAGACACCCAGGAGTCAGACACCATCAACGTTGATGCTCCTGAGAAGGATGTTGAGCACATTCCTGTGCTTGATAGGAAGAAGAAGCGGGCAGGCTTCATGGAGGAGGAGCTAAGCGTCTTCAGCAGCATGACTGAGGCAGTGAAGGAGGTGGCCAGCGCCATCAGAGAGAGCAAGAGTGTGGATGTCCACCCTAAACTCTACAGCGCCGTCATGGATCAGATTGTCTTCAGCCCAGAGGATCTCATGGTGGCTCTCAGCCACCTGCTGGACAGTAAAGCCCAGGGTGTTGGGTTTGTTGCCATGGGAGCAGACCACAAGGTGCTCTGGCTGAGGACCTGGTTGGGCAAGCACTACTACTGCTGCTGCTTATACTGGCGGCGGCGGCGTCCATGATCCTCGACGGCGATGGCGACAAGGATGACGGCGACGATGACGATGTATATTTTGTGTAGTTAGGGCTTGAAAACAATCTTATGGTGTGTATATTTTGGTGAGGTGGTATATACTAACCCCCCACGGTGATCCTCGCGGTGATCACGAACTTGTGGTGGTAGGATGACACCCTCTTTTGGATGTGGTAGTAGGATGACACCATAGTAGTGCTAGGTTGAACTTGCTATGATCATGCATGCTTACTAATGCTCTTTTGCTCCATTGCTTGCTCCTAGAGTTCTTCATTGCTTGTTGTTTGTGTGTTCCAATGCTTGTTGCTTGAACTTATTGCTCGTTTGCACTGCCAGGGCAAGTGGTATGTGGTGTTCGAAGGTAGGGTTTCAGGGGTTTATAGTTCATGGGACGTTTGCAACAAACAAGTTTCAGGGTACAACAACAACAATCACAGAGGAGGGTTTAAAAGTAGGCATGCGGCAGAAGATGCTTACTTCAAGTATGTGCGAGAGCATTCATGCAGCAAGGTTAAGGTTGGCAAGAAGGCGGATCGACCGTTAGGGCTGAAGAACTTCATTTTCTTCGTCCAGTTCATCGTCATAGCAGTGTTGTGGCGTTGGCGTGCTTGGTATGATCGTATGTAAGGTGTAGTAGTATTGGTAAGCTCACCAAGTAGGATACAAAGTGAGCACAACTCTATGCTTGTATGTAACCAAACAACATGCACCCGTGTGAGCACATACAATGCGAGCAACCAAACGCAGTGCGTGGAGGCACGATGCAGGGAGAGGACATGCATGCAACCAAACTAAGTGCAAATCCGTCCATTGATTTTTGACCTGCATTTGCTCAGTCAGATCCAACTAGAACAAGTATGCAAATTGAAAAGAAACGATGCAGATAATCAAACACACCCTTGGTGTATCAGGCTGTAGAGGTCGCTGTAGATGCTCTTACCGGAGATTGGAGAACACAAGGAGTTGCTCTAACCAGTACGGTCCCATATCACGAACACACACTGTGTGCTAGCGCTGATTCAGTATCACGAATACACGAATCTGTAATTATTTTGTTTCACGCAACCACGGAAGTAAAGTAATCTTGAATTCTTCAGCCGCTATGTGCCCCGTACCAACGCAACGATAGTGTACCACATGCCTAGCATAGATCTGTCAAGCTTTGCAGTGGACGCCCACACGGGAATATTGCACAGTAGCCCCTGCCTGCTCAGTGCTCACACACATCCGTTCCGTTTTAAGCCCCGCAGCCTCAAGTGGATCCTCTGTGCATGCACTGGCACTACAGGGACGCCGGTCTTTAAGAAATGGATGCTACGCGTATGCATGATTGAACATCTATCTTTCCTTGGACGCATGTAGAGCGTTGTGATCCTCCGCTATTCGGCTATATCGTCTCGTGACCGATGCGCTGTCTCCGAGCTGCTGGTTCATCATGCATGCCGGGCATTGGTCGAGCCATGGCAAATCAGGTTGGGCTGCATCTTATTTTATTTCCTTTTCTTTTCTGAATTTGAGATGTGGGCTGCATCGATCTCTCTGTGTGTCGGTAGGCCAGCCTATGATCTACTCCTATGATCGATCATCAACTGCGCAACAGTAGGAGTATGATCATGCCGTCATTAAACATCGAGATGATAAAATCATGTCGCTTGAAGTACTAGTACTGCTTGTAGCTAGGCTGGGTCTCTTCTGATGTTCTGAGTTGCAGAAAGAATGTACACTTCGTACCGCTGGCTTTATAAATGTATTCAGCACAGGTCAGAGATTCCAAAGGTTATGGTTAGGTTACCGCTACATCAACAATTCAAAAAGAGAAACAAGAAAAATGGCTTTGATATTTCTCCATATGACCAATAAATAACTATTTCCATCTGAAAAAAGGAAAAAATAACCACGTATTTTCTAGTAAACGCTAGAATGGAACTATTAGACCTAGCTACTTCAGGATTTATGGGAGTACAAGAGGATGAGAAAATATTTATTTAACGGCTATAATTTGTGAGAGCATTTATGGTTTAGTAGATCGAGAATTATAAAAAATCACCGGAAGTATACAATATCTCGAACATAATAAAAACTACACCGTGATTTTGAGACCATCGAATGGCCACTACTGTCGTCAGAACAAGCCGTCGACTTGATCTTGTCGATAACAACTGGGATGTCTTCGTGCGCGTGCCTCTAAGGACCAGCGCACTGGAGCCACAGTCGTCGCCATTGAATTGTTGCATAGACCTGAAGCACCCGACATCAAATCTCACCACATGACAAGAAACCCTAACCTCATCGCCTCAAGAAGATGCCAGGAATCTACGCTGGAGCTCCGTTGACTACGTCCAGCGGGAAGAACTCGAGGGGGGTCGAACCCCGGAAGACAAATTCGAAGAAGAAGCACCTCCATCTGTCCAATCGTCGCACCAGCAAGGACTAAAAATCCTAACCTAAATTACTAACCGAAGCGAAGACACCAGATTTCCCTTCCCTCCACCGGACATCAGAGTTGTAGGCAGAGGGGAGACTAATCCATGGGTTCGTCGATGAAGTCTGAAAGGAGAAGTTTGCCCTAACCACCTAGGGTTGGGGGACGAAACCAGAGGAAGTCACGGCGCTTAGGTCAGCCGACTAGAGCGCTAGCGTATTATCGACATTTTACAGTAAGTTACAGAGATGTACTTCCTTTGTAAACTATGATCTAAACGCTCTTATATTAGTTTATCGAGGGAGTAATATTTTGTCTATCTCTAGTGCAAAAACTCTGCCGTGTTTGTTGTCAGATAAAAGTACGAATATCTCGCACGGGTCATATCGTCCGATCGGTCCTTGGTGCCGGTTAAGAACCAAGGAATTCTCGACCGAGAATTATCAAAATCAGAAAAACAAATTACTCCACTTGGCCCATAGTCCTTTTATTTAGCATTAATTGAGTCTGTAATTAATTTTGCTGAGTGCAAGCACGCCCGATGTAGAAGCATCACCACGGAGTTCCTTAAATCGCCACGTCTCTTTCTACTAAAAGGAATAAGGATCCCCCTCTCGCGTCCAGACGGCAAATTCCAGTATTTAAGCGCGCCACCTCCATCTCCGCTTTATTTTCTCTCAACAACTCCCCTTCGATCCATCCGCTGCCGATTGAGTCCATATCATCATCATCAGTTCCAAAAGGTAATTAATTACCACCTTATCATCATGGCCCTTCTTCGGATCTCTCTCTCTCTCTCTCTCTCATCCCTCAATCCAGTGGATGATGCTTCTGTTTCATCCATGATTCAAGCTTTCTATGATCTGTTTGGTTGATTTCTAGAGGGAAAAACAAGTGATGGAGCACGGCGAGCAGGAGCAGCACGCCATGGACCTGCCGCCGGGCTTCCGCTTCCACCCCACCGACGAGGAGCTCATCACGCACTACCTGGCCAAGAAGGTCGCCGACGCCCGCTTCGCCGCCCTCGCCGTCTCCGTCGCCGACCTCAACAAGTGCGAGCCCTGGGACCTGCCATGTAAGCACCTCTTCATGCACCAACCTGTGTGATCCATACGATAGAACCCACGAGCTACCGAATTGATCAGACAACGCGCGCGCGCGCGCTCGTGGGTGTGCATGCAGCGCTGGCTAGGATGGGGGAGAAGGAGTGGTACTTCTTCTGCCTCAAGGACCGCAAGTACCCGACGGGGCTCAGGACCAACAGGGCCACCGAGTCCGGCTACTGGAAGGCCACCGGCAAGGACAAGGACATCTTCAGGGGCAAGGCCCTCGTCGGCATGAAGAAGACGCTCGTCTTCTACACCGGGAGGGCGCCCAAGGGCGACAAGTCCGGCTGGGTCATGCACGAGTACCGCCTCAACGCCAAGCTCCACGCCGCCAGCACCAGCCGCGGCTCCCTCTCCGGCGGCAGGGCCGCATCGTCCAGGGTAGCAACATCTTTTCACCATGCAACATGTATCTTGCTTTTGCTTGTGATCGATCATATATACTTGGTCAGTCGTAGTAATCTCCGGCCGGCCGGTTATCTTTGCAGAACGAGTGGGTGCTGTGCAGGGTGTTCAAGAAGAGCCTGCTAGGCGGCGTAGTGTCGTCGGCGCCGGCGTCGTCAGCAGCAAAGAAGAGCGGCGTGGGGACGATGGAGGAGATAGGGTCCTCCGTGGCCGCCGTCACCCCGCTCCCTCCGCTCCTGGACATGTCCGGCTCCGGCGCCTCCTTCGTCGACCCGGCGGCGCACGTGACCTGCTTCTCCAACAACGCGCTGGAGGCGGGCCAGTTCTTCAACCCAACGGCGACGGGCGGCTGCGCCACGGACACGGACCACCACGGCCTAGCCTCATCGTACTCCCCGTTGGCAAGCTTCACGCAGTACGGGGGCCAGCTGCACCACGGCGTGAGCCTGAGCCTGGTGCAGCTCCTGGAGAGCAGCGGGTACCACCGCGGTCTCGCCGACGACATGGCGCCGTGCGGCAACCAGCAGCAGCAGCCGGCGGCGTGTAAGGGCGAGCGGGAGAGGCTGAGCGCGTCGCAGGACACCGGGCTCACCTCCGACGTGAACCCCGAGATCTCTTCCTCCTTCGGCCAAAAGTTCGACCACGAGCCCGCGCCGTGGGGCTACTGACCAAGCAAGCTCTCCGCATGCACCGCGTTCGTGGCGAAGGATCGATCGATTATTAGCGCATATACCGGTGCTTGACTACTGTAAATAAGCCCGCGAGGGATCGAGCTAGCACCGTTAATTAGCTTCATTGTGGTGTGATCTGTATAGTTGTAGATTAATCAGCAGTGTGGTGATTTGGGGGGTGTAATTAGCATTATTGTATTGGGATCCATCAATATACTACGTAGTATATTTCATTATCATTTTGCCAGGTTATGATCAATCAATCAACTAAGATATGGATAGTTTTGGCAGCTGCGTTCGTTAAGTTAGCAGGTCGATCAGTTAGGCTATAGATAGACTACTAATTCTCTGTAATATAACTATGTGGTGAGTAGCTAGCTACTGAGTGTGTGATGATCTCATGACGGAAACCTAACAGTTTGACCTGTTGCGATAGTAGTTAGCACCGCTAGCTAATCTAGCAATTAGAGCTTAAAAGAATGGGTGGCGCCGGAGCTCTGCGCCATTACTGTCTTGCTACCTTTGGCCCATGACTGGCATGTCTCAACCGTCACACGCAAATCTAATCCCGATTACTGTCCTTGGGCGCGGATCACATCACGTCGCCGCCCTTGCACAGTGCGCATGACATGACATGATGGGGGCGAGTTCAGTATTAGGGTTCCCCGTGCCTTGTCTCAATGCATGTGTGCCCCCCTAATGATTCGATGATCAGCTCCGTGGCATCTGATCGAGTGGGCCCCGCACCTCCTTAGTCGAGCATCTGCTGTTCTCAATCAAAATCATGGTGGATCCAGTTCATGAAGATTAGTATATAAGTGTGTGTTGCATGATTATCTTATTGAAAGAGAATTAGGGAGTATGTGGCGGGAAGCAGGGGCCGGTTAGGTCAGCTAACCAGAGAGAGAGAGAGAGAGAGAGAGAGAGCGCTTCCCTAGCATGCATGTCCATGGCCAGGGAGGGAGGTGATGAGCGAATGTGGCAAGGACATGTGTGCAGTCTCTGGATCCTCTTGGGCCGTCGGGGTGGGCCACCTCCCGTAGTTTAAGATATCTCCTCTCCGTTTTAGTGTGTCTCGTATCTCTGGACACCATCTTCTCCGGAAATATATTCCCTCTCCTGTCTGATTAAAGTATTTTGGTAGGGGCGCAAGTGTCGATTTGACGGGTGTTCCAACTTCCGGCGATTGATCCATAGCTGCCTACCATTTTTGTTTTCTCTTTGCTAGGGTAGGGTGGATAGGGTGTGCACCGACTGTTCCATGCAACAGCTGTGCACGGGTGAATCGTGGGTTTTATTTTACCTCTGCCTTCCCATCACGTTCAGCTTCATTTGACCGGTCTTTTTCACCGTCCTGCCCTGCCCCCATCGAGATTCGCTCAGTAAAAATTACAGCTTCTGTAAAAAGTGATCTAATCCAGAAAAACAGGGAAAGAAAACGAGGCCAGTTATGGGAACGGAAAGCCGTGGACGCAGGGGCCTCCCTGCCGTCCCTCTCCGGCGGTGCCCGTCATCCAAGCCCTTATCGCAGCGTAATTACGCTGTGAGGTCACTCGCCGCAATGCTACGGATCGACCAGTTCCGTTCCGTTCCATCTCCAAACTTAATGCTTTCCGTCCGAGAAGTTTAGCCGTGATCGATCGATCGCTGTGACGAGAGTCGAGAGCCATAGTTGTCGCGTGATTTGATTTCGATCAAGATCGCCTTGGCCACAGCGCCCAGTCCCTTTCGGAAGAACAAGAGAAACTCCATGGCCACGAGACGAGAGATGTCGTCGAACCGGCTGTGGGGGCGGGACCCTCTGGAGCCCCAAAACCGGAAGGGGCGAAGGGCAAATCCATGCAAGGAACAAGGGAGGGGAGCAGGCCCTGAGTCTGAGTGGGCAGCAGGCGTTGGCGTGAGATTCCAGGCCCTGATGTGTCTGTCACGCACACTGTGCCTGCTGCCATGGGAACTGTCAAGCCACCACGCCGGCCCGTCGGCCTCACCACGAGAAAATATTCCCCCCGTCCTCTGACCGCTTTTGTAGGCTTCCTTCCCTTGTGCCCCGTCACTTGTCCCGGCCGTGTTGCCGTGCACACAAGTAGCACGGGACTAGGCCATCGATCCATCGAGCATCGGCCTTGCTGGCCGGACGCATGCATGTGGCCGGCCACTGGATCTGGTTCGCTGTGCGGGGCGTTTGGCATGTACCCAACCCAACCCAAGCACGCGCGATCGGCCTACCATCACCATGCATGCGTTGGATCAGCGTTTCACGGGAACGATCGACGTGCATGTGCGTATAGTTCTGCAGCGGCGGGCGGGCGGGCGGGTGGGGCATGATCGATGCTGCCTCGGGTCGTGGTGGAGATGTGTGTGTGTGTGTGTGTGTGTGTGTGTGTGTGCGGGACATGGCCCAGGAGATACGCGGCGCGGGCAGATATACCGGTGGACACGTTGCTTTCTCCGTGACCGTGAAACGCTCCGGCCTCCATCCACGCCATGGCAGGTGCAGTTCATCACTGTGTGTTGATGCAAAAATTGCCATGCGCGGGGGACACGAAAAATGGCAGACAAGCTTATACTATACGCATGGCAGTGATGTACAGTGTCCAAATAGAACAGCCTTAGAGCAACTCTCCGCTAAGGCCAACTCTAACGGATCCCATAACCGGTTTTACTTTTCTAACCTGGACCTAGCCGCACCCGTAAGGCCTCGTATAATGAGAGATGCTTAGAGATGCTTAGAAAAATAAACGAGGTTTTTCAAAAGCACCGGTGTCTATTTTTACATGAAAGACGCTTAGTTAAGCGTCTATCCTGTACAAATAAGCACCGGTTCTTAAAAAAAGTCTGATTTATTTCTCTAAGCACCTCCCTAAACACCTCCCATTGTACAAGACCTAAAATTATCAGGACATGTCCAAACGCGGGGGCTTGCGGTCGGCGTCAGGATCTAATTCCCACTGATATCCCGATTTATTGGCAGTTACATGCTTCGAATCCTGGCATCGAACGCCACCAGGCACAAATAGATGCGTCGAGCGCTTCATTCCTTTTTTTTCCCTGCATGTGACGCATTAGCAGTTTAATTAGCGCACAATTAGCGCCCTGGTAGCGTTTTGCGTTGGAAGGCTGGGCTCTTAGATATTTTCCAATTTTAAAAAATATTTTTTTTTCTCTATAAGCGCCTGGTCAGGCGGCCAGTATTGTAGATGCCCTTAGAGGAGTAAAAAGATTCCAGCACCGTTTAGTCCACGCCTATATTTACTCCACCACTCGGCGTCCGAGTAAAAAAAAAAACTCCACCCTTCTCTCCCTCTCCTCCTCCCCAATCCTCGTCGCCGGCGAATCCCCCGCCCGTCCCCCGTCGCTCCAATGGCCAGATCCCGAGACCGCCGCTCACTGCCGCCCATCCGCAACGCAGATCCGCGCCGCCATGAGCGCAGAGCGGGCTCGTCCTCAAGCCACCGTCACCGCGCCGATGCGGACTTCCCCGACCTCCCTCCATCGCAGCAACTGAATATTAAGTACCAGCAGCGGGCGTGGGGAACTTGGTGGCGGAGATAACCGACCGCAACACCCACACAAAGCAATGGCTCGGTTCCTTCTAGATGGCCGCACCTCAACTTTCCATGGGTGACGGCGCCCGTCGAGCTCAAACCACTCCTGCCAGTGGTGAGTGTGGCGGTGGCTACGGAGGTGAGGGGTCGCATCGCGGCAGAGGAGTTCTAACCTCTACGCCGTTTTGCTCCTCTATTTTAGGTTATTGGCTAGAGTTGCTCTAAAACCTCGCTGACCCATATAATTCCAGTCGTGTTTTACAGGTTTTATTCTTTTTGGGCCCAAACAAGTTTGGTAAAAATGGCCCGGCCCGTACAATATACAGACGGCCCTAAAAATCCTCCGCCGCTATATGTACTGGACAACATCCGTTTTACATTTCACGTCCTTCATATTCCCTGCCCCCCTCCACCGTAATCCAGCCTCCTCCGACGAGCGATTCCGCATGATTGCTTCCATTTTTAGCAGATCCATGGCAGGCGGACCTCACGGGCGTGGGGGCCGCGGCAGGTCACAGAATCCAGAGGCCGACAACTCCAATCGGGCCGACGTCAAGCCGAGTTCGAAGCAGGTGTGCAACTGCGGACGCCTCTCTCGCAAGGGTGCCTGGGACACATGGGCTCACTTCATAGAGCTCGACGCGGCCCACTACCCGCACACCAAGAAATGCTCGGAAGTGGATGAGGAGTTGCTAGACGCCCAACGTGCGGTTGTAGCTAGAGAAGAAGGCACTACAGAGCATCTCGCCGTCGCCAAGGAAGACCACGACTACGCCCATGCTCTTTGGAGGTCGGCGAAGGAGTTCTAACTCGTTAATGAGCCATGAGCCGGCCATCCCTAGGTCTAGATTAGTCTGGTATTTGTTTTTATGTTATGAATGCATGATGAACTTCCTTTTAAATTTGCAGTATCGTTTTTAGCAGATCTACTCTGCTGTGCCATGGGCGATACCACAAAATCGTTTGAGGGATTCGTTTTAGAGGATCCCTGAAACAATTTTTGCGGTATAGATTTTTAGCGGATCTGCTAGAGTTGCTCTTGTGATGGGAATTTATTTTTGTTCCGTGCGAGCGAGATTCACTAAAGGTATAAGCACTTAAACCAAGAACCTAAACATATGCTTGAATGCTTGATCACTAATTACTGGTGAACGTGTGTTGAAGAGCAGTAAGAATTTCTCATTTGTTGTTTGCCAGTAATTAGTGTGCAAGAGTTTGTGTGCAAGAGTTCTAAAGGTCAAGTATTATCCAAACAGAAGGCTTGAGGATACAATGTTCACCGGTAATCTATCTTCCTCGTGGCGAGGTATATCTCATGGACAAGAATTGTTAAAATTGATATGGAAATCGGAAAGAAAACTCAAGTTATGATTTGGAGGAATCGTTGGATTCCCAACAAAAATCAAACTTCAAGGTAGTATCAATGCAAGGACGGTGTCAGTTGGGTTGGATCAATGATTTTTGAATCTTAATGATACTTGGAACTCTCACTTGATCCGTCAGCACTTTCTCCTTGATGCTGAGGAAATACTGAAAATAAATCTCTCCTAGGGAACAATGATAACTTCCTGGCATGGCATGTGAGAAACGAAATGGCTATACAGACGAAAAAGATGGACGATGTGAGGACGACTACCAATCCCTGTGGCCGTTGCTCCCATGTAGACAGGCCCGTATGTGGGCAGGCGCAACCGGAGCAGCTGCACAGGGCCCCAAAAAATCTTGAGGCCCCTAATTTTTTTAGCACAGTACATTAGTATTGTTATTACTATAACTAATCAGGTACTTGTTCTCAAGAAAACTAATCAGGTATTATTACAGACTAAATAAACAAGGCACGGCCGAACTTGCTGACCTTAACCCCGGCCCAGTCATGTTCCTTTCTCATCTTCACGGCAGTCGAAACAGTCGCGTACGCAAACACATAAAATTCTGTTCAGCGACAGGCGCAAATCAAATCGCTGCAACTTAATGCTTCGTCTCCTGGTCTCCTCTCTCTGATTTTTCTCCAATGGATTCACATTGTTTCAAAAAAAATGGCTACAACTGCTGATTTATTCGGCTGCGATGGTGCTACCTCGCACTTATAAATTGGGTGAATTTAGTTTGATTCTTCGTTCTCTCTTTCATCCCTCAGCAGAGCAATCGGAGTTTCCTTTGTTTCTCTTGGTCGAGGAGCAAAGCAATCGGAGCGCTATACGCCGTTGTTGCTTCATGGTCTGCATCCATCAACACTCAACAACTGTAGGTTGTTTGTCCCTTTTTGTTTTGAACTCCTCTGTTCTTAAGTTAATTTGCTGCTCTTCCATGAATGTATGCATCCGGCTGGCTTATAATTTTCTAAGATGTCTAATAGACGTAGGCACGATTCTAAGAATACAAGATAATTTAATATTTCAAAGTAATAAATATTTTTTTGGCATGATTTATCTTTGATATTTCTCAATGGTGAATGAAAAATATTTCGATTAGTTTTCCTGTATATGGGGCCTAGATTATCATTTCGCACCGGGGCCAAAATTTCTGAGGTACGGCCCTGCATGTAGACATGCATGTACGGCTGGATTTTCATGTCGTGCATGAAACGTCTGGGATTTGTCGTCTGTATAGCACAGCTCTGTGAGAAACCAAGCAACTTCTCGATGAGAAGCACCTATCGGCTCGCTTTTGACTAGTTGTATCATGCTAATCAAGATTTTTCCAGTTATGCACCTGTGGGAAATTCGGAAGAATCTTAATTAGCATGGTACCTTGATAGATCAAGCAAAAATTTGGCCAATAGTTGCATGGAGACTATCAACTAACTCGATGTCGACCTCAAAGTTGAAGCATGAAAGAAAATTGGAGGAGTCGGTGGCTATCATGTGTGCTATGGAATGTGAAGACTCCTTCCGTGTGTTGTGCAGATTCACGCATGAAAGAGAGTTGTAGTCGTCGATGGCTGCCATTTGGCGCCTCCTCAAGCCAGCAAACATTAGAAACACCGTCACTGAATGGTCTCTCCATATTGCATATGATTTTTCCCGAGGATCAAAGGGTGAAGTTTTTCGTGCTACTTGGAGGATCTGGTATGTCTGCAACGAGGTTGTCCACTTCAAGCCTGTGCGGCCAACCGAGGTATTCGACATATTCATGTGTAGCTATGTTTCATCACTCACTTTGATCGGTCGGGGTCTTGAACATGACATGGTAAAAAAACAAAGTTGTCATCTCAGAATCTGCAAGGTATGTGGTGAGAAGGGTGCTAATATTTCATGCGACACTACTCCACATTGAGAACCGTGGATGCAGGGATGGGTGAAACTAAACACCAGCGGATCCTTTTGACCCCTCTGATAATTGAGCAGGATTCGGTATGGTACCCAGAGACGATGCATGCACTTTTCTTACTGCATGATGCGATCTCTTGTCCTTCCATTTTGCACTACAAAGCTGAGTTACGCGCTGGATGAAAAGGCCCTTCAGTGGAGTAATTCACCAATTCTAATGGATTTTTTTTTTTGGGGGGGGGGGGGGGGGGGGGGGGGGGGAGGGGGGGGGGCAGTTCTAATGTTTTTAAGGTTGGCGACCATTTTAGATCAAGACACACTTTCATGGTGGACGAAATAAAACTAAAGATGGAAGAACGAAATACTCATATTAATCAGGTGTATCTCTATCAAAATCATATCAGTTACCTATTGGCGAACTGTGGTAGATGTCAGAAGCGCACAATTGTTTGGCTTGGGTCTGTACCAATTATGATAGTAAATTGTTGTAACAAGGAATGTACCATTGATATTTAAGTAATATAAATTATTTCCTGACAGAAAAAAATCACTAATTATAAATCGCAAATGTCCATGCATCAAGTTTTTTTTATGAACTAACATCGGTAACTAGAACGTTCCCTAACTTACTCAAGAGGACCCGGACAAGTAATATTCAATGTCATTCCCATGTCTCGTTGGATTAAAAAAAGTAGAAGAATTCGGTCATTTTCACGAAACTAGGACCAAAATTATCAGACTCGGAACAAAAGGAAGACCTGGAATTCAGATTATTTGGGTATGTGTAGGGCACATCTAGATGTGTCCTAGTTATTGCACATCTAACTGGCTCAATCAAATTAGGAAGGAAAAGAAAAAGAAGGAAAGAAAATGTTTGTACAAATATCCGCGTAAAATCAAGGACACGGGACTTAGATGTGCAATACTTAAGGCACATCTAGATGTGCGTTAGCAAAACTGAGTTTTTTTTAAGCAACCTAGAACTCAGAACTAAAGTCGTACACAGGCAATATGGTCCAAGCCTCTCAAGAAAGAAATACGGCCCAAGATGTTGAGCTGGGGGAATGGACCAGTGTCGAAAGCCACACGAGGTCCAATAAGTTTTGATAGGAAAAAAGATACGGCCCAAGCTTCTCAAAAAAGAAATACGGCCCAAGATGTTGAGCTGGGGGAATGGACCAGTGTCAAAAGCCACACGAGGTCCAATAAGTTTTGATAGGAAAAAAGATACGGCCCAAAGCTTCTCAAAAAAGAAATACGGCCCAAGATGTTGAGCTGGGGGAATGGACCAGTGTCAAAAGCCACACGAGGTCCAATAAGTTTATATAGGAAAAAGTGGATCCGGCCCAAGGCTCTAAAAAAGGGAAATGCGGCCTGAGATGTTGAACCGGGGGAATGGACTGCTGTCAAAAGCCACATGAAGTCCAATAAGTTTAGAAGAAAATGCGGCCCAAAATGTGGAGCCCGGGATAGGAAAAAAGAAACCGGATTAATATGTTCGGGATATTGAACCCGACGTGAATCGAACACGCAACCTTCTGATCTGGAGTCAGACGCGCTACCATTGCGCCACGGATCCGGTGTGATGACATTATCACTAAATTTCTAATCAACTTACAAATATACTCGTGCAACCTTTGTGCTGAATCTTCGGTAGAGCTCATCACCAACTTGCACCGGCAAGGGCACAACCACTGACTCGTGCAAACCGCAGGGGGCATCCGTACCCCGCGAGTGCGCACATTTAGCAGTAATTCTCACATCCAGGGTGCCTCCTCCATCTTAACCTTGTCCATGGTAGATCGTATCATCGTGCTACTACTACGCAGTGTTTTGTGCACCAGATCTCTGGATGAAACAAGGAACAGAAACGCCCACGACCAGCGACAGCGCGCGCGGTGCATTAATATACGCCAGGACCAGGGCGGACGCGACCAGGCCGGCCGGCGACGAGTCAATTGTCAGGTCGATCCACATCGACTACAGAAAACAACAACAGAATCCACGGCTCGGCGCTCGGAGGCATCCGATGCATGCACGCATGCAGCGTAGCGAGCGCACGTACACCGCCTCCGCCTCCGCCACCAGACGGAGGCGGCGCGGCGGCCGAGCCGCCTCGGTTGGTCGGCCCCGACCGCCATTAACGACCTCGCCTCGCTCGGCCCCTCGCCAAATTAGCCGGTCCTTCCGCCGCAGTAACCACCGGTCACGTGGTGCTGTCTTTCCAGTCGGTTGATCGATCCATCCGCCCGCAAGTCCCATCCGATCCGTTCTTCCCATACGAGACGAGACACGCGAGATCGTTGGTTGGTTGCGCCGTCTCCTTTCAATTGCGTGCACGTACGTACGTACGTACGCGGTAGTACTAGGTCCCTAGCTAGCTACGTGGTACGTACGGTTACTGTGCCCTCTTCCGGTCGCCGATCCCAAGATTCCGGCCGGCGTGGCCGAGCACGTACCGTTGCGCCTCCCGCCGTCCGTCTAGTGATCGGCGTGCATTTAGGTCCAACACTGCGGCGTCTCTTAGCTTCGACGGAGGGTCAATGTAAGCATTTAGGTCCAAAACTGTAATATTGTACTGTATGACTCTTATTTCAATTTTCTTTTTTAGAATATATCGCTCTTTACATGATTTGGACATTCATATGAACCAAGTTTACCAAAACGTCCTAGGGAGATCCAAGAAGCAACCCTCCGTTCTCGCAAAAAAAAAACCTCCCTCTAAATATTTTGAAAATCACGTTCATCCTCAATATCTCATTTTTTACGATTTTTTCCTACTCCAACCACCTCCCCCGCCGCCGCCAAAATCAGCGTCGGCGACATCTCCAACCACGCCGCTGGCTTCGGCGTGCCGAGCTGGCACCACCTGCACCCGTGCCCCTGGTCCTGGTGTCGCCTCCCAGTTTGGTTTTAGGGTTACGTGGGGCATAGCCTTCACATTCTCGTATATATATAAGACCAACAATACAGAGTTATGTTACAATACGACAGGGTTTCCAACACACCCCCTCAATTTGAAATACTACTGCATACAAGGTTCAGATTGGACCGGAAACGTTCTAACATCTGTCGTGTGGCCGGTTTAGTAAATACATCAGCCAGTTGGTCATTAGTCGAGATAAACCTGACATCTAAAACACCAGAAGCAACGCGCTCACGCACAAAGTGAAAATCTATCTCTATGTGCTTGGTTCTTGCGTGAAAGACTGGATTTGCCATCAGGTATGTAGCCCCAAGATTATCACACCATAGAATGGCGGTACGCTGCTTGAAGACCCCAAGCTCCTTGAGTAAGGTCTCCATCCAGATTGCTTCAGCTGCTCCATTAGCTAAAGCTTTATACTCTGTCTTCGTACTCGATCTAGAGACAGTGGGCTGTTTCTTGGAACTCCATGAGACAAGATTTGATCCAACAAACTCAGCAAAACCACTAGTGGAACGGCGGTCATCAATGCATCCAGCCCAATCAGCATCCGTGAAAATACTGACACCAGTGGAAGGAGATTTACGAATCCTCAATCCCGTACTCAAAGTCCCTTTGACATAACACAATATACGCTTGACAGCTTCCCAGTGATCATTAGTCGGCTGTGATAAATACTGGCAAACCTTGTTGACTGCAAAGGACAGGTCGGGACGAGTTAGCGTTAAATACTGAAGTCCTCCAACAATGCCGCGATATCGAGTGGCATCCTCAACACCCAAGGGGGTGCCGACCTCACGAGCCAGATGCTCAGTGGCAGATAATAGTGTAGAGGTAGGCCTACAATTCTCCATACTCACACGATGAAGAAGATCAAATCATACTTTCTTTGAGTCAGCGTCATGCCCCCTGAATTGTAGGACGCTTCAAGCCCCAAGAAATACTGGAGAGGACCAAGATCCTTGATAGGAAAACTGTCGGAGAGGGATCGCACCAGACGATCAACTGCAGCCGGAGTGGAGCCAGCAATGACAATATCATCAACATACACAAGCATGTATATCTGGACGCCATGCACAACAAAGATGAATAGAGATGCGTCCGCCTTTGAAGAAACAAAACCAAGCTGAAGAAGGCGAGCACTAAGGCGAGCATACCAAGCACGTGGCGACTGTTTGAGACCATAGAGAGCTCCTTGCAACTTGCACACATGTGAAGGAAACCGAGCATCTTCAAAGCCTGGTGGTTGCTGCATATAAACATTCTCGGAAAGAAAGCCATGAAGAAATGAATTGCTGACATCAATTTGCCTCAAACTCCATCCTCGAGAAACAGCAAGCGAAAGAACCAAACAAATAGTAGTCGGCTTTACCACGGGAATGAAAGTATCACCATAGTCAAGACCTTGCCGTTGAGTAAAACCACGAGCAACGAGGCCAGCCTTGTGCTTGTCAACAGATCCATCAGCGTGTTGCTTCGTCTTGAAAACCCATTTACTGCCAACAACGTTAACGCCAGAGGGTCGAGGAACCAAGACCCATGTGCCATTTTGTCGAAGCGCTGCAAACTCAGCAGCCATAGCATCACGCCACGCCGGCTCACGGAGGGCATCACGATGTGACACTGGTGTCGCAAAGAAGGCACGACGAAGAGGATTATACCGCACTGTCCCATCAGTAAATTCCTTCTCACGACGAGTAGCATCACGGGTACGAGTCACCATGGGATGAGGGTGCTCGACGGGCGGAGGCGTAGGTGAGGACGACGACGGTGTTGGACTCGGCGACGGTGTCACAGGAGCTGGCGAAGCTGGCTCATGGGCCGCGCGAGGCGCAGGGGGAGCCAGCCGCAGCACCAGGCGACGCAGGCCCAGCATGCGCATGTGGGACCCCTGCCTGGGAAGCCGTGCCGCCATGCACGTCGACCAACATGGCTCGTACGTCGATCGTGGCCAGGCGCGGAACATCACTGGAGGGTAAAAAATCATGCATAGGAGAAACACTGGCTAGGCCAGAAGGATTAGTAGCCAAGTAGGTTAGGTCATAATTACGCACATGAGCACTCATAGCCGGTTATGTGGATGGAAAAGAAATAGCCTCGTCAAGTGTAGACACATCGAAAGTGACACCGGGAGTAGCAAACGAAAAGACAGACTCATCAAGGATAATGTCATGCGAGATATATATACGACCCATAGATCGATCAAGACACTTGTATCCCTTATGCATAGGACTATATCGAAGAAAAACACACATCTTGGACCGAAATTCTAGTTTGTGTGAGTTATACTTCCGCAAACTAGGCCAACAAGCGCACCCGAAAGTACGAAGAAAATAATAGTTGGGTGGAATTTTTAGAAGATGATGAATAGGAGTATCTTGACCAAGCACGGGGGTGGGCATGCGGTTAATGAGATAACACGCAGTCAAAAAAGCTTGATCCCAATAACGTAAAGGGAGAGATGAGTGAGCCAACAAAGCAAGACCATCTTCAACCAAGTGTCGGTGTTTGCGCTCGGCAATGCCGTTCTGTTGGGAGGTGTGGGGGCAAGAAACTCGGTGAGAGATGCCCGTACGAAGAAAATAACCGTGCAGCTTATGGTATTCGCCATCCTAGTCAGATTGGACAACTTTAAGCTTAGCATCCAAAAGGCGCTCAACATGTGCTTGAAAAGCATAGAACACCTGTTCAACATTGGACTTATGTTTTAGTAGATAGATCCAGAAAAAATGGGAGTAGTCGTCAATAAAACTCACATAATACTTGTACCCCCCCCCCCCAGAGGAAGCACGAGCAGGGCCCCAAACATCAGTATGAACTAATTCAAGAGGCATGGTAGACACACGAGCAGAAGCAGTATAGGATAGTTGACGACTTTTACCACATTGACAAGCATCACAAACTAAAGCAGAAGTATCTGAGGTTGAACACTCGAGATCATTATTCCTAACAATGGAACTGACGACATTTTTGGACGGATGACCGAGACGCTGATGCCACTAAGATGAGGAGACACGGACGCTGGACGACGCTTGATGCTTGGACAGATGCGAGGCTCGCCCGAGTGGAAGAGGGTAGAGCCCTCCTTTGCTTCTACCTTGAAGAAGAATTCTCCTGGTGGCTTTGTCCTTAACAAGGAAAAAATATTTATGAAATTCAATGAAGATACGATTATCCAACACAAGACGATAGACTGATAGAAGATGTTGGCTAATATTTGGAACGTGTAAAATATTGTTCAGGCGAAGAGAAGAACCGGCTAAAGTCGAGTGCCCAATATGCGAAATAGACAAACCTGAGTTGTTGGCCACCTGAACCTGATCATGGCCGCCGTAACGTTCGCGGAACTGAAGACACTCCAGGTCACTAGTCAGGTGATCCGTGGCGCCGGAGTCCAGAACCCAGTGCGTGGAGTTGTTGGAGGAGGTCGATGCATTATATGCCGAGCGACCATTGCCGCTGGAGTAGTCCAAATCGAAGTGCTTCTTGCAGGTATCGGCTTCGTGACCCCAATTCTTGCAAATCTGGCACCTCGGGCGCCAACGACGATTGTCGTTGTGGCCGTTGCCGCCTCCTCCACCGCCGTTGTTACGACGGTTGTCTTGGCCGCCGTGCTGGTAACCCTGCCCCTGTTGCTGCGGGTAGCCTCCAGCGGGGCAGACGTCGGTTGCGCGACCAGTGTCAGGCGCTCGAGGATGGTTGACGGGGGCAGGAGCACCGGACCGTGCCACGGCGTTGGCCGACGAGGTCCACTCCTCATCGTCGGCCTGCTGCGACAGCTGCAACGCTTCATAGTTGAGAACCATGGAGTAGAACTCAGCCAACACGACCGGGGTGACCACGAAGCTGAGCGAAGCCGCGATCGGGTTGAAGGCCTTGCCCAATCCGGCGATCATGTAGTCGATGATCTCGTCATCAGCGAGGGGAGATCCAACGGAGGCCATGGCGTCGCCAAGATCCTTCACCTTGTGCATGTACTCGCTGACAGTCATGTCGTTCTTCTTCAGCGACTGAATCTATCACCGGATGTGCCGAACCCCGGCACGGTTCTGCACGCTGAACATGGCGTGGATGGAGGTCCACGCGGTAGCAGCGGACTTGCCGCTGATCAGCTGAGATGCAATGTCCTCCGTCATGGAGGAGAGGAGCATCCCGAGGACCTTCTGGTCCCGCGTCCACCACGTTGCATACGCAGGGTTTGCCACAGTGGTGGCGGCATCACCCGCCCCCTGGGAGATGGTTGTGGTCGGGGCGGCGACGGAGCCGTTGAGGTAGCCATGGAGAGAGGCACCGGAGAGATGCGTCACGGTGAGGGTTCGCCATAGCGGGAAGTTGCCGCGATCCAGACGTACACCAAGGGAGGGCGCGATGGATGGGACTGGCGCCGTCGCGGTCGGAGGCGTCACCACAGGGCCGATGATGGCCAGCTGCATCGCCGCGGAAGAAGACCCAGAAGCCATCGATCGAGGAACGAAGGCGAAAAGGAGCTTGGGGTCTTCGCGAGACCAGGGCGGCGACGCGAGATCGGAGTGGCGGCGCGATGTCGAGGAGGGGCGACGGCGCGATGAAAAAGTGGCGCTGTTACCAAGTTTGTTTTTAGGGTTGCATGGGGCATAGCCTCCACATATCTCGTATATATATAAGACCAGGCATAGCCTCCACATATCTCGTATATATATAAGACCAACAATTGCACGTACGTACTTCCTTCACCGCCACCTCCTACCATCAAGTCGGAGCTCGTGGCCACGCTGTGGCCTCAACACACCTTTCCATTACCGTGTCCGGCCACTGCCACCTCCCAAGCCTCCTCTCACACCCTTGCGCACCTCTTTCGAGGCTCCCAATTGAGTCATGTGCTCACGCCGTGCCGAATGCCGCCACCTCCCTAGCCAAGCCGCGGCCTGAGCGTTGGCGAGGCTGGGAATCAGGTTGTGCCACATCCGCCGCATAACTGTTATAGTAACCACGATGTCTGTGTCATGCTTGGACCAACGCCCGGACATAGGGTGTTAGATGAAATGACCAATAGGCACAGAAAAAAAATTCTTGGTAATACTATATATGTGGAAATATAGTACAATGGACTTGTTTTATGCAAAGCGGTGTGCAATTAAGAAAAGAGGCGGGGGGGTAAGTTATAGGGATCGGTTAGAATTCACCACCCAATACTCAGAATTCTTTGCAAGTTAACTCTTCGAAGGTTTTTTTCTACTGTTAACTTTTGGGGTCCATTAGATATGCCCTATGCCTAGTCTAAGTCCATTCATTGTTCACGACTTCCCATTTTGTTGGATGGGCAAATCAAGGGGCTCTTTGAAATCTTTATTAGCAATCAAGTTTGTGGAGAGTAGCGGTGTCACTACTCCGGTCCAATTATGGTGTATTTGTTGAAGGATTTAGAGAATTTTGTCTTCTAAAAATTATTACCACGGTGAAGGGGTATCTGAGAGATTTTATTGTAATTCTTAGTTGTATGAGGGAAGAGGATTTGGAGTTCCTCGGTGCTCCACCCCCCTATGAACATTGAATTCAGAAAAATAGAAAAATAAAAAAACGTAGGATTTTGGGATATCAAACCTGGGTGCCCAATCTACTCCCATGTGAAGTTCGTGTAAAAAATGATATTTGTGGTATTCTCAGTAACAAGACAAAATAAATCATATGTATAGAAAAAGAAAAATTGTTTGGATGTATCGTGGTCGGACTGTATTTTCTTCGCCATGGATACATTTTCTGGTATTTTTTTTACAAAACTTCACACGAGAGTATATTGGGCGCCAAGTTTGATATCCTAAGACTCTGGATTTTTTTTAATTTTCCTGGTATTTTTTTTAATTTAATAATCATATAGGGGGTGGAGCACACAAGAGCTCATGTGTATTTCCCGTTGTATGCGCTAGTACTTTGTAATTTCTTGGATCATTGATCCGAAGGATTGTCCCTGTAATGGTTATTTTTTTTTCTTTCAAACAGTACCTGTAATGTAATTGTTCTCGTGTTTGAATAAAGTTACATGTTTTTCTAAAAAAAAGGCAAACCTGCCAAGGGTTCTAAAAAGAAAGACAAACCTGCCAAGTGATCCAATCTGGACGAAAAGGTTGCAGTTGAGTCTTGCCGGGTTCGGCCCAAAAAGATCAGCGAAAAGTAGGCTTCTTGATAATTCAACTTTCAAGTATTTTTTTTGTTTATTTTCCAGGGATCCATTTTCGTTGCTTTCATAACTTTTTTCTTAACATATTATATATTAATTCAATATAACCACAATCTAGCAATCGCAAGCCTAGCTAACTTTGTATACGTGGTTAATAGCGAATGCACGTACGACGTACGTACGTGATTTGCGGTAAACCCCACATGAACAAGAGAAGTTATCATGGCGATAACAGACCCGTACGCCTACAAACAAACATGAGACTAGACGGGTACGGCGATACAGTGCCCTTCCATTAAGCTGGAAGACCAGACCGCTACGATATCGACACACACCCAAGCCATCTCGGTACAGCGTACGTACCGTAGACTAGCAGCGCAGTTGGTACACCGTTCTCGTACCGTGGTACTAATCAATCAGTTAGATCCTCATCCACGCAATTCTACTAGTACTACTATATGGTCAAGCTGATCGCACAGGTAATTAAATGTCTTCGATGATTACTGTTTCCCGCTGTATTAAAAAAGAGTACTGGAAAAAATTAGTGTAAATCACGGAATCTGAATGTGAAGATCTACCACGGTAGAAGATCGTAGAGAATGATAAATTAACGGTTTTAAAGAAGATTACCCAACTTAGTTTTTTTGCGGGCATTTCAGAGAGATTTATTCAAACAAAGGCATTCTCAGGACAATCTACCAGAAGGCTGGCCACGAGGAAGCTAGGAGTCTCGTTGTGCCAGCTCTTTGTCGTGTTCACTGTCCAAACACTCTTGGCACAAAGATGCGCTGGGATATTAGTTGATTGAATTGCATGTTGAATATCGAAGAAAAGGAAATTGCTAGCTGGCCCTCTAATTTCAACTAAGATGCGAGTTTTGCAGAGTTACACCATCTCTAGGCATTCCACCTCCAACATCACATGCAAGTAGCCACGTAGATTTTGCAAACCGTACACACGCTTGCAAAGAAATCGCTTCGGCTATAAGTGGTTCAGAAATACCAATATGTAGCTTGCACCAAGCATCAACGAAGGCGTTCGACGAACGCGCCACGCCTCCCACCTTGCTAGTGGCTTCATCGGTGGTGTTCTTGACGACGTCGTGCTCCGGTGGGCACCAGCCGTGGCACGGAAGGACCGACTGCAACTCGAGCAAAGCAAGGGCTTTCTTGGTCCTCCTCATGGATGTTGCTGGATCTAGTCCTTCATCGTCATGTTCCAGACGATTGTGCGAATGCCATATGGTCCACATGATGGTGATAATTTGTTATCGTTCTCCATCAGTGAACTTAGGGTCAACTTCTGTAGCAGCGCTACTTAATAGTACTCCAGAGTACAGTAGTATAGCTACTTAAACAACATTTTAAAGGTCACAAATGTGATGTCTCATCACCATATGAACTACAGAGAAACATGCATGAGATGGAGATGTTAGATGTGTAATCCCAACCGCTAATCTGACAAGTCGAGAGGCATTTCAAGTGAGTCGAAGGACTCACTTAAGTGTCAGATTAGCACCAATGGCATTGTTGATTCTTCAACGACAAGACTCATCTACTCATAGATCAATACATTAGCACTTAGTTGAATTCGTAGCCCTAAACATTTGGACATGTATGTATGAAATATAATGCAATTTCATTGTATGTGCCTATGTATTGTGCATGTGTATATAATTTATGCCTTAGTGTATTTTGGGGTTTCACTGCTAGCAGATTGCTAACTATGGAGCCCCAATTTTCTTAAACTAGATTTTTTTTATCACTGACCGTCCAGCAGACCAGTGTTAGGTATCATCACAGACGGGTCAAATTGACCCGATTATGATGACAAAGTCGTCACTAACTCGGAGGCACTGGCGGCCGCTTGTGCTTTAGTGATGATAATATTTGACTGGTCAATGCTATTTGAGTCCACCCCATGCCCTCCCTCCTCCCCTTGCCGCTGCCGGGCAAAGCCCCCGCGGCGCAGCCGGCGGCAAGGCTTCTTTCCTGTGGTCGCGTGACGGTGACGCTCGAGGGAGGCCGAGGTCCGGCGTGGATGCTTCGTGCGGCCATGGGAGATGTGATGGCGGCACTCAAGGGAGGTGGATGCCTTGATAACCCACAAGTATAGGGGATCAATTGTAGCCTCTTTAGATAAGTAAGAGTGTCGAACCCAACGAGGAGCTAAAGGTAGAACAAATATTCCCTCAAGTTCTATCGACCACCGATACAACTCTACGCACGCTTAACATTCGCTTTACCTAAAACAAGTGTGAAACTATAAGTACTTTGTAGGTGTAACGGGATAGGTTTGCAAGAATATAAAGAGCACGTAAATAAAAACTAGGGGCTGTTTTAGGTAAAGAAGCAATAAAGTTAGTATAGCGAGTGTGTAAAAGTGGTGGTAGGAGTTGAGAAATTGTTCCCTAAGCAATTGACTACTTTACTAGACCGATATCAAGTTTTATGTGGGAGAGGCCACTGCTAGCATGTCATCCCTGACTTGGAATTCTATGCACTTATGATTGGAACTATTAGCAAGCATCCGCAACTACTAACGTTCATTAAGGTAAAACCCAACCATAGCATTAAAATATATTGGTCCCCCTTCAATCACGTATGCATCAATTTCTATGCTAGGTTGAAGTTTCTGTCACTCTTGCTCTCCAACACATAGTCCTATCAACATACAACTAACCCTATGGTGTGATCCACGCGCGTGCTCATATGATGGGCACCAAAGGACAACAACATAACCACAAGCAAATTAAACCAACCATAGCAATTCACCAATTACCGATAGGACAACGAAAATCTACTTAGACATCATAGGATGGCAACACATCATTGGATAATAATATGAAGTATAAAGCACCATGTTTAAGTAAAGATTACAACGGGTAAAAGAGGGGTTACTGATAACCCACAAGTATAGGGGATCGCAACAGTTTTTGAGGGTAGAGTATTCAACCCAAATTTATTGATTCGACACAAGGGGAGCCAAAGAATATTCTCAAGTATTAGCAGCTGAGTTGTCAATTCAACCACACCTGGAAACTTAATATTTGCAGCAAAGTATTTAGTAGCAAAGTAATATGAAAGTAGTGGTAACGATAGCAAAAGGTAAAGGTAGCAAAAGTAATATTTTTGGGTTTTGTAGTGATTGTAACAATAGCAACGGAAAAGTAAATAAGCGAAGAACAATATATGGAAAGCTCGTAGGCATTGGATCGGTGATGGAGAATTATGCCAGATGCGATCGATCATGTAACAGTCATAACCTAGGGTGACACAGAACTAGCTCGAGTTCATCAATGTAATGTAGGCATGTATTTCGAATATAGTCATACATGCTTATGGAAAAGAACTTGCATGACATCTTTTGTCCTACCCTCCCGTGGCAGTGGGGTCCTATTGTAAACTAAGGGATATTAAGGCCTCCTTTTAATAGAGTACCGGAACAAAGCATTAACACATAGTGAAAACATGAACTCCTCAAACTACGGTCATCACCGGTAAGTATCTCGATTATAGTCACTTCGGGGTTAACGGATCATAACACATAATAGGTGACTATAGACTTGCAAGATAGGATCTATGTAACGCCCCGGATATAACTTTCCCTATTTGTATCCAACTCTTGCCGTTTCCGGCGTTAAGTTATATTTGTTTCTCGGGTTCGGGTCTTTGTCTCCGTGTGTGGTTCTTCGTTTTCATGCATCTCATATCATGTCATCATGTGCATTGCATTCGCATACGTGTTCGTCTCATGCATTCGAGCATTTTTCCCGTTGTCCGTTCTGCATTCCGGCGCTTCGTTCTCCTCCGGTGGTCATTTCTAGCTTTCTTTCGTGTGTGGGGATTAAACATTTCCGGATTGGACCGAGACTTGTCATGCGGCCTTGGTTTACTACCGGTAGACCGCCTGTCAAGTTTCGTACCATTTGGACTTCGTTTGATACTCCAACGGTTAACCGAGGGACCGAAAAGGCCTCGTGTGTGTTGCAGCCCAACACCCCTCCAATTTGGCCCAAATCCCACCAAACTCTGCTCCATGTCCTAGAGCGTTCGATCACGATCGCGTGGCCGAAAACCGCACCTCATTTGGACTCTCCTAGCTCTACTTATGCCTATATATACCCCCCTCCATTCGGATCTCTTCTTCCCCCGTCCAAAACCCTAAAAAAAACAGAATCTCCGCCGACGGACGTGTCCGCCCCCGGCCGGACAACGTCCGCCGATCCGCCCCAGCCAACCCCGCTGCGCCACGTGTCCCGGGCGGGCGCCCACATCGCCGCCGCCGCGCCGGCCCGCCCGAGCCCGCGGGAGGCCCCCGTGGCCCATCTCCTCCGCCGCCTCGCGCCCGCGCCCCGCCTCCCTTCTTCCTCGCGGCCGGCCACCCGAGGCACCGGCGCCGCCGCCTGCCATCGTCGCCGGTCGGCACCTCGAGCCGCGGCCCCGCCGTCCGCCAGTGGTTGCCGCCTCGCCGCCCGGTGGTCGCCGCCCCATCGCCGTCCTCTCCTCCGGCCGGCGCGCCGCTCCAAGGCCTCCCCGGCGTCCGCAAGCTCCGGCGAGAGCTCCAACTCCGGCCGACGAACCTCGGTTTCCGCGTCGGTGAACAGTGCCCCGATCTGGATCTCAGATCCGAAATTCTAGGGTTGACTTTTTCCCTCTCCCTCTAGATTTTTATGCTATCTTTGACCAGTGATATCTCCGCATCCGTAGCTCCGATTTGGGCATATAATATATCAAAATCTTCGACTCGACATGTATATCATTTCATTCCATTGCATCACTTGCATTTGAGTTCATCTTGATGCCCAAAATTCTGTTAGAAGGAGGCTTCGTGAGTTAAATTGCAGATCCGTTAGTTCATCATGCACTTTTGTCATTTTTGCCATGTTTAATTCGTGCATGATATGCCTATGACTCTTTGGGATGTATTGTTAAGCATTTTGTCTTCTTTCCAGAGGTGCCTCCCATGCATTTTTAGGATGTGTGTGTTGTCTTGTGCAAGCTTGCGAAGAGAGGTACCTGAGATTGCTGATTTCAGGGACTTAGTTGTTTTCACTAAGTCTGGGATATTTTAGTTCATGATGCCATATGTTCAACTTGTTTCCTAATGATCCGTACCTCTTTTGAGGATGATCAGTAAGGGACTTTTGTTATTCATGTTATGATCTATCCATCCATGTCTTTGTTTGCATTTATGGATCACTATAGCTTGAGTCAATCGAGCTCTACTTTTGCTTCGTGGTGAATCTGGGCAGATCGTCAACTCGTTTGCAATTTTGCCGGTGTTGTTGTAGTTGATCCGTGCATGCCATGACATTGTACTTGCCATGCCTAGCTTGTATTTTGTGCCTTCTTAATGGATATATGCCTGCCTTGCCATGACTTGCACCGTGGTGAGTGCATCGAGCTCGTTTACATGCCTTCGTGAGTTATATTTTAGCATGTCTCAGTTTTCACTAAGTCTGAAAACTGATTGTGTTTTATGCTATGTTCTTGTGCCCGTTAATATATTTTGTGATCCCTTTTGGCCCCAGGTCACTTTGGGACTTTTGTTAAGCTTGTTTAGTAGCTCCATGCCATGTTCTTACTTGTCATGTTCAGGTCATTTATCATGTTGTTTTGCTTCTCCGAAGAGAGCATCGTGATCTGAAATTTCAGACTAGTGTTAATTTCACAAAGTCTGGAATCTGTTTTGCATTTGCGTTTTTGCCATGCTTGTTTGAACCTCATAATGGATGAATTGGCCGTGGCTCAGTGCTAGTCTTTTGTTAAGCATCTTGTGGGCAACCCTGCCATGTATTTTGTTGTCATGTTTGGTGGCTGTAGCATGTTCTTTTCGTTGCATTTAGATGCCTACTTGCTGTAAATCGCTGACCAGTGTCATATCTTAAAACGCTTGCCATTTCCAAACCGTAACTCCGATTCCAATGATCTTTATATCGTTTTCAAGCGATTTCATCCCCTCTATCCAGTGGCACCCTTAGAATTCCAAGTTGAGGCCAGGTTCATGCATTTCCTGTCATATCTTGCATTTTGCATCCCGCATCGCATCCCGCATAGCATATCATCTTTTCATCATATTGCTTGGTCTTGTACGTGGTTGATTGTATCCTTGTTGCTTGTTTGTCTTGTTGGGTAGAGCCGGGAGACGAGTTCGCTACCGAGGAGCCCGTTGAGTTTGCTTGTGAGGATCCAGTCAACTCTGACAACTGTGCAGGCAAGATGATCATACCCTCGAAATCACTACTATCTTTGCTATGCTAGTTTGCTCGCTCTTGCTTTGCCAATGCTACGATGCCTACCTTTTGCTTGTCAGCCTCCCAATTGCCATGTTGAACCTCTAACCCACCTTATCCTAGCAAACCTTTGATTGGCTACGTTACCGCTTCGCTCAGCCCCTTCTTATAGCGTTGCTAGTTGCAGGTGAAGATTGGAGCCGTTCCTTGTTGGAACATTATTTATTTACTTGTTGGGATATCATTATATTGCTATGTTATCTTAATGCATCTATATACTTGGTAAAGGGTGGAAGGCTCGGCCTCTTGCCTTGTGTTTTGTTCCACTCTTGCCGCCCTAGTTTCCGTCATATCGGTGTTATGTTCCCGGATTTTTGCTTTCCTTACGCGGTTGGGTTATAATGGGAACCCCTTGATATTTCGCCTTGATTAAAGCTTGTCCAGCAATGCCCAACCTTGGTTTTACCATTTGCCACCTAGCCTTTTCTTTCCCTTGGGTTCTGCAGACTCAAGGGTCATCTTATTTTAACCCCCCCGGTCCAGTGCTCCTCTGAGTGTTGGTCCAAACCGTCAGCCGCCGGTGGCTACCAGGGGCAACTCTGGGCTGGCCTACCGGAAGTTTAGACAATCTGAGTGTGCCCTGAGAAAGAGATATGTGCAGCTCCTATCGGGATTTGTCGGCACATTCGGGCGGTGTTGCTGGACTTGTTTTACCCTGTCGAAGTGTCTTGAGTTACCGAGATACCGAGTCTGATCGGAATGTCTTGGGAGGAGGTCTATTCCTTCGTTGACCGTGAGAGCTTGTCATGGGCTAAGTTGGGACCCCCCTGCAGGGATTGATCTTTCGAAAGCCGTGCCCGTGGTTATGGGCAGATGGGAATTTGTTAATGTCCGGTTGTAGATAACTTTAACTAAACTTAATTAAAATGAATCAAACGCGTGTGTTACCGTGATGGCCCCTTTCCGGCGGAGTCCGGGAAGCGGACACGGTGTTGGAGTAATGTTTGTGCAGGTTGTCCTTCTAGATTCTCGCTCGTGCTTTGCCTCCTCTTCTCGCTCTCTCTTGCGAATAAGATAGCCACCACATATGCTAGTCGCTTGCTGCAGCTCCACATATATCTGCCTTATCCATTCCTATAAGCTTAAATAGTCTTGATCGCGAGGGTGCGAGATTGCTGAGTCCCTGTGGCTCACAGTTACTATAATTCCAGATGCAGGTCAGGTGATTCCGCTCCAGGTGACGAGTACGAGCTCAAGTGGGAGTTCGACGAGGACTCTCAGCGTTATTATGTTTCCTTTCCCGATGATCAGTAGTGGTGCCTAGTTGGGGTTTGATTCAGGGCCTTGTCGCATGTTGGGTTCTTTTCCATTTTGGCACCGTAGTCGGGCCATGAGTGATTGTTATTTATGTACTCTGATGTGACGTGGCGAGTGTAAGCCAACTATGTTATCTCCCCCTTTTATTATGTATTACATGGGATGTTGTAATGATTGCCTGACTTGCGACATTGCTTTCAATGCGGTTATGTCTCTAAGTCGTGCCTCGACACGTGGGAGCTATAGCCGCATCGAGGGCGTTACAAGTTGGTAATCAGAGCCTTCCCCGGCCTTAGGAGCCCCATTGCTTGATCGTCTTAGCAGCCGAGTTGTGTCTAGAAAAATGTTTTGAGTCACTTAGGAATTATATATCGGAGAGCTTAGGAATTCTTTTTACTTCCCAGTCTCCTCATCGCTCTGGTAAGGCATCCTGACGTAGAGTTTTGACTCTTCTCTTCTCAAATTTCACAAAATTTTTTTAGGATCACGCGAGTATCTTGGTTTTGTTCCGATGGTTTTGTGACGAGAACATTGTTCTTGGTGCCTCCTGTCTTTAGGGGTTGTGGCAGTGTCCCGGGGAGTTGAGCTCCGAGGTGTTGTCGTCACAATTTTATCGTTGCAATTCTGGTATACTTGAGATTTGTGCGCGACATCGAAAATCTCCTTTATGCAGTTCGTTGGTGAGATAACCTCGACGCCACCCAGTACTGGGGTGGGAGTTCGGGAGTATCGCCATAACTTGTATAACGGATGCTTTTCGAAGGTTGAGATAGATGGTTTCCGAAGGTTTCTTGGTTATGTGTTGAAGGATGGATACAGCTGGATGTAGGATTTGCTAGCTTGAGTGAGATATTATGCTCCCCTGTATCCCCAACACCTGATTGCATAACCGGGAAAATTTCGGGAATTTCATAGGTGGGAATTCAAGTAGCTCTTAGGATATCTTTCCCACAGATGTATGATATTAAATTGGGGTTCGACGTCTAGTGGTTCGCCTATTCACGGTCGATTTTACAGTGGTCTCGTTGTGTCTTAAAGAGTCCTTGGCTATGCTGACTCGGAGACGCTTCGTATGTCATGTGCACTGCCTTGTACATGATGGTGCTGTACGATCGAGCCCGTGTAGGTCCCACCACGAAAACTTCGGACGAAATTTCTATCATGTATTTGTTCCGGCTTATTCCGCAAGCCAACCCTTGGTTTTATTTCGAGTTGTGGCATTCGTTTTGCTTCGACGTCATATGTTGATTCCATCCCTCGTTGTTGTACCCCTTCTACCTGATTCTTCGTGGCTTCGCAATTTAGGAATATGTGACCACTTGAAGAGAAATACATTCGTTCATTTTGTTCGGATGCGAAGACTATGTTGCAATTTTCATTCCGTTGGATTCACCTTCAATATTTGTCTATTTGTGTGCTAATGGTGGTCAACCTCTTCAGGATGGCTCCTCCAACGCGCACGACTCCGAATCCTGATCCGCCACCACCTCCGCCTCCTCCGGAAGCTTGGCAAGCTGTGATGGCCGCTACTAATGCAAATACACAGTTGATCATGCAAATTCTCCAAGAGCGCAATCAAGGCAGTCAAGGGAACCAAGGTAGCAGTCAGAGTCACTTTGCTACACTCAACCAGTTCCTTGCTAACGGGCCAAAGACTTTCAGTAATTGTGTTGAGGCAACCAATGCTGACGATTGGCTTGTGGATCTGTGTAAGCATTTCGAGTGCAGCAACGTCAGGCCTGAGGACTTTGTGAAGTTCGCTTCCTTCCAACTCAAAGATCAAGCTGCAGAATGGTTCCAGCAGTACAAGGATTCTAGAGGTGGACGTGTTATCACTTGGGATGATTTCCGTCGAGATTTCCGAGCTCATCACATTCCGCAGAGCGTGGTTGAAAGCAAGCGTGAGGAATTCCGCAATCTGAAGCAAGGCTCTTTGTCTGTCTATGACTACAACAAATTGTTCCAGAAACTTGCCCGCTTTGCCAAGCAGGACGTGCCTGATGAGAAGAGCATGATATATCAGTTCAGGGGTGGTCTCAGAGAAGATATTCAGCTCGCTCTTGTTCTCTTCGAGCCTTTGAGACACGATGAGTTCTACAACATGGCACTGAAGCAAGAGGCTGCTCAGTTGAGGTGTGATGCTTCCAGGAAGCGAGTCAGAGATGTTACTCCTTCTTCCTCTACTCAAGTGGCCAAGCAGCAGAAGTTCTGGCTTCCTCCTCCTCCGTTCTGTCAGCCGTATCAGCAGAAGAGAAAAGGTGGCAGTGGTTCTTCCCACCCACCCAACCCAGGCTTTCAGAACAAGACTTCGTCTCAAGCTCCAAGATCGAGTGCTCCGTATCACCGTCCGCTTTCAGAGGTCACGTGCAACAAGTGCCAACAGAAGGGTCACTATGCCAACAAGTGTTTCAACCAGAGGAGCCTTCCTCCTCCTCCTCCTGTGAGATCGGCAAGTACAGCTGTGGTCAAGCATAACCCCAAGTACGCCAAGGTCAACATGGTGAATGCAGATCAGGCAGAGGACTCATCAGATGTGATCATGGGTAACCTTCCTGTTAACGATGTTCCTGCAAAAGTTCTTTTTGACACGGGTGCATCGCATTGCTTCATTTCCAGACCTTTTGCATCTAAGCATGGGTGGTTTTCTCAAGTTATGCATAAGCCATTAGCAGTCGTCTCTCCGGGTAGATGCTTGCTTGCTAACTACGAAGTTCCGGATATTTCTCTCATGATGGGTGATTTCAAGTTTTTGGCTTCTCCAATGATTCTTGGTAACTCGGATATTGATCTTATTCTCGGGATGGATTGGCTTTCTAAGCACAAGGCTCAGCTTGATTGTGCTGCCAGGCAGATTCAATTGACTCATTCGTCTGAGGATGTAATTATCTTTGCCGCTCGGGATAATACCATCCGTCTGTTTTCTCTCAATGAGAAGGGTGAATTGGATGCCATCTCTCAAATTCCAGTCGTTTGCGAATATCAAGACGTTTTCCCAGAAGAGCTCCCAAGAATGCCTCCGCACCGGCCAGTTGAATTCGTTATTGAACTTGAGCCTGGCACGGAACCTGTGTGCAAACGTCCTTACAAGCTTGGACCTGAAGAATTGAAGGAGCTGAAGAAGCAACTCGATGAGCAAGAAAGATTGGGTCTCATCCGGCCTAGCACTTCTCCGTGGGGTTGTGGAGTTCTTTTTGTGAAGAAGAAGGATGGAACGGACCGACTTTGTGTTGATTACCGTCCAGTGAACAAGAAGACCATCAAGAACAAATACCCACTTCCCAACATCAATGAGCTGTTCGAACAACTCAAAGGTGCCCAAGTATTCTCCAAGCTTGATCTCCCTATGGGTTATCACCAGATTCGCATTCGTGAAGAAGATATTCCCAAGACAGCATTCAGAACAAGCTTTGGTTCATATGAATACACTGTCATGTCTTTTGGCCTCGCCAACGCTCCTCCGACGTTCTCTCGCATGATGAATTTCATCTTCAACGCCTACACCAATGACTTCGTTTTGGTCTATCTCGATGACATTCTGGTTTTCTCGAAGAACAAGGAAGATCATGCCAAGCACTTGCGTTTGGTTCTCGATAAGCTCAGGGAACATCAGTTCTATGCCAAGTTCACCAAGTGTGAATTTTGGCTCGATGAGGTTCTTTATCTTGGTCATATCATCTCTGCCAAGGGCATTTCCGTGAATCCCGAGAAGGTATCCGCAATTGTAAATTGGGAACCTCCTCAGAATGTGAAGCAACTCCGCAGTTTTCTCGGACTCGCAAGCTATTGCCGAAGATTCGTTGAAAACTTTTCCAAGATCGCGAAGCCTCTCTCAAATCTTCTTCAGAAGCACGTCAAGTATGTTTGGTCTCCGGAGTGTGATATTGATTTCAACACTTTGAAAGAGAAGTTGATCACTGCTCCAGTTCTGACTCCACCTGATGAATCCAAGCCGTACGAGGTCTTTTGTGATGCCTCTCTCCAAGGTCTTGGCGCAGTATTGATGCAAGAGAAGAAAGTTGTTGCTTATACATCTCGCCAGTTGAAGCCTAATGAGAAGACCTACCCCACTCATAATCTCGAGTTGGCGGCAGTTGTGCATGCTCTTTTGACTTGGAGACATCTTCTATTGGGAAGAAAAGTGGACATTTTCACCGATCACAAGCGTCTCAAGTACATCTTCACTCAGCCTAATCTCAACCTAAGGCAAACTCGATGGGTCGAAATGATTCAAGAGTATAATCCGAGTATTGAGTATACTCCAGGCAAGGCCAATGTGATTGCTGACGCTTTGAGCAGAAAGGCCTACTGCAACAATCTGATTCTCAAGCCTTATCAACCTGAGCATTGTGAAGCTTTCCGCAAGCTAAATCTGCAAGTTGTTCCTCAAGGTTTCCTCGCCAACCTTCAAGTCTCTCCTACCTTAGAAGACCAGATTCGCCAAGCCCAACTTCTTGATGCTATGGTGAAAAAGGTGAAGATTGGGATTGCCAAGAGTCAGTCCAAGTACAAGTGCTACCGCCTTGATGACAAGGACACTCTCTTCTTCGAGGATCGTATTGTTGTGCCCAAAGGTGAACTTCGTAAAGTGATCATGAACGAGGCTCACAATTCTCTTCTCTCCATCCACCCTGGGAGCACGAAGATGTATCAGGACCTCAAGCAAGCTTACTGGTGGACTCGAATGAAGCGCGAGATCGCTCAATTCGTGAATGAATGTGATGTCTGCAGAAGAGTGAAGGCAGAACACCAAAGGCCAGCTGGTCTCCTCCAACCTCTTGCCATTCCAGAATGGAAGTTTGACCACATTGAAATGGACTTCGTGACTGGGTTTCCAAAGTCCAAGCGTGGCAATGATGCTATATTTGTTGTCATCGACAAGCTCACCAAAGTGGTTCACTTTCTGCCTATCAAAGAGTCGATCACTGCAGCTCAATTGGCGGAACTCTATACCTTTCGCATTGTCTCTCTGCACGGTATTCCTCAAGTGATATCTTCAGACCGTGGCAGCATATTTACCTCCAAGTTTTGGGATTCTTTTCAGAAGGCCATGGGCACCAACATCCGCTTCAGCACTGCTTTCCACCCTCAAACGAGCGGTCAAGTCGAGCGTGTCAACCAGATTCTCGAAGACATGCTCAGGGCTTGTGTGATCTCCTTCGGCATGAAGTGGGAGGATTGTCTTCCTTATGCTGAATTCTCCTATAACAACAGCTTTCAAGCAAGTTCGGGCAAGGCCCCCTTTAAAATTCTATATGGCAGGAAGTGCCGTACCCCTCTCAACTGGTCTGAAACTGGTGAACGTCAGCTGCTGGGTAATGACCTGATCACAGAGGCAGAAGAAATGTGCAAGGTCATTCGTGATAACCTCAAAGCAGCCCAATCCCGCCAGAAGAGCTACTA
This sequence comes from Triticum urartu, assembly GCF_056163025.1. Classification (NCBI taxonomy): domain Eukaryota; kingdom Viridiplantae; phylum Streptophyta; class Magnoliopsida; order Poales; family Poaceae; genus Triticum; species Triticum urartu. The sequence continues at coordinate 543,170,251 of NC_141874.1, forward strand.
TGATAGTAAGCACCGTGATTTGGCTTTCGAGATCGGAGATCATGTTTACCTCCGCATCTCTCCTATGAAAGGTACTCGTCGCTTCGGTATCAAAGGGAAGCTTGCCCCTAGATACGTGGGACCTTTCAAGATTGTCAGCAAGAGAGGCGACCTCGCCTATCAACTCGAGCTTCCTTCAAACTTTGCCAATGTTCATGATGTGCTCCATGTCTCCCAACTCCGAAAGTGCTTCAAGACGCCTGAACGCACCGTCAACTTTGAGGACATTGAGCTCCAAGAAGATCTCTCTTACCGTGAGCACCCAGTTGCCATTCTTGAAGAGGCTGAACGCAAGACTCGCAACAAGTCAATCAAATTTCTCAAAGTCAAGTGGTCACACCATTCCGATCGTGAAGCTACCTGGGAACGCGAGGATCACCTCCGTTCTGAGTACCCGGAGTTCTTTCAGTCCTAGATCTCGGGACGAGATCTTTTCGTAGTGGTGGAGTGTTGTAACGCCCCGGATATAACTTTCCCTATTTGTATCCAACTCTTGCCGTTTCCGGCGTTAAGTTATATTTGTTTCTCGGGTTCGGGTCTTTGTCTCCGTGTGTGGTTTTTTGTTTTCATGCATCTCATATCATGTCATCATGTGCATTGCATTCGCATACGTGTTCGTCTCATGCATTCGAGCATTTTTCCCGTTGTCCGTTCTGCATTCCGGCGCTTCGTTCTCCTCCGGTGGTCATTTCTAGCTTTCTTTCGTGTGTGGGGATTAAACATTTCCGGATTGGACCGAGACTTGTCATGCTGCCTTGGTTTACTACTGGTAGACCGCCTGTCAAGTTTCGTACCATTTGGACTTCGTTTGATACTCCAACGGTTAACCGAGGGACCGAAAAGGCCTCGTGTGTTGCAGCCAAACACCCCTCCAATTTGGCCCAAATCCCACCAAACTCTGCTCCATGTCCTAGAGCGTTCGATCACGATCGCGTGGCCGAAAACCGCACCTCATTTGGACTCTCCTAGCTCTACTTATGCCTATATATACCCCCCTCCATTCGGATCTCTTCTTCCCCCGTCCAAAACCCTAAAAAAACAGAATCTCCCCCGACGGACGTGTCCGCCCCCGGCCGGACAACGTCCGCCGATCCGCCCCAGCCAACCCCGCTGCGCCACGTGTCCCGGGCGGGCGCCCACATCGCCGCCGCCGCGCCGGCCCGCCCGAGCCCGCGGGAGGCCCCCGTGGCCCATCTCCTCCGCCGCCTCGCGCCCGCGCCCCGCCGCCCTTCTTCCTCGCGGCCGGCCACCCGAGGCACCGGCGCCGCCGCCTGCCATCATCGCCGGCCGGCACCTCGAGCCGCGGCCCCGCCGTCCGTCGGTGGTCGCCGCCTCGCCGCCCGGTGGTCGCCGCCCCATCGCCGTCCTCTCCTCCGGCCGGCGCGCCGCTCCAAGGCCTCCCCGGCGTCCGCAAGCTCCGGCCAGAGCTCCAACTCCGGCCGACGAACCTCGGTTTCCGCGTCGGTGAACAGTGCCCCGATCTGGATCTCAGATCCGAAATTCTAGGGTTGACTTTTTCCCTCTCCCTCTAGATTTTTATGCTATCTTTGACCAGTGATATATCCGCATCCGTAGCTCCGATTTGGGCATATAATATATCAAAATCTTTGCCTCGACATGTACATCATTTCATTCCATTGCGTCACTTGCATTTGAGTTCATCTTGATGCCCAAAATGCTGTTAGAAGGAGGCTTCGTGAGTTAAATTGCAGATCCGTTAGTTCATCATGCACTTTTGCCATTTTTGCCATGTTTAATTCGTGCATGATATGCCTGTGACTTTTTCCATAGGTGCCTCCCATGCATTTTTAGGATGTGTGTGTTGTATTGTGCAAGCTTGCGAAGAGAGGTACCTGAGATTGCTGATTTCAGGGACTTAGTTGTTTTCACTAAGTCTGGGATATTTTAGCTCATGATGCCATATGTTCAGCTTGTTTCCTAATGATACGTGCCTCTTTTGAGGATGATCAGTAAGGGACTTTTGTTATTCATGTTATGATATATCCATCCATGTCTTTGTTTGCATTTATGGATCACCATAGCTTGAGTCAATCGAGCTCTACTTTTGCTTCGTGGTGAATCTGGGCAGATCGTCAACTCGTTTGCGATTTTGCCGGCGTTGTTGTAGTTGATCCGTGCATGCCATGCCTAGCTTGTATTTTGTGCCTTCTTAATGGATGTATGCCTGCCTTGCCATGACTTGCACCGTGGTGAGTGCATCGAGCTCGTTTACATGCCTTCGTGAGTTATATTTTAGCATGTCTCAGTTTTCACTAAGTCTGAAAACTGATTGTGTTTTATGCTATGTTCTTGTGCCCGTTAATATATTTTGTGATCCCTTTTGGCCCCAGGTCACTTTGGGACTTTTGTTAAGCTTGTTTAGTAGCTCCATGCCATGTTCTTACTTGTCATGTTCAGGTCATTTATCATGTTGTTTTGCTTCTCCGAAGAGAGCATCGTGATCTGAAATTTCAGACTAGTGTTAATTTCACAAAGTCTGGAATCTGTTTTGCATTTGCGTTTTTGCCATGCTTGTTTGAACCTCATAATGGATGAATTGGCCGTGGCTCAGTGCTAGTCTTTTGTTAAGCATCTTGTGGGCAACCCTGCCATGTATTTTGTTGTCATGTTTGGTGGCTGTAGCATGTTCTTTTCGTTGCATTTAGATGCCTACTTGCTGTAAATCGCTGACCAGTGTCATATCTTAAAACGCTTGCCATTTCCAAACCGTAACTCCGATTCCAATGATCTTTATATATTTTTCAAGCGATTTCATCCCCTCTATCCAGTGGCACCCTTGGAATTCCAAGTTGAGGCCAGGTTCATGCATTTCCTGTCATATCTTGCATTTTGCATCCCGCATAGCATATCATCTTTTCATCATATTGCTTGGTCTTGCACGTGGTTGATTGTATCCTTGTTGCTTGTTTGTCTTGTTGGGTAGAGCCGGGAGACGAGTTCGCTACCGAGGAGCCCATTGAGTTTGCTTGTGAGGATCCAGTCAACTCTGACAACTGTGCAGGCAAGATGATCATACCCTCGAAATCACTACTATCTTTGCTATGCTAGTTTGCTCGCTCTTGCTTTGCCAATGCTACGATGCCTACCTTTTGCTTGTCAGCCTCCCAATTGCCATGTTGAACCTCTAACCCACCTTGTCCTAGCAAACCTTTGATTGGCTACGTTACCGCTTCGCTCAGCCCCTTCTTATAGCGTTGCTAGTTGCAGGTGAAGATTGGAGCCGTTCCTTGTTGGAACATTATTTATTTACTTGTTGGGATATCATTATATTGCTATGTTATCTTAATGCATCTATATACTTGGTAAAGGGTGGAAGGCTCGGCCTCTCGCCTAGTGTTTTGTTCCACTCTTGCCGCCCTAGTTTCCGTCATATCGGTGTTATGTTCCCGGATTTTTGCTTTCCTTACGCGGTTGGGTTATAATGGGAACCCCTTGATATTTCGCCTTGATTAAAGCTTGTCCAGCAATGCCCAACCTTGGTTTTACCATTTTCCACCTAGCCTTTTCTTTCCCTTGTGTTCTGCAGACTCAAGGGTCATCTTATTTTAACCCCCCCGGGCCAGTGCTCCTCTGAGTGTTGGTCCAAACCGTCAGCCGCCGGTGGCTACCAGGGGCAACTCTGGGCTGGCCTACCGGAAGTTTAGACAATCTGAGTGTGCCCTGAGAAAGAGATATGTGCAGCTCCTATCGGGATTTGTCGGCACATTCGGGTGGTGTTGCTGGACTTGTTTTACCCTGTCGAAGTGTCTTGAGTTAGCGAGATACCGAGTCTGATCGGAATGTCTTGGGAGGAGGTCTATTCCTTCGTTGACCGTGAGAGCTTGTCATGGGCTAAGTTGGGACCCCCTGCAGGGATTGATCTTCCGAAAGCCGTGCCCGCGGTTATGGGCAGATGGGAATTTGTTAATGTCCGGTTGTAGATAACTTTAACTAAACTTAATTAAAATGAATCAAACGCGTGTGTTACCGTGATGGCCCCTTTCCGGCGGAGTCCGGGAAGCGGACACGGTGTTGGAGTAATGTTTGCGCAGGTTGTCCTTCTAGATTCTCACTCGTGCTTTGCCTCCTCTTATTGCTCTCTCTTGCGAATATGATAGCCACCACATATGCTAGTCGCTTGCTGCAGCTCCACATATATCTGCCTTATCCATTCCTATAAGCTTAAATAGTCTTGATCGCGAGGGTGCGAGATTGCTGAGTCCCTGTGGCTCACAGTTACTATAATTCCAGATGCAGGTCTAGGTGATTCCGCTCCAGGTGACGAGTATGAGCTCAAGTGGGAGTTCGACAAGGACTCTCAGCGTTATTATGTTTCCTTTCCCGATGATCAGTAGTGGTGCCTAGTTGGGGTTTGATTCAGGGCCTTGTCGTATGTTGGGTTCTTTTCCATTTTGGCGCCGTAGTCGGGCCATGAGTGATTGTTTGATGGATGTTATTTATGTACTCTGATGTGACGTGGCGAGTGTAAGCCAACTATGTTATCTCCCCCTTTTATTATGTATTACATGGGATGTTGTAATGATTGCCTGACTTGCGACATTGCTTTCAATGCGGTTATGTCTCTAAGTCGTGTCTCGACACGTGGGAGCTATAGCCGCATCGAGGGCGTTACAATCTAGAACTCTCGTATATTGATGAAAACATAATATGTTCAGATCTGAAATCATGGCACTCGGGCCCTAGTGACAAGCATTAAGCATAGCAAAGTCATAGCAACATCAATCTCAGAACATAGTGGATACTAGGGATCAAACCCTAACAAAACTAACTCGATTACATGATAAATCTCATCCAACCCATCACCCTCCAGCATGCCTACAATGGAATTACTCACGCACGGCGGTGAGCATCATGAAATTGGTGATGGAGGAAGGTTGATGATGACGATGGCGATGGATTCCCCTCTCCGGAGCACCGAACGTACTCCAGATCAGCCCTCCCGAGAGAGTTTAGGGCTTGGCAGCGGCTCCATATCGTAAAACGTGATGAATCATTCTCTCTGATTTTTCTCTCTTCGAAAGTGAATATATGGAGTCAAGGTTGAGGTCGGTGGAGCATCAGGGGGCCCATGGGGCAAGGGGGCGCGCCTAGAGGGGTAGGGCGCGCCCCCACCCTCGTGGACAGGGTGTGGGCCCCCTGACGTGGATCTTTCTTCCAATATTTTTTATATATTCCAAAATAATTCTCCGTTGATTTTAAGGTCATTCCGAGAACTTTTATTTCTGCACAAAAATAACACCATGACAATTCTGCTAAAAACAGTGCCAGTCCGGGTTAGTTCCATTCAAATCATGCAAGTTAGAGTCCAAAACAAGGGCAAAAGTGTTTGGAAAAGTAGATACGACGGAGACGTATCAACTCCCCCAAGCTTAAACCTTTGCTTGTCCTCAGGCAATTCAGTTGATAAACTGAAAGTGATAAAGAAAAAAATTTACAAACTCTGTTTGCTCTTGTTGTTGTAAATATGTAAAGCCAGCATTCAGGTTTTCATCAAAGATTATGAACTAACCATATTCACAATAACATTTAGGTCTCATGTTTACTCATATCAATGGCATAATCAATTAGCGAGCAATAATAGTAAATCTCGGATGACAACACTTTCTCAAAACAATCATGATATGATATGATAAGATGGTATCTCGCTAGCCCTTTCTGACATCGCAAAAAATAAATGCAGAGCATCTTTAAAGATCAAGGACTGACTAGACATTGTAATTCATGGTAAAAGAGATCCAGTCAAATCATACTCAATGTAAACTAACAGTAATGGATATAAATGACAGCGGTGCTCTCCAACTGGTGCTTTTAATAAGAGGATGATGACTCAACCTAAAAGTAAATAGATAGGCCCTTCGCAGAGGGAAGCAGGGATTTGTAGAGGTGCCAGAGGTCGGTTTTGAAATAGATATGAATAATATTTTGAGCGGTATACTTTCATTGTCAACATAACAATCGAGAGATCTCGATATCTTCCATGCTACACACATTATAGGCGGTTCCCAAACAGAATGGTATTGTTTATACTCCCCCTCCACCAACAAGCAGCAATCCATGGCTTGCTTGAAACAACGAGTGCCTCCAACTAACAAGAGTCCCGGGGGAGTTTGTTTGCAGTTATTTTGATTTGATTTGCATAAAGCATGGGACTGGGCATCCCGGTGACCAGCCATTTTCTCGTGAGTGAGGAGCAGAGTCCACTCCTCTTGAGAATAACCCGCCTAGCTTGGAAGATACAGACAACCCTAGTTGATACATGAGCTATTCGAGCATACAAAACATAATGTTTATTTGAAGGTTTAGAGTTTGGCAGATACAAATTTACTTGGAACGGCAGGTAGATACCATATATAGGTAGGTATGGTGGACTCATATGGAGCAACTTTGGGGTTTATGGAATTGGATACACAAGCAGTATTCCCGCTTAGTACAAGTGAAGGCTAGAAAAAGACCGGGAAGCGACCAGCTAGAGAGCGACAACAGTCATGAACATGCATTAAAATTAATCAACACCGAATGTGAGCATGAGTAGGATATAATGCACCATGAACATAAATATCGTAGAGGCTATGTTGAATTTGTTTCAACTACATGCATGAACATGTGCCAAGTCAAGCCACTCGAATCATTCAAAAGAGGATACTGGCCGCCTGGACATGCATGAACATGTTGAATTTGTTTCAACTACATGCATGAGTAGGATATAATGCACTCGACTCATATGGAGGGAACGGACACTTTCAAACAGTTTGTGCGGAGCATCACGGTCGGCAACGAGGCTGTGCCTCGGCCTCGACTGGCCGCTGGCCGCCTGGCTCCTCTGGATGAGATGGAGTACAGCACATGAGCAGCCGAGAAGTACGTGAGTGCTCGTCGATGAGTGAGAATGGGCTTATACGTGCAACATTCGTGAAGATGTGTCTATCTTCTACGGGCTACGGCAAGCTGCTGATACATACTGTACCTTATTACGTGATGCGCTCCCATTACCTTTCTGAGATCCCTCTTTCTTTAGCTGGGTACACACGGGTATTCAGAATGCATAGACGTATGTGTACTGGGCTGGCCGGCACGCGGGTATTCCAACATGTACGCGTACTTGCCGGCTAGAGGCTAATCAGACTATACGGTTGCCGGCACCCATAAGCCACGAGCCCTTAGATGCATGCAGATACTGCACCACGCCTGACTAGCACGTAAGAGTATGTGAGCAACCTAATATGCATGCACGTGCAAAGCTAATCAAAGATGAGCTAGCGCATGCATGTACTGATGCATGTTTTCTTCCCTGTATATTATGCATTCATTTTATTTTTTTAGTAATTAAATTCTCTTTGGTACCAAATCACGTCCGAACACCACCCAGATAAAGTCACATACTGAAGCTAAACTAGAAAGTAAAATTTTGGTCACAAACCCCATGAAGGGCAAATTGGTCTTTTCATGTGTCATTTGACACTGTTAAGGCTCAAAATAGACGGAAATGTCATAAAGGGCATAAAATTTAGACATGATGCTAGATACGGAAGAAAAAGGTTTTCAGTGTCAAATAGGGAAACAATATTTAAAACAGTCTTATATAAGGAATTTTCTCAAAACTAATTGGACCATTGGAGGAGTCACATACAAAAGAACAATCCCCCAAAGCAGTTTTGTGAATGGAGCTTTGAGCTAGGAGATCGAAAATGGCAGCAAGATGAGATTGAACTCGTGCTTGAGCTGGTTGGTGATATTTTTGGAAGGAAGAAGGTGTGTGTGGTAGCTGGAATAAGTGGAGGGGAGCCACCTTGGGCCCATGAGGCAGGGCGCGCGCCCAGGGGGTGGGCGCGCCCTGGACCCTCGTGGCCAGGTGCTTGCTCCCCCTGCTGTGTTCTCAGTGCCATATATTCTCAAATATTCTAGAAAAAAACATATTTAATTTTCAGGGCGTTTGGAGAACATTTATTTTTGGGTATTTTTTTATTGCATGGATAATTCAGAAAATAAACAGTAAAATACTGTTTTTTTCTTTATTTAATATAAATAACAGAAAGTAAAAAGAGGGTACAAAGAGTTGTGTTTTCTAAATTCATCCATCTCATGCACATCAAAAGGAATCCACTAACAAGGTTGATCGGGTCTTGTTAACAAACTCATTTCGAATAACATGAAACCGAAGAATTTTCGAATAACACAAGGTTACCTCAACGGGGATATGCATGTCCCCAACAATAAGAATATCATATTTCTTCTTGACAGTAGGAAGAGGAAATTCAAAACCTCCAATAGTAATTGTTGAAAATTTTCCAATAGAATTGATACTGTGGACTTAAGGTTGTTTCCTCGAAAAGTGTATCGTATGCTCATTACCATTAACATGAAACGTGACATTGCCTTTGGTGCAATCAATAACAGCCCCTGCAGTATTCAAAATGGGTCTTCCAAAAATAATAGACATACTATCGTCCTCGGGAATATCAAGAATAACAAAGTATGTTAAAATAATAACGTTTGCAACCACAAACAGGCACATCCTCACAAATACCGACAGGTATAGCAGTTGATTTATCAGCCATTTGCAAAGATATTTCAGTAGGTGTCAACTTATTCAAATCAAGTCTACGATATAAAGAGAGAGGCATAACACTAACACCGGCTCCAAGATCACATAAAGCAGTTTTAACATAATTTCTTTTAATGGAGCATGGTATAGTTGGTACTCCTGGATCTCCAAGTTTCTTTGTATTCCATCCTTAAAAATATAATTAGCAAGCATGGTGGAAATTTCAGCTTCCGGAATCTTTCTTTTATTAGTAACTATTTCTTTCATATATTTAGCATAAGGATTCATTTAAGCATATAAGTCAAACGCATACGCAAAAAGATAGGTCTACTCATTTCAGCAAAGCGCTCAAAATCCTCATCATCCTTTTTCTTGGATGGTTTAGGAGGAAAAGGCATGGGTTTCTGAACCCATGGTTCTCTTTCTTTACCGTGCTTCCTAGCAACAAAGTCTCTCTTATTATAACGTTGATTCTTTGATTATGGGTTATCAAGATCAACAGCAGGTTTGATCTCTACATCATTATTATTGCTAGGTTGAGCATCAACATGAACATCATTATTATCATTATCACTAGGTTCATGTTCATTACCAGATTGTGTTTCAGCATCAGAGATAGAAATATCATTGGGATTCTCAGGTGTGTCAACAACAGGTTCACTAGAAGCATGCAAAGTCCTGTCATTTTTCTTTTTCTTCCTTTTAGAAGGACTAGGTGCATCTACATTAGCTCTCTGAGAATCTTGCTCAATTCTCTTAGGGTGGCCCTCAGGATACAAAGGTTCCTGAGTCACTTTACCTCCTCTAGTTGCAACTCTAACAGCAAAGTCATTATTCTTACTATTCAATTCATTGAGCAAATCATTCTGAGCTTGAAGTACTTGTTCTACTTGAGTGGTAACCATAGAAGCATGTTTTCTAGTAAGTTTAAGTTCACCATTAACACTAGCCATATAATCACTCAAGTGTTCAATCATATAAGCATTATGTTTGAATTGTCTGCAAACATAAGCATTAAAATCTTCTTGCTTGACCATAAAGTTATCAAATTTATCCAAACATTGACTAGCAAACTTAGTAGGAGGGATTTCAGCTTTATCATATCTATAGAGAGAATTTACCTTTACTACCTGTGTCGGGTTATCGAGACCGTGTGTTTCTTCAATAGGTGATGAATTAAGACCATGTATTTCTTCAACAAGAGGTAAATTCTTAACATCTTCAGCTTTTATACCTTTTTCTTTCATAGATTTCTTTGCCTCTTGCATATCTTCAGGACTGAGAAATAGAATACCCCTTTTCTTCGGAGTTGGCTTAGGAGTTGGTTCAGGAAGTGTCCAATTATTTTCATTGGTCAACATATTATTCAATAGAATTTCAGCTTGATCAACTGTTCTTTCCCTGAAAACACAACCAGCACAACTATCCAGGTAATCTCTAGAAGCATCAGTTAGTCCATTATAAAAGATATCAAGTATTTCATTTTTCTTGAGAGGATGATTAGGCAAAGCATTAAGTAATTGGAGAAGCCTCCCCCAAGCTTGTGGGAGACTCTCTTCTTCAATTTGCACAAAATTATATTTTCCCCTTAAAGCAGCTTGTTTCTTATGAGCAGGGAAATATTTAGCAGAGAAGTAGTAAATCATATCCTGGGGACTATGCACACAACCAGGATCAAGAGAATTAAACCATATCTTAGCATCACCTTTAGTGAGAACGGAAATAATTTAAGGATATAATAGTAGCGAGTTTTCTCATCATTAGTGAGCAGGGTAGCTATATCATTTAATTTAGTAAGATGTGCCACAACAGTTTTAGATTCATAGCCATAAAAATGATCAAATTCAACCAAAGTAATTATATCAGGATCAACAGAGAAATCATAATCCTTATCAGTAATAAAGATAGGTGAAGTAGCATAAGCAGGATCATATTTCATTCTAGCATTCAGGGATTTTTCTTTAAGCTTAGCTAATAACTTCTTAAGATCACTTCTATCATTGCAAGCAAGAAAGTCTCTAGCAGTTTCTTCATCCATAACATAACCCTCAGGAACAACACGCAATTCATATCTAGGGGGAGAATCTTCATCATCACTTTCATCAATATTATCAGTTTCAATAATTTCATTCTCTCTAGCCCTAGCAAGTTGTTCATCAAGAAATTCACCTAGTGGCACGGTAGTATGAAGCATAGAAGTAGTTTCATCGTAAGTATCATGCATAGTAGAAGTGGCATCATCAATAACATGTGCCATATCAGAATTAATAGCAAAATCAGGTTTAGGTGTTGCAAGCTTACTCAAAACAGAAGGTGAATCAAGTGCAGAGCTAGATGACAGTTACTTACCCCCCCTCGTAGTTGAGTGAAAAATCTTGGTTCACTGATCTTTCAAGTTCTTCATAATGATAAGCAGATATAAATTCCAAGTGAGTCAAAGAATAGAGGTATGATCCCCGGTAAAGGCGCCAAAAAATGTTCTTGATAACCCAGAAGTACAGGGGATCGCAACAGTTTTCGAGGGTAGAGTATTCAACCCAAATTTATTGATTCGACACAAGGGGAGCCAAAGAATATTCTCAAGTATTAGCAGCTGAGTTGTCAATTCAACCACACCTGGAAACTTAAAATTTGTAGCAAAGTATTTAGTAGCAAAGTAATATGATAGTAGTGGTAATGATAGCAAAAGGTAAAGGTAGCAAAAGTAATATTTTGGGTTTTTGTAGTGATTGTAACAGTAGCAACGGAAAAGTAAATAAGAGAAGAACAATATATGGAAAACTCGTAGGCATTGGATCGGTGATGGAGAATTATGCCAGATGCGATCGATCATGTAACAGTCATAACCCAGGGTGACACAGAATTACCTCCAGTTCATCAATGTAATGTAGGCATGTATTCCGAATATAGTCATACGTGCTTACGGAAAAGAACTTGCATGACATCTTTTGTCCTACCCTCCCGTGGCAGCGGGGTCCTATTGGAAACTAAGGGATATTAAGGCCTTCTTTTAATAGAGTACCAGACCAAATCATTAACACATAGTGAATACATGAACTCCTCAAACTACGGTCATCACCGGTAAGTATCCCGATTATTGTCACTTCGGGGTTAACGGATCATAACACACAATAGGTGACTATAGACTTGCAAGATAGGATCTAGAACTCTCATATATTGATGAAAAAATAATAGGTTCAGATCTGAAATCATGGCACTCGGGCCCTAGTGACAAGCATTAAGCATAGCAAAGTCATAGCAACATCAATCTCAGAACATAGTGGATACTAGGGATCAAACCCTAACAAAACTAACTTGATTATATGATAAATGTCATCCAACCCATCACCGTCCGACAAGCCTACGATGGAATTACTCACGCACGGCGATGAGCATCATGAAATTGGTGATGGAGGAAGGTTGATGATGATGATAGCGATGGATTCCCCTCTCCGGAGCCCCGAACGGACTCCAGATCAACCCTCCCAAGAGAGTTTAGGGCTTGGCGGCGGCTCCGTATCGTAAAACACGATGAATCCTTCTCTCTGATTTTTTTCTCCCCGAAAGTGAATATATGGAGTCAAGATTGAGGTCGGTGGAGCATCAGGGGGCCCATGAGGCAGGGGGGCGCGCCCCCCACCCTCGTGGACAGGGTGTGGGCCCCATGACATGGATCTTTCTTCCAGTATTTTTTATATATTCTAGAATAATTCTCCGTTGATTTTCAGGTCATTCCGAGAACTTTTATTTCTGCACAAAAATAACACCATGGCAATTCTATTGAAAACAGCATCAGTCCGGGTTAGTTCCATTCAAATCATGCAAGTTATAGTCCAAAACAAGGGCAAAGGTGTTTGGAAAAGTAGATACGACGGAGACGTATCACTTACTAGGGACATGTTGTGATCTATGTATTCACACATGTATTACGGTTTCCGGTTAATACAATTATAGCATGAACAATAGACAATTATCATGAACAAGGAAATATAATAATAACCATTTTATTATTGCCTCTAGGGCATATTTCCAACAAGGTTTACCTTAATTCTTCTTTCGTAGTTGCGGATGCTTACGAGAGGGGTTAATCATAAGTGGGAGGCTTGTCCAAGGAAGGGCAGCACCCATGCACCGGTCCCCCCATATATGAAATTATCAAAGTAACGAACGTGAATCATATGAGCATGATGAAAACTAACTTGACAACAATTCCCATGTGTCCTCGGGAGCGTTTTGCTTTATATCAGAGTGTGTCCAGGCTTGTCCTTTGCTACAAAAAGGATTGGGCCACTTTGCTGCACCTTAGTTACTTTATTTACTTGTTAACTGTTACAATTTGCCTTATCATAAAACTATCTGTTACCGATAATTTCATCATGGGGCCCACACCCTGTCCACAAGGGTGGGGGCGCGCCCCCTGCCTCGTGGGCCCCCTGATGATCCACCGATGTCCATCCTGACTCCATATATTCGTGTTTGGGGAGAAAAAAAATCAGGGAGAAGGATTCATCGCGTTTTACGATACGGAGCCGCCGCCAAGCCCTAAACTCTCTCAGGAGGGCTGATCTGGAGTCCGTTCGGGGCTCCGAAGAGGGGAATCCATCGCCATCGTCATCGTCAATCGTCCTCCATCACCAATTTCATGATGCTCACCGCCGTGCGTGAGTAATTCCATCGTAGGCTTGCTGGACGGTGATGGGCTGGATGAGATTTATCATGTAATCGAGTTAGTTTTGTTGGGGTTTGATCCCTAGTATCCACTATGTTCTGAGATTGATGTTGCTATGACTTTGCTATGCTTAATGCTTGTCACTAGGGCCCGAGTGCCATGATTTCAGATCTGAACCTATTATGTTTTCATGAATATATGTGAGTTCTTGATCCTATCTTGCAAGTCTAAAGTCACCTATTATGTGTTATGATCCGTTAACCCTGAAGTGACAATAATCGGGATACTTACCAGTGATGACCGTAGTTTGAGGAGTTCATGTATTCTCTATGTGTTAATGCTTTGGTCCGGTACTCTATTAAAAGGAGGCCTTAATATCCCTTAGTTTCCAATTGGACCCCGCTGCCACAGGAGGGTAGGACGAAAGATGCCATGCAAGTTCTTTTCCATAAGCACGTATGACTATATTCGGAATACATGCCTACATTACATTGATGAACTGGAGCTAGTTTTGTGTCACCCTATGTTATAACTGTTGCATGATTGATCGCATCCGACATAATTATCCATCACCGATCCATTGCCTACGAGCTTTTCATATATTGTTCTTCGCTTATTTACTTTTCCATTGCTACTGTTACAATCACTATAAAACCAAAAATATTACTTTTGCTACCGTTACCACTACTATCATATTACTTTGCTACTAAATACTTTGCTACAGATATTAAGTTTCCAGGTGTGGTTGAATTGACAACTCAGCTGCTAATACTTGAGAATAGTCTTTGGCTCCCCTTGTGTCGAATCAATAAATTTGGGTTGAATACTCTACCCTCGAAAACTGTTGCGATCCCCTATACTTGTGGGTTATCAAGACTATTTTCTGGCACCGTTGCCTAGGAGCATAGCTCTATTCTTTGAGTCACTTGGGATTTATATCTGCTTATCACTATGAAGAACTTGAAAGATCAAAGAACCAAGATTTTTCCCTCAACTACGAGGGGAGGTAAGGAACTGCCATCTAGCTCTGCACTTGATTCACCTTCTGATTTGAGTAAACTTGCGACACCTACTCCTGCTATTCATTCTGATATGTCGCATGTTATATATGATGCCACTTCTGCTTTGCATGATACTTATGATGAAACTACTTCTATGCTTGATAATACCGTGCCACTAGGTGAATTTCTTGATGAACAACTTGCTAGGGTTAGAGAGAATGAAATTATTGAAACTCGTAATATTGATGAAAGTGATGATGAAGATTCTCCCCCTAGATATGAATTGCCTATTGTGCCTGAGGGTTATGTTATGGATGAAGAAACTGCTAGAGACTTCTTGGCTTGCAATGACATATCTGATCTTATGAAATTATTAGCTAAGCTTAAAGAAAAGTCTTTGAATGCTAGAATGACATATGACCCTGCTTTTGCTACTTCACCTATCTTTATTACTGATAAAGATTATGATTTATCTATCGATCCCGAGTTAATTACTTTTGTTGAATCTGATCCTTTTTATGGCTATGAATCTGAAACTGTTGTGGCACATCTTACTAAATTAAATGATATAGCCACCCTGTTCACTAATGACGAGAAAACTCGCTCTTACTTTATCCTTCAGTTGTTTCCGTTCTCACTAAAGGGTGATACTAAAACATGGTTTAATTCTCTTGATCCTGGTTGTGTGCGTAGTCCCCATGATATGATTTATTACTTCTCTGCTAAATATTTCCCTGCTCATAAGAAACAAGCTGCCTTAAGGGAAATATATAATTTTGTGCAAATTGAAGAAGAGAGTCTCCCACAAGCTTGGGGGAGGCTTCTCCGATTACTTAATACTTTGCCTGATCATCCTCTCAAGAAAAATGAAATACTTGATATCTTTTATAATGGACTAACCGATGCTTCCAGAGACTACCTGGATAGTTGTGTTGGTTGTGTTTTTAGGGAAAGAACCGTTGATCAAGCTGAATTGCTATTGAATAATATGTTGACTAATGAAAATAATTGGACACTTCCTGAACCAACTCCTAAGCCAACTTCGAAGAAAAGGGGTATTCTATTTCTCAGTCCTGAAGATATGCAAGAGGCAAAGAAATATATGAAAGAAAAAGGTTTTAAAGCTGAAGATGTTAAGAATTTACCACCTATAGAAGAAATACATGGTCTTGATAACCCGACACAGGTAGTAAAGGTAAATTCTCTCTATAGATGTGATGAAGGTGATATTCCTCGTTAGAAGTCTGCTAGCCAATGCTTAGATGAGTTTGATAATTTTATTGTTAAACAAGAAAACTTCAATGCTTATGCTGGTAGACAATTGAAACGCAATGCTGATATGCTTGAACACTTGAGTGATTATATGGCTAGTGTTAAAGGTGAGCTTAAACTTATTAGTAAACATGCTTCTATGGTGACCACTCAAGTAGAACAAGTACTTAAGGCTCAGAATGATTTTCTCAATGAATTAAATAATAAGAAAAATGATAATGCTGTTAGAGTTATGACTAGAGAGGGTAAGATGACTCAAGAACCTTTGTATCCTGAGGGCCACCCTAAGAGAATTGAGCAGGATTCTCAGAGAACTAATGTAGATGCACCTAGTCCTTCTAAAAAGAAGAAAAAGAAAAATGATAGGACTTTGCATGCTTCTTGTGAACCTGTTGTTAACACACCTGAGAATCCCAATGATGTTTATATTTCTGATGCTGAAACACAATCTGGTAATGACCATGAACCTAGTGATAATGTTAATGATGATGTTCATGTTGATGCTCAACCTAGCAATGATAATGATGTTGAGATTGAACCCGCTGTTGATCTTGATAACCCACAATCAAAGAATCAACGTTATGGTAAGAGAGACTTTGTTGCTAGGAAGCACAGTAAAGAAAGAGAACCATGGGTTCAGAAACCCATGCCTTTTCCTCCTAAACCATCCAAGAAAAAGGATGATGAGGATTTTGACCGCTTTGCTGAAATGATTAGACCTATCTTTTTGTGTATGCGTTTGACTGATATGCTTAAAATGAATCCTTATGCTAAGTACATGAAGGATATTGTTACTAATAAAAGAAAGATACCAGAAGTTGAAATTTCCACCATGCTTGCTAATTATACTTTTAAGGGTGGAATACCAAAGAAACTAGGAGATCCTGGAGTACCAACTATACCATGCTCTATTAAAAGAAACTATGTTAAAAATGCTTTATGTGATCTTGGAGCCGGTGTTAGTGTTATGCCTCTCTCTTTATATCATAGACTTGATTTGAATAAGTTGACACCTACTGAAATATCTTTGCAAATGGTTGATAAATCAACTGCTATGCCTGTCGGTATTTGTGAGGATGTGCGTGTTTGTGGTTGCAAACGTTACTATTTTAACGGACTTTTTTATTCTTGATATTCTCGAGGACGATAATATGTCGATTATCCTTGGTAGACCCTTTTTGAATACTGCAAGGCCTGTTATTGATTGCAACAAAGGCAATGTCACTTTTCATGTTAATGGTAATGAGCATACGGTACACTTTCCGAGGAAACAACCTCAAGTCCACACTATCAATTCTATTGGAAAAATTTCAACAATTACTATTGGAGGTTTTCAATTTCCTCTTCCTACTGTCAAAAAGAAATATGATATTATTATTGTTGGGGACATGCATATCCCCGTTGAGGTATCATAGTGTTATTCGAAAATTCTCCCGTTTCATGTTATTCGGAAAGAGTTTGTTAACAAGACTTGATGAACCTTGTTAATGGATTCCTTTTGATGAGCATGAGATGGATCAATTTAGAAAACACAACTTTCTGTATCCTCTTTTTACTTTCTGTTATTTATATTAAATAAAGCAAAATTAGTATTTTCAGTCTGTTTTCTGAATTATCCATGCAATAAAAAATATCCCGAAAATAAAAGTTCTCCAAATGCCCTGAAAATGAAATATGATTTTTTCTAGAATATTTGAGGATTTTAGGCATTGAGAACACAGCAAGGGGAGCAGCCACGTGCCCACGACGGTGGAGGGTGCGCCCCTGCCTCGTGGATCCCATATGGGTCCCCTCCACTTATCCTTGGACCCAAACACTTTGTCTTACTCCAGAAAAAATCATCCACCAGCTCAAACCCGAGTTCTTGCTCATCTGGCTGCCATTTTCGATGTCCTTGCTCAAAGCTCCATTCACAAAACTGCTTTGGGGGATAGTTCTTCGGTATGTGACTCCTCCAATGGTCAAATTAGTTTTTGTTCTAGTGGTTTATTTATTGCAAATTTTTGCTGCTTAGGTGACCCTGTTCTTGAGCCTGCATGTCGAATTTATGTGGTCAAAAGTAGTTCTAATGTGTGATATGGCCTCTAGGCACTTGTAGGAGTAGTTGCTATCAATCTTGTTGAGTTCGGTGCACTTTTATTTTTGAGTTACTAAAATTTTCAGAATTTTCAGAAAATGATGAAGAGATTATTGAGGGGCTCATCGAGCCAAAGCTCGAAGGATAAACAAAGTGAAGAGAACAAGAAGCCCAAGTATAATCTTCCTCGTACCGTGGACGTTCGTCCGTGCGAATGGCCTTGTGATGAGTTCTTGAGAGATGCCGGGATTTATGAATATTTTTATTATTTGGCTGAGAATGCAGGCCTCACCGCCTTCCTCCATAACAGCGTGAACAATATCTCTTACTCACCAATATTTTTGTGCAAAACTTTCATTTCCATGCTAGAAGATCGCCACCTTCGTTGGATTTTTATTTATATGATGAGTTTAAGGAGATGTCACTATTTGATTTCTGTCGGGGTTGTAAGATACCCTTTGAGGGTAGCATAGAGGAACCACATCGTAATGATGTGGAGGGATTTATTGATATGATTGCTGTAGGGGAAACAAGGAAAGTTTCCGATGCGAGAATCACTAGCATACATTTTCCTGCTCTACGTTACTTTGTAATATTTGCTAGTAGATGCTTAATTGGTCGCGGGAACTGTGGAAACCTTAGTGCTCCTGATATTTTTATTTTGTGCCATGCTTTGTTTCATGATACTACTTTCAGTTTAGGCGCTATTGTTGCTAAACGGTTAAATCTGAACCGCACAAAGGGCCCCGTCCTCGGAGGCATCTTTGCCTCGCGCCTTGCTGCACACTTTAACATACCTATCAGGCATTATGAGAAAGAGGAAAAGTTGTTGCCTCCTATTGTTCTAGATTATAAGAGTATGATAGCACATGAGTTTATTATTAAGGATAAGAAGAAGATACTCAAATATAAATTGATATTTAACAAAAATTATTGTGAGATTATTACCTTGCCTGCGCCCTCCTTGTTCAACATATTTTCAGGCATGTACCTTGTTCCTCCGGAGGCCATTCATGCCTACCGGAGCCTGACGTCAGCTCCAGAGCCTGAGCCGGAGCCACCACGTGATCCTCACCGTCAGTCTGTTTATCAGTGGAATCCAGAGGAGATCGCCAACCAGTGGCAGCCTGAGGATCCTCCTCAGTACACCAGAGAGAGCAGCTTTGATCTATGGGCATAAACCAAATTTGGCCAAAAGTCTAAGCTTGGGGGAGTACGTATTTCTCACCGACATTACATTCATGTTCACACACTCATGCCAGTTGTCGGTGCTCATACTTTTTCATTGTATCATCCATGCTAGTTTATTTTCTTTTTGAGCTTTCTTCTTGTGTGTTTGAAAAACCTTAAGAAAAACCAAACAATTACTTGTAGCTTTTAGTTAGTTTACTTTCCATGCCTCTAGTAGTAGTAATTAAAAAGAAAACCCAAAAAGATTTCTCGTTCTTCTTTTGCTTGTTGGGAGCTTTCCTGTGTAAATACTTTTATTTCCTTTCTTTTCCTTGGGGGTTGAGAGAAGAAGACCATGATGAAAATGTTGAGTGTCTCTCATATGCATTATTGTTGATCTAACAGAGATCCCATATTACTTTTTCTTCTCTCCTGAGTTGAATTCTTTCACATTCCAGCTTAGTCCAATGCACGTGCACTATTATTATTATCCACACTATTCGGTTGTGCAAGTGAAAGGCAATAGTGACGATATATGATGAACTGATTGAGATAAGAAAAGCTGGTATGAACTCGACCTTTCTTGTTTTTGTAAAGATGATTAGTTCATCGTTCTTGATTCAACCTATTATGAATAAGACATGTTTGCAATGACAATTAGAGATTATAGTTGCTTATGCCATGCTTAATTAGCTAGGAATTTATAATGGTTTACCTTGCGTGTCAAAATGCTATTAAAATGGTTGTGATGTGGTATGATAGGGTGGTATCCTCCTTTGAACGATTCGAGTGGCTTGACTTGGCAGATGTTCACGCATGTAGTTGAAACAAAATCAAAATAGCCTCCACGATATTTATGTTCACGGTGAATTATATCCTACTCATGCTTCCATTCATTGTCGATTAATTTTAATGCATGTTCATGACTGTCGTCGTTCTCTAGCTGGTCGCTTCCCAGTCTCTTTCTAGCCTTCACTTGTACTAAGCGGGAATACTGCTTGTGCATCCAACCCCATAAACCCCAAAAGTTATTCCATATGAGTCCACCAAACCTTCTTTTATGCGGTATCTACCTGCCGTTCCAAGTAAATTTGTATGTGCCAAACTCTAAACCTTCAAATAAACATTCTGTTTTGTATGCTCGAATAGCTCATGTATCAACTAGGGTTGTCTATATCTTCCATGCTAGGCCGGTTATTCTCAAGAGGAGAGGACTCCGCTCCTCACTCACGAGAAAATGGCTGGTCACCGGGATGCCCAGTCCCATGCTCAAATCAAATCAAAATAATTGCAAACAAACTCCCCCAGGATTGTTGTTAGTTGGATGCACCCGTTGTTTCGGGCAAGCCATGGATTGATGCTTGTTGGTGGTGGGGGAGTATAAACTTTACCATTTTGCTTGGGAACCACCTATAATGTGTGTAGCATGGAAGATATCGAGATCTCTCGGTTGTTATGTTGACAATGAAAGTATACCGCTCAGAATATTATTCATGTCTGTTTTAAAACCAAGCTCTGGCACCTCTACAAATCCCTGCTTCCCTCTGCGAAGGGCCTATCTATTTACTTTTATGTTGAGTCGTCATCCTCTTATTAAAAAGCACCAGTTGGAGAGCACCGCTGTCATTTGCATGTATTATTGTTATTTTACATTGAGTATGACTTGACTGGATCTCTTTTACCATGAATTACAATTTCCAGTCAGCCCTTGATCTTTAAAGGTGCTCTGCATTTATGTTTTGCGGTCTCAGAAAGGGCTAGTGAGATACCATCTTGTTATATCATATTATGATTGTTTTGAGAAAGTGTTGTCATCCGAGATTTATTATTATTGCTCGCTAGTTGATTATGTCATTGATATGAGTAAACATGAGACCTAAATGTTATTGTGAATATGGTTAGTTCATAATCTTTGCTGAAAACTTGAATGCTGGCTTTACATATTTGCAAGAACAAGAGCAAATAGAGTTTGTAAAAGTTTTTCTTTATTGCTTTCAGTTTATGAACTAAATGCTTGAGGACAAGCAAAGGTTTAAGCTTGGGGGAGTTGATACGTCTCCATCGTATCTACTTTTCCAAACACTTTTGCCCTTGTTTTAGACTCTAACTTGCATGATTTGAATAGAACTAACCCGGACTGAAGTTGTTTTCAGCAGAATTGGCATGGTGTTATTTTTGTGCAGAAATAAAAGTTCTCGGAATGACCTGAAAATCAACGGAGATTATTTTAGGAATATATAAAAAATATTGGCGAAAGAATCAACGCCAGGGGGGCACACCCTGTCCAACAGGGTGGGGGCGCGCCTACCCCCCTAGGCAGGCCCCCCTGCCTCGTGGGCCCCCTGATGATCCACCACGTCCATCCTGACTCCATATATTCGTGTTCGGGGAGAAAAAAATAAGGGAGAAGAATTCATCACGTTTTACGACACGGAGCCGCCGCCAAGCCCTAAACTCTCTCGGGAGGGCTGATCTGGAGTCCGTTCGGGGCTCCGGAGAGGGGAATCTGTCGCCATCGTCATCATCAACCTTCCTCCATCACCAATTTCATGATGCTCACCGCTGTGCGTGAGTAATTCCATCGTAGGCTTGCTCGACGGTGATGGGTTGGATGAGATTTATCATGTAATCAAGTTAGTTTTGTTAGGGTTTGATCCCTAGTATCCACTATGTTCTGAGATTGATGTTGCTATGACTTTGCTATGCTTAATGCTTGTCATTAGGGCCCGAGTGCCATGATTTCAGATCTGAACCTATCATGTTTTCATGAATATATGTGAGTTCTTGATCCTATCTTGCAAGTCTGTAGTCACCTATTATGTGTTATGATCCGTTAACCCTGAAGTGACAATAATCGGGATACTTACCGGTGATGACCGTAGTTTGAGGAGTTCATGTATTCACTATGTGTTAATGCTTTGGTCCGGTACTCTATTAAAAGTATGCCTTAATATCCCTTAGTTTCCAATAGGACCCCATTGCCACGGGAGGGTAGGACAAAATATGTCATGCAAGTTCTTTTCCATAAGCACGTATGACTATATTCGGAATACATGCCTGCATTACATTGATGAACTGGAGCTAGTTCTGTGTCACCCTATGTTATAACTGTTGCATGATTGATCACATCCGACATAATTATCCATCACCGATCCATTGCCTACGAGCTTTTCATATATTTTTCTTCGTTTATTTACTTTTTCGTTGCTACTGTTACAATCACTATAAACCAAAAATATTACTTTTGCTACCGTTACCACTACTATCATATTACTTTGCTACTAAATACTTTGCTGCAGATATTAAGTTTCCAGGTGTGGTTGAATTGACAACTCAGATGCTAATACTTGAGAATATTCTTTGGCTCCCCTTGTGTCGAATCAATAAATTTGGGTTGAATACTCTACCCTCGAAAACTGTTGCGGTCCCCTATACTTGTGGGTTATCAGTAAGCCTCTAGTTGACTAGCTCGTTGATCAATAGATGGTTGTGGTTTCTGACCATGGACATTGGATGTCGTTGATAACGGGATCACATCATTAGGAGAATGATGTGATGGACAAGACCCAATCCTAAGCATAGCACAAGATCATGTAGTTTGTTTGCTAGAGCTTTTCTAATGTCAAGTATCATTTCCTTAGACCATGAGATTGTGCAACTCCCGGATACCATAGGAATGCTTTGGGTGTATCAAACGTCACAACATATCTGGGTGACTATAAAGGTGCACTACAGGTATCTCTGAAAGTGTCTGTTGGGTTGGCACGAATCGAGACTGGGATTTATCACTCCGTATGACGGAGAGGTATCTCTAGGCCACTCGGTAATGCATCATCATAATGAGCACAATGTGACTAAGGAGTTAGCACGGGATCATGTGTCACGGAACGAGTAAAGAGACTTGCCAGTAACGAGATTGAACAAGGTATGGGGATACCGACGATCAAATCTCGGGCAAGTAATATACCGATGGACGAAGGGAATTGTATATGGGATTGATTAAATCCCCGACATCATGGTTCGTCCGATGAGATCATTGTGGAACATGTGGGAGTCAATATGGGTATCCAGATCCCGCTATTGGTTATTGGCCGGAGAGGTCTCTCGGTCATGACTGCATGGTTCCCGAACCCGTACGGTCTACACACTTAAGGTTCGGTGACACTAGAGTTGTAATGGGAATTGTATGTGTCTACCGAATTGTATAAGGACAAGGAGTCGATTCTCATGCCTTATCATCCCATGTAAGTCATCCGCGCAGATATCCTTCCTTCGATTTTAATCATTCATTTGCATGGTGGAGGCTAATTTGAGGTGTACTTATTTTGCGCAGCCATGGGCGTGCCGTCCTCGTCATCCTTTACCCCCGATTCTCCCACGCTCTTTACTTGGACTCATCGAAGAACATGAATAAAAAGGATTACACCCACATCAAGTTTGTTCTCAATGGCGCTATCTTTATCTACGGCGCACGGGGTGGAGAGATCAAGACCAAGAAGACAAGGAACCGCAGGCCCGCCTTCGGCCATAAGACCAACTTCAGCTGCATCCAGCAACCGAGCGGTACTCTTAGTGATGGATTCTATGTCTTACACCAGATGCTGCAGTACAGACGGGATCAGCATAACCTTCGCATGTCACCTACATCTGGCGATGCTCATATTCCGAAATGGGCAAAGAACCTAGGAGATATCCCGGATCATCGACTCCGAGCTGATTTTTATCACATCCAGTGTGAACTTGCCCAAATCATCATGAAGGAGGTCCTCGAAAAAACTAGGATCACTACAAAAAAATGCACATCCGTGACATTTTGGGCCGAACGAATTTTTTTCTGTCATACATATGACACTTCTATGACGATAATTTTGACAAAACCCGGTATCATCATAGATGTGGTGGGCTCCTACTTATATGACAAAAAAATCATGACAGAAAATGGGCTTTTCGTCCTGGGCGGGCCGGAGACGCAGCTGCATGACATTCTTTGGGCCATCCATGACAGAAAAAACCATGGTAGAAGCGAGGGGGAGGAAAATTTTGGGGAGTTCCCGGTTACGGTGGGAGGTCGGGGGCCGAGCGATGCGCGTTTCTCTCGTACACATACGCGCGTGTGTGCGAGGCGTTGGCTCTAACTAAACCCGAGCAAGGCGTTGGGCTCCAACTAAACCCGAGCGATTGCACTGCAGGCTACGCGTTACTGAACCCGAGCGATCGATCGATGGCTATTAACTGAACCCGATCGAGCAATTCCTTCGCTACTGCTGCTAACTGAAGCCGATAGATGCTGCCTCTGGATGAACAGTGAGCGTTGCGGGGGGTGTCAGTGTCAAAACCGGCGGATCTCGGGTAGGGGGTCCCGAACTGTGCGTCTAGGCCGGATGGTAACAGGAGGCAAGGAACACGATGTTTTACCCAGGTTCGGGCCCTCTTGATGGAGGTAAAACCCTACGTCCTGCTTGATTAATATTGATGATATGGGTAGTACAAGAGTAGATCTACCACGAGATCAAGGAGGCTAAACCCTAGAAGCTAGCCTATGGTATGATTGTTGTGTATGAGGTTGTCCTACGGACTAAAACCCTCCGGTTTATATAGACACCGGAGAGGGTTAGGGTTACACAAAGTCGGTTACAATGGTAGGAGATCTTGAACATCCGCATCGCTAAGCTTGCCTTCCACGCCAAGGAAAGTCCCATCCGGACACGGGACGAAGTCTTCAATCTTGTATCTTCATAGTCCTGGAGTCTGGCTGAAGGTATAGTCCGGCTACCCGGACACCCCCTAATCCAGGACTCCCTCAGTAGCCCCCGAACCAGGCTTCAATGACGACGAGTTCGGTGCGCAGATTGTCTTCGGCATTGCAAGGCGGGTTCTTCTCCAAATTCCGTGTACCTGCTGAATAATGTCTGATTTTCGTAATGTAGCGCACCTTGGCTTCCACGCCCAATAATGGCCATCTTCCACGTGTCAAACGAATGCGAAAAGTCGGGGTGTTTTCACATTCACACCCCTAGCCGCATAAACGAGCCGCCTTCTTCTCCCCGCGTGTAATCATCAGAGCGCCTCCAGCAAAGGTCCATTCCAACATGGCCAGCCATCGCAGCTCCTCCCCTAGCCCTTCCAGTTCTAAACCTGGAGACTGGGAGAGGTGCTCCATCCTGCACAGCGAGCTTGTGTCGCTTCAGGTCAAGGGATTCCTCCCTCAAGCCTATATGGTCCCGGTCCGAGCCGGACTCGCCACCTATAATGGTGGAGAGCAAGCAGAGAGCACCCCCAATCCCTCCAAAGGAGAGCGGGTGTGCCTTGTCCCTTATCTAATAAGAGGACTTGGATTTCCAATTCATCCATTTCTTCATGGGCTTCTAGAGTTCTACAGCCTCCAATTGCACGATCTCACGCCCGCCTCTACATATCGCGGGCTTCGTCGCCCTTTGCGAGCTATTCTTGGGTGTTGAGGCTCATTTCGCGCTGTGGAAGAGGTTATTCTGCTTGGTGCCCCGCTCTCAAGAGGGGTCTATATATCAAGTGGGCGGAGCCGAAGTGTGGCGTATCGCCGGGACCGGATATCTATCCGGAACCCCAAAGAAGGCGTCCGAGGACTGGCCTTCGGAATGGTTTTATATAGATGATGTCCCGCTGCCGGATCCTATCCGGGTCGGTCTCCCTAAATTAAACAGTGCTCCCTTAAAGAAACGCCTAAGCTGGCGTCCACGGAGTTCTCAGAGAGAAGGCGATAGGGACATCCTTCACCTGATGGGTCGGATAAGACTATTGGCTCATTCCGGACTAACCATGATCGGAGTCATGGCCGCATGCATTATGCGGGGGGTGCAGCCACTTCAATATAGAGGCCACCCCATGTGGGATTTTAACGGGGAGGATGACGCCACCCGTTACGGTCGTAAGGGGCCAGCCTCAGCTGCCGCTCTAGTAAAGATCTTATCCACTTTGTACAAGGGAGAAGAGGAGGAATTCCTCCGCGTCAACCCGTAGGGCAGATTTACTATGTACAACCCTCCGAGTTGGGTAAGTGGACAATTGTGCTTAGCCATCCGTTTTATATTCCCATGATTAAATATGTAGTCTAACGACTTCAACGCAGGAACTGCGTCAGGAAGTAAAGGATATAAACAGTCGTCCCCCACAGCCCGAGGATCCAGAACGGTCCCTCGATCCGGACTCTGAAGAGGATCTGGACATATCGGTGGAGCTGATTGACGGGGTGTTTCATCAGCTAAGCAAGTACAATACCTTGGTGGCCATTATGGCTGATTACCCAGGGTTAATCCCGGCCTCCAAGGTAACAGAGAACGGAGTCTCATCCCCTTGAGAAGGAATCCATTCTCACGCATTTCAGTTTTTCTGACAACGACCGTGTTTTGCAGGGGAGTTTTCCGAGGTGGGAGGCCGAACCTGCGGCGGCTAGCCAACGAGGGGCCGCAGGGCCCCGTGGGGTAAAAAGGAATGTAGTCCGAACTGAGACGCCGGTGCAAAGGTATAGCGCACCCTCTTTTTCCCTGGTGTTATTCCTTCAGGGCGTATTTAACATTCGCGCTATCTCCAGGATGAAGAGACCTCGCCGGACTATATCCGGAGAGGTTGCCAATCGTGCCTCCACCAGCCAGGCTCCAACGCCTAGCCTGGAAGCGGAAACGAACACAAGGCGCGCACCGGACGCCCCTCCGACAGAGGATGCGGACAGGTTGTCTGCCACCAATTCCGAGGTGGAGAGTGCCATGAACCACAGGCGTCGCCGGACAATTCTTCGTGACGCTTGTTTCTCCCAAGAGGCATTAAATGCTTTCAATTCAGGAGATGCGTACCTACGTGCCGCTCAAAATGGTTTAGCCAGAGCCACGGAGCAATATGTAAAAGACATACGGGTAAGAAAATTTTGGTAAATATATATATACCAGTAGCCCCCGAGACTTGAAACAGTTAGAGTAACTGATTTAAGGATCATTTGTTATGCAGGTTCTTACAGAGAAGAATACCGTACTGTCCCAGGAGCTGGAAGAGTGCAAAGCCCAACTAGAGGTCGCACTAACCGCGGCAGGGGAGCCCAAAGGGACCCCATCTGGTAAAATATACTTCGAAAGATTAGTATTTTGCGAAGTGCGGCGTGGGTGTAAATTTGACAAATCATGTTGCAGATGGCGCCGGACTAGATCCGGAGAGACAACAACTCGTACGCAGCTAAAGGCCGGTGAGAGTATGCTGACAAGGGTGAGGCGGGAGAAGAATGATCTTCAGGATGCCAACACCAAGCTGGTCGTTGAGCTTAAAGATGTTCGTGGCCAGCTGTCGGACTCTACTAAGGAGAATCAGCGGCTTCGACGCGGCATATTTAGTAAGTGCTTAAGCGAATCTTTGAAAGAAAAGAGTTCGGCGAGGAAGTCGACTAACAGAGTAATGTCTGTAGGTATGCTAACAGGTCGTCCTGCAGAGGAGATGCCCGGTTCTACGGGTGACCTTCTTCCCGAGCTCTCGCAACTGCATGAACGAGTTCGGCAGGCGATGCGGGGCGTTGCCCAAGCCTTATGGCCTTCCCACTCCATGCCCGAGGGCCTTGGAGAGCTTTCGGAGAAGCTTAGGGGAGCTCGGCGGCGCTTCCGGTTGTGGAAGATATCGGCCTGCCGACAAGGCGCTAGGGAGGCCTGGGCCATGGTGAAGACGCGGTACACGAAGTCTGACCCAAACCACATGGCCGAGGTTGGACCTGTGGGGCCTGACGGGAAGGAGATCCCTGTAAGCTTAGTGTACGGCCAAGTAGCATTGGCCGCAAAGTATTCCCAGCATGACTGTAATTGACATGTGTAATGCCTTCTAGCCGGATTGTAGATCGTTTGTCGTTGCCGACCTTTTTGCTTCGACCTCAGGACTTGACGGTCCGGAGAGTTTCCGAATACCCTACCGGTTATGTAAGAACCGGAGTATGCATGGAGACCAGGCGTAGGGGTCATTAGTGCTTTATCAGACAAGTGCCCAACTAGTTATGTTATATTACATGGTTAGTAAGAAACATCTTCTAGAGAGAATAGTTCCGTTAGGGGTTCCTTTCTCTGGGAGGCATGCCCTAAAGTGCATGTCCGGACTACAAACGCAGGAAAATCATCTGGGGGCATATATATAAATGAGTAAAAAAGGTCATCTTTTGATTCACCGATCGAATATTCCCTTAAGAACGCTAGCTTTTGGCTTCACCCAGTCTGAGGTACACATCCGGCTGATCCGGCAGTAACAATCGCAGAGGTGCTCCCTTTACCACCTAGCCGAACAATCGGGAACGTAGGGGTAAGCACAGGAGCCAGGCAACCCAGCTTGGCCAAAACTTAAGTCATATCGATGCATATAATGGTGAAGAAAAGGTACATGTGGAAGTTTGACACATGTGGTGGGCGTGAAGCCTGTATAAATAAGCTTCTGTTAAAGAAGCCCCCAGGTTTAATGAGCGCGAGTAGCAAGTCACTTGAGAAGCCTTTAAGGGTTATAAAAGAAAAGAGGGGAAGGAGAGAAATGTGAGATAGAAAATGTAAAAAATGGACAGAGGAAGGAGACAAACACAGAGTCCGGCGCTAGGCGTAGAATCTTCAGAGACGGGCTGCGTTCCATGGGTTCGGCTCGAGTCGGTTATCCGACGCATCTCGCAGGCGGTATGCTCCACCAGTCAAGACTTGGTCGATTATGAAGGGACCTTCCCACTTGGGCTTCAGTTTGTCCATTTTCTTGTCCGGCAGGCATAGAACTAATTCGCCAATGTTGTAGTTTTTGGCCCGCACTTCTCTGCTTTGATATCTTCGAGCCTGCTGTTGATAGAATGCGGAACGGGCTTTTGCCACGTCGCGCTCCTCCTCTAAGGCGTCCAAACTGTCCTACCGATCGAGCTCGGCTTCCCTTTCTTCGTACATGCGCACTCGAGGTGAGTCATGAATTATGTCGCAGGGCAAGACTGCCTCTGCGCCGTACACCATAAGAAATGGTGTGTATCCGGTGGTGCGATTTGGCGTGGTCCGCCCCCCCCCCCAGAGTATGGAGTCTAGCTCCTCTACCCAGTGCGTGTTAGATTCCTTGAGGGACCACACTAATCTGGGTTTGATGCCGCTCATAATGAGACCATTTGCACGTTCGACCTGACCGTTAGTTTGTGGGTGATAGACGGAAGCATAATCGAGCTTGATGCCCATGTTTTTGCACCAGAGTTTTACCTCATCGGCCGTAAAGTTCGTGCCGTTATCGGTGATGATGCTGTGGGGGATGCCATAACGGTGTACGACCCCGGATATAAAGTCTATCACAGGTCCGGATTCGGCCGTCTTAACAGGCTTTGCTTCTATCCATTTGGTGAACTTATCCACCATGACCAGTAAGTATT
Organism: Triticum urartu; assembly: GCF_056163025.1. NCBI lineage: Eukaryota > Viridiplantae > Streptophyta > Magnoliopsida > Poales > Poaceae > Triticum > Triticum urartu. Next base: position 543,199,417 of record NC_141874.1, read on the forward strand.
TTTTCTTGTGGGTTCCGCCTTTAAGGGGTCCCACCATGTCAAGCCCCCAGACCGCGAAAGGCCAAGTGATGGGGATAGTTTGGAGGGTGGTGGGTGGCATATGGCTTTGGTTTGGAAAAAGCTGGCAACCGACGCATCGTTGGACCAAGTCCTGAGCGTCCGTCCGGGCCGTCGGCCAATAAAAGCCTGTACGAAAAGCCTTGCTTACAAGGGACCGGGCTGTGGCGTGATGGCCACCGAGTCCGGCATGAATTTCAGCTAGCAAGTTTCGCCCTTCGTCTTCGGAGATGCACCTTTGAAGGACTCCGGTAGTGCTTTTCTTATAAAGTTCTCCCTCATGGACTTTATAGGCTTTAGATCGCCGCACTATGCAGCGTGCCTCGTTTTGGTCCTCTGGGAGTTCCTGCCTAGTAAGGTAGGCTAGGAATGGTTCCGTCCACGGGGCGATAACGGTCATTAGTACGTGTGTTGAGGTTGTGATTTCATTGGCAGAGCCTCCGGTTATGTCAGATTGTTCGGCGTTGGACAGTGCGGTTGGGTCCGGGCTAATATTTCCATGTTCCCCTTCCCATACTACGGATGGCTGAACAGCCTTTCCAGGAAGATGTTGGGGGGGATCGCGTCGCATTTTGCGCCGATGCGTGCTAGGACGTCTGCCGCCTGGTTGTTTTCTTGGGCTATATGGTGAAATTCGAGCCCCTCAAACCGAGCTGACATTTTGAGGACGACGTTGCGGTAAGCTGCCATTTTTGGATCCTTGGCATCGAAGTCTCCATTTATTTGGGATATCGCAAGGTTCGAATCCCCGCGCACCTCTAGTCGTTGAATGTCCATGGATACTGCTATCCGGAGACCATGTAAAAGGGCCTCATATTCGGCTGCATTGTTGGAGTCCGTGTACATAATCTGGAGTACATATTGGACTGTGTCTCCTGTGGGGGACGTCAAAACGACGCCGGCCCCTAGTCCCGCCAACATTTTGGAACCGTCGAAGTGCATGATCCAGTTTGAATATGTGCCGTACTCTTTAGGGAGTTCGGCCTCCGTCCATTCTGCGACGAAGTCGGCCAAAACTTGCAACTTGATAGCTCGCCGTGGCCTATAGGTTATGTCGAACGGGAGGAGCTTGATGGCCCATTTTGCATTCCGGCCCGTTGCGTCACGGTTGTTTATAATATCGTTGAGTGGTACTTCCGATGCTACTGTGATCGAACACTCTTGAAAGTAGTGTCGTAGCTTCCGAGATGCTATGAATACCGCATATGCAATCTTTTGATAATGTGGGTACCACGATTTGCATGGGGTGAGGACAGTGGACACATAGTAAACTGGCTTTTGAAGGGGGAATTTGTGTCCGTCCGTTTCCCGCTCGACGACGAGTACCGCGCTAACAACTTGATGGGTTGCTGCAATGTACAATAGCATTGGTTCGCCGATGTTTGGCGCGGCCATGACAGGGTTTGTTGCCAATATGGCTTTTATTTCGCCGAGTCTGGCCATGGCGGCATCCGTCCACTCGAAGTGTTCGGTGCGCCGAAGGAGGCGGTAGAGGGGGTAGCGCCTTTTCTCCCAAACGGGAGATAAAGCGGTTTAGAGCCGCCACGCATCCGGTTAATTTTTGTATTTGTTTGAGGTTCTTTGGGATATCCAATTGTGACAAAGCTCGGATCTTGGCTGGATTTGGTTCGATTCCTCTACCGGATACGATGAAGCCCAAGAGCTTTCCGGCTGGAACGCCGAAAACACATTTTTCCGGATTTAGCTTGATGTCATATGCTCGAAGGTTGTCAAATGTAAGCCTCAAGTCGTCTACTAGAGATTCGACATGTCTTGTTTTTACGACCACATCATCCACGTATGCCTCTACTGTTTTGCCGATCTGGGTTGCCAGACATGTCTGAATCATGCGCTGATATGTTGCGCCGGCGTTTTTGAGCCCGGAAGGCATTGTGTTGAAGCAGAATGGGCCGTATGGGGTGATGAATGCCGTTGCGGCTTGGTCTGACTCGGCCATCTTGATTTGATGGTAACCAGAGTATGTGTCGAGGAAGCACAATGAATCATGTCCTGCAGTGGCGTCGATAATTTGATCGATGCGGGGGAGGGGGAAGGGATCCTTTGGGCAAGCCTTGTTAAGGTCTTTGAAGTTGACGCACAGGCGCCAGGATTTGTCCTTCTTTGGTACCATCACCAAGTTTGCTAGCCAGTCCGGATGTTTTATATCTCTGATGAATCCAGCCTCCAATAGTTTGGCTAGATCCTCTCCCATTGCCTGTCTCTTGGGCTCAGAGAAACGCTGAAGGGCTTGTTTGAAAGGTTTGAATCCTTTTAGGATATTTAAGCTATGTTCGGCCAGCCTGCGTGGGATTCTTGGCATCTCTGAAGGGTGCCAGGAAAAAATGTCCCAGTTCTCCCGTAGGAATTCTCGCAGTGCGGCGTCTACATCGGGGTTTAACTGTGCCCCGATGGAAGTTGTTTTATTGGGGTCCGTTGGATGGACCTGGAATTTGACTATTTCATCTACTGGTTTAAAGGAGGTGGACTTGGATCTTCTCTCGAGTATCACATCGTCCCTGTTTACCGTGGAGCGCAGCATAGTCAGTTCCTCAGCCACTAGGGCTTCAGACAGTGCCTCAAGGGCCAATGCGGCTGTCTTGTTTTCGACGCGGAGCGCTATGTCCGGATCACTAGTGAGAGTGATGATTCCATTCGGCCCGGGCATCTTGAGCTTCATGTACCCGTAATGGGGTATTGCTTGGAAGATTGTAAATGCTTCCCACCCCAGCAGAGCGTGGTATCCGCTACTGAATGGGGCCACTTGGAATGTGACCTCTTCGGACCTATAATTATCCGGCGTGCCGAACACCACATCTAGTGTGATTTTTCCTGTACAGCGCGCTTCCCGACTGGGGATTATTCCTCTAAAGGTTGTGCTGCTTCGCTCAATGCGGTTCCAGTCTATTTCCATTTTTTGAAGGGTTTCCTCATAAATGAGGTTCAATCCGCTGCCTCCGTCCATGAGTACCTTGGTGAGGCAAAAGCCGTCCACTATAGGACTGAGTACCAATGCAGCTGGTGCTCGAGTTGTTCGGAATTTAGGTTCATCACTGGCATTAAAAGTAATAGTCGTGTCACTCCATGGGTTTATTGTTGCTACTTGATAGACTTCGGCGAGGCTGCGGAGTGTTCTTTTTCGCATATTATTTGATGTGAAAGTCTCAAAGACTGTTAAGACTGTACTGGAGTCCCTGAGGTGGCTTTCTGCGGCCTCCGGAATCAGGAGATCTTCGCCCCTTTTGGCCACCTGCCGGAGTATCCAACATGCTCTAAGGCTATGAGTTGGTGTGGCGTCCTCTGTACTATGAATTTTACAGGGTCCATTAAGCCATCCCTCCAGTACGGTTCCATGCCCTGTAAAGGGTTTGGTTTTTTGGTTTTTAACCCGGGTGTCTGATGATGATGCACCCTTTTATTTCGGACAGAGTTTCTATTCAGGGCCGGATTGTCCCAAAATTTAGTTTCGGTTTTCCGGGCGCTTTCCACCGCACAGTACTTTTGTACTATGGACGCCAAGTCAGCGAAGCGTGTAAGATCACGACGACCTGTGGCGTTGAGGATTCCCTTGTCCGTGCAATTATTGCAGAAGATTGAGATTGCGTCTTCCTCGTGACAGTCCTTTATCCTGTTCATAACCAGGAGGAACCTCGCCTAGCAATGATGTATTGTTTCTTCGGGCTTTTGCCTGATTTGGGATAGATCGCTTATGTTCGGGTGGGTGGGTGGAATTAAATCCAGAACTTCACCCAATCTAAGACTCAGAGGCCAAGGAGTTTCCGAACTCTGAAGTTTGGATTCTTGGATGTTGTCCAGTGAATCTAGCCCGTTGCCTGATTCAAAGTTCAGGTCTTGAGTTACATCCTCCCCTCCGCGGGTGTCCGGCTTGGAGGGATCGGGAATCTGGACGTTGCTAGTCCTTAAGATAGATGAAGAGTCACCGCACTGTGCCTCTACCACGGCAACGTGATGGGTGCCTTGGGGAGAATTAATTTCTCTTAGATCGGGTTTAAGCCCAACCTGGTCATAATCCGTAGTGACCCCCAAGGCGGCGATGCGATCCAAGAGCTCGTTTACGGAAGAGAGCTCCATTGGATCTAACTGCTCGGCGAGTTACGAGCAGACGCGAAGATTGCTTTTGATGACCCGAGAGGTCACCGTCGGCGCAACGGCCGAACAGGCGGTCATGAGAAAACCGCCTAGTCGGAGAGTTTGGCCGATAGCCAAGGCTTCCTTAGTAACGGCGCCGTCTTTAAAGACGGGAAGAGGCATCCTTCCTGATTGCGACGGCACAGAGGAACTCTCAATGAAAGCAGCAATGTCGGTGTCAAAACCGGCGGATCTCGGGTTGGGGGTCCCGAACTGTGCGTCTAGGCCGGATGGTAACAGGAGGCAAGGAACACGATGTTTTACCCAGGTTCGGGCCCTCTTGATGGAGGTAAAACCCTACGTCCTGCTTGATTAATATTGATGATATGGGTAGTAGAAGAGTAGATCTACCACGAGATCAAGGAGGCTAAACCCTAGAAGCTAGCCTATGGTATGATTGTTGTGTATGAGGTTGTCCTACGGACTAGAACCCTCCGGTTTATATAGACACCGGAGAGGGTTAGGGTTACACAAAGTCGGTTACAATGGTAGGAGATCTTGAACATCCGCATCGCTAAGCTTGCCTTCCACGCCAAGGAAAGTCCCATCCGGACACGGGACGAAGTCTTCAATCTTCTATCTTCATAGTCCTGGAGTCTGGCTGAAGGTATAGTCCGGCTACCCGGACACCCCCTAATCCAGGACTCCCTCTGGGGGGTTTGGATGAACAGTGAGCGGTGGCGTTTCCTCTAGATGAACAGGACCCCGTGGTGTGGTGGAGGGCTGGATGAATAGTAGACGGTGGAGGGGTACCCGTGGAGGGGTGGTTGAACAGGACCCCGTGGTGTGGAGGGCTGGATGAACAGTAGATGGTGGAGGGGTGCCCGTGGAGGGGTGGTTGAACAGTAGCCGGTGGAGTAGCACGCGATGGAGGCTGGATGAACAGGAGCCCGTGGAGGCTGGAGGAGGTCGACGGTAGCCCGTGGAGGCTAGAGGAGGTCGACGGTGGAGATGAACAGTATCCTGTGGAGTCCCATTTTGCGGTACGCCACACCCCTCCCGATGAACAGGACCCTCTTTTCGACCGTAGGAGGTCCGTTTCGTCCGTTTTGCGGTACGCCACACCCCTCCCGATCAACAGGACCCCCGTTTCAACCGTAGGAGGTCCGTTTCGTCCGTTTTGTAGTACGCCACACCCCTCCCGATCAATAGGACCCCCGTTTCGACCGTAGGAGATCCGTTTCCTCCGTTTTGCGGTACGCCATACCCCTCCTGATCAACAGGACCCCGTTCCGAACGTAGGAGGTACGTTTGCTCCGTTGTGCGGTATGCCAGGCCTCGTTTCCATCGCCTGTTCCGTCCAAGCCCTCCCTTTGAACACGACCACGCATTCCGTTCCGACCCAGCCGGTTGGCTCCCACGCGTTCCGTTGCCTCCCGATGAATACGACGCATTCCGTTGCCTCCCCATGATCAGGACGCATTCCGTTGCCTCCCCATGATCAGGACGCATTCCGTTGCCTCCCCATGAACACGAGGACGACGCTGTTTCTCCGTTCCGACCCAGCCATGTACACGAGCCCTGGCCGTACATATGCGCGAGTAGGGGTTCGAGACCCCGCCCGTATGTACACATACGTGGCCGTATTTTCTTTCTTGCACCCTGGCCGCTGTACGTACGTGTACATGCTACGTGAGCGCCTCTACTACGACACGTACGCGCGTCTACTACGACACGTGTGCGCCTCTACATCCACCAGTATATATGTACGTACACGTTCGCGACCAGAATGACAACGCTACGTACGCTTCGACCAGGTGGGTGCCGACTGTCAGGCACTTCCTTGCCTGCGAAGATGTAGCTGGTGGGTCCCAGCAGTCAGGGGGGCGAATCATTTTTTTTGCCCGGACGCACTTCCTTGCGTGCGAAGATGTAGCTGGTGGGTCCCAGTAGTCAGGGGCAAACATTTTTTTCACGAAATACGGTGGCCCATCCGGTGGGTCCCCGCTGTCAGGTGGAGGAATAATTATTTTGCACGTAATAAGGAGGCACTTCCTTGCTGCGGCCGTGGACCCAGCTGTCAGCCTCTCCACGTACAGTCCACGCCCGATGGAAGCCGTTCCTTGACCACGTTGACCACGCCGCGCCGAGAGCACCAGGGCGGTGGACGACGGCGAGGCCTAGGAAGGGGACGACGCGGAGCCGGGGAAGACGCGGCAGTGGATGCCCACACGTAGAGGAGTATGAGGGTTCACTGGTTCGCTGCGGTGTGAGGCTGCCGTCGCCGCAGAATAACAGGGGGTGTCGGTCGTTGACCACGTTGACCAGGCCGTGCCGAGAGCACCAGGGCGGTGGGCGACGACGAGGCCTAGGAAGGGAACGACATGGAGGCAGGGAAGACTCAGCAGCTGTTTCCCACGCGGAGGGAAGTACGACTGTACGAGGGTTTACTGGTTCGTCTGCCATCGCCGGAGAATAACAGCAGGTGTGTGTGAGTAGACGGATGGCTAGGCTAGCGATGAGAGTACGGTGGGGCGGTGAGGCCTGCGCGGCAGCACAGCCGGCCACAGGGAGGAGGGAGCAGGCAGTCCCGCCGGCGCTTGTTTGAGCGGCTGGTGCAGGAAGAGCAGAGATTGAAGAAGCACGACGGCCGTTCGATGGACATCCAACAGTCACTGCTTGTGCGTCAACCTTTTTTTTAGGAAAGCCTCAAATCTGTGAAAACAGCATACAACCCATTTGCCATTATTTCTAATAATTTACAGCCCATTTGCTAATTCTTAAGGTTTTTTGGAGCCCATATTCTTTTTGTTAGCATTACACCCCATATTGTGGCCACGGTTAAAAAATTATACGAAATTTTGCATATTTTGGTGCGGTCCGAACTGCTTTTAATCCCGAAATTTCGACTCACATTCAAACTGATTTTAAAAATAAATGTATATGAATATAAAATCCAACAAATTCTCCACGCATAAAAATTAATGTAATTTAAAATCTCGAAATGAAAAAAAGATATTTGAAACTAATTGCCGGTTTGATGTGTTTTAAAAATGTATAGCCCATTTCTCATTACTGATGGGCCATTTTCTCGGCCAGCCGAATGAAAGCTCTCCTCGTCTTGAAAGATTTGCAGCCCAATAGGCCTGACAAAGCGACTTACTTGGCAAATCACAAAAAAACTAGGCTGTGGCCGTGGACCCAGCTGTCAGCCTGTCCACGTACAGTACTCTTCCGATGGAAGTCGTTTCTTGACCACGTTGACCATGCCGCGCGGAGAGCACCACGGCGGTGGACGACGGCGAGGCCTAGGAAGGGGACGACGCGGAGTCGGGGAAGACGCGGCAGTGGAAGCCCGCGCGGAGAGGAGTACAATGGTTCACTGGTTCGGCTGCGGTGTGAGGCTGTCGTCGCCGCAGGGCCTGGCCAGCGGTGGGAATAGTAGGGGGCGGTGAGGCCTCCATGGCAGCACAGCCGGCCACGGGAGGCAGGAGCATGCGGCACGACCGGCGCTGCTTTGGGCGGCTGGAGCAAGAAGACCAGATGTTGAAGAAGCACTACGGCCGTTGGATGGACATCGTACGGTCACTGGAGCTAGAATCATTCATATTGACTAAGTTGAAAAAGCCCTTCGTCTCCGTCAACTTAGTAGGCCCACAAGTCAGCCTCCCACCAAGGTGGGTCCCAGCTAGCCGGATGTAACGCCCTCGATGCGGCTATATCTCCCACGTGTCGAAGCACGACTTGGAGGCATAACCGCATTGAAAGCAATGTCGCAAATGTGGTAATCTTCACACAACCCATGTAATACATAAGGGAAAGAGATACATAGTTGGCTTACAATCGCCACTTCACACAATTACATGAATAAAGCATTACATCAGCCAGATACAATCAGGGCCCGACTACGGAGCCAAAATAAAAGAAGACTACCCCAAATGCTACACAGATCCCCGATCGACCCCAACTGGGCTCCACTACTGATCAACTGGAAACGGATCAACACAAAGGACAAGATCTTCATCGAGCTCCTCCTTGAGCTTGGTTGCGTCATCTGCACGGACTCATCGACACCTGCAAGCTGGTTTTGGAAGTATCTGTGAGTCACGGGGACTCAGCAATCTCACACCCTCGCGATCAAGACTATTTCAGCTTATGGGTAAGGTAAAGGTATGATGTGGAGCTGCAGCAAGCGACTAGCATAAATGGTGGCTAACATATGCAAATGAGAGCGAGAAGAGAAGGCAAAGGCACGGTCGAACAACTATGATCAAGAAGTGATCCTAGAACAACCTACGTCAAGCATAACTCCAACACCGTGTTCACTTCACGGACCCTGCCGGAAAGAGACCATCACAGTTACACACGCGGTTGGTGCATTTTAATTAAGATCAACTTCAGGTTTTCTACAACCGGACATTAACAAATTCCCATCTGCCCATAACCGCGGGCACGACTTTCGAAATTCAAATCCCTGCAGGGGTGTCCCAACTTAGCCCATCACAAGCTCTCACGGCCAACGAAGGATATTCCTTCTAGCGGGAAGACCCGATCAGGCTCGGAATCCCGGTTACAAGACATCCTCGACAAAGGTAAAACAAGTCCAGCAAGACCGCCCAATGCGCCGACATCCTGATAGGAGCTGCACATATCTCGTTCTCAGGGCAACACTGGATGAACACTACGTACAGCTAAAACCAGCCCTCAAGTTTCCCCGAGGTGGCGCCGCAAGTGGCTCTAGTTTGGACCAACACTTAGACAAGCACTGGCCCGGGGGGTTAAAATAAAGATGACCCTCGGGATGCGCGACTCCCAAGGGAAAAAAAGGCTAGGTGGCAAATGATAAAATCAAGGTTGGGCCTTGCTGGAGGAGTTTTATTCAAAGCAAACTGTCAAGGGGTTCCCATTATAACCCAACCGCGTAAGGAAAGCAAAATCCGGGAACATAACGCCGATATGACGGAAACTAGGGCGGCAAGAGTGGAACAAAACACCAGGCATAAGGCCGAGCCTTCCACCCTTTACCAAGTATATAGATGCATTAATTAAATAAGAGATATTGTGATATCCCAACAAGTAAACATGTTCCAACAAGGAACAACATCTCCATGTTCCAACAAGGAACAAACTTCAATCTTCACCTGCAACTAACAACGCTATAAGAGGGGCTGAGCAAAGCGGTAACATAGCCAAACAACGGTTTGCTAGGACAAGGTGGGTTAGAGGCTTGGTTTAACAATATGGGAGGCATGATAAGCAAGTGGTAGGTATCGTAGCATAGGCATAGCAAAAGAGCGAGCAACTAAGCAAGCAAAGATAGAAGTGATTTCGAGGGTATGGTCATCTTGCCTGAGATCCCGCAAGGAAGAAGAACGAGTCCATGAAGAAGATAAACATACGTAGTCGAACGGATCCCCACACACACGACGTTATCGGAACCAACCCGAAGAAGCAACACCGGAAAAGAAGTAAACAACATAGTAAACAACCAACACATCAACATGGCATGATGCACAATCGAGTATGATGCATGTCCGGTTTAATGAAGCATGGCATGGCAAAGTGCACAAACAATACTACAAATTAAGTGGAGCTCATTATGCAACGGAGTTACATATTGAAGAAAACACCACATCAATTATTTAGTTCTCTCTCGTTTATGTACCCAACAATATTAAATGTTCTTAAACATGGCAAGAGGTGAAACATGAGTAAAATACACAGTTAGGCATTTTAAATGAGGCCGGAAACATCAAACAACAATTTCGGTAAATCCTCATGTGCATTTAGCAATTTAATGCAACAACAATTTAAACATTTTAATTGTTGTTATCATGATGCGGATGACATGGACAAGTTTATGCAATTTTTATTAAAGTTGACAAGAGCAATATGAAGCATTTGTCATCGTGGTGGAAAGGAAAACGGGTGCCACGGCAATGATAACGAAACGGTGCCACGCAACGTTCCGGTTCCGGCAACTCTTTGAGACGTCGGTGCAAAAGAAAATGTGGCGGGAGCGTGCAAAAGATGGTGGGGCGCTCCCGGATACCGGTGTCCCAAGAGTCGACGACGGTGTCAAACCAGGGAACAACTAACGTTCACGGGCAGATTACAACAACCAACATGCATCTCGTACAACTCATGCATACGGTCCACGAGTGGTCGTCTCGAGGTTATACCTTCGAAGCGTGCCTTTTCGGAACGGATCAAGTTCGATGCGGTGTAGGGGAAGTAGACGTTCTCGGGACGTTCATAGTGGAAGTAGTCGTTCTCGCATGCTCTAGGATCAATGGTAGAGGTTCTCGCAATCTCGACGGCGGTAGTGGTACATGTTTTCCTGTAGATGTTCAGGGTCACGGTGAGGAACTTGATGCATCGTTGAACTTGGCGTCCGAGGAATCCCGCGTAGTCGTACACGAGTCATAGTCAAACTTGACGGTTCTGTTACACGGTTCTTCGGAGATGGTAGTTGTTCTCGGTTCGTAGACGAACTTGACGGATCCGAGGGCTCCGGCCATCGGGGTACTTGACGCAACGCCGAGTAGTCATACGTTTTGAAGAGGAACTTGGCGTCCGAAGGTGTACTTGGCGAACAACGGTCATCGTGGAAGTAGTGGTACTTAGGCGTTTCGGTCAGCACTCGTTCGGGCATCCTTGGTCTTGTCGGCGGTGTGGGTCTCCTTGGGTCAAACAAGATGTGCAAGGCCAGATTGGCGACGGGGACTTGAAGCATGGTTCCTGCAACGCTGGTAACTGCGAAGACAAGCGGATCCTGGTCGGTCGGCGTCGGATCCGGGCAAACGGCAGCGCGAACGGAGCCCAGGGGCGGAGGAGCTTGAGCGCGGGACGGCGGCCTGGTGGCGTTGGCGCTCCTGCAGCAGTTCACGTGAAGGAACAGCGATGGGGAGGCATGGGCGAGGAGGTGGACGCCGGCAGCGGCAGCTCCTAGGCAGGAGTCCAGTGCCATGGACGGTGAAGCAGCACGGCGGCACGCTCGCGGCAGGCTTCTGCAGCCACAGAAGAGGACGAGGCAGGGGCGTCGAGCTCCCAGAGGTGGGCGCTGGTCGGGGTCGCCGGCGATGGAGGCAGAGCAGAGGAGGCGGTCGAGGCCGGCATTGGTCGGCGCTGTGGCGGCGTCCTGCTGGTGGCCGGCGACGTGGACATGGGGCGGCGGAGCCGTAGGTGAAGAAGCAGAGGCACAAGGAGGACCATGGCGACACGGGCGACGAAGCAGCAGCGGTGCTGGCGCCGAGCCATGCGGCGCGGAGGCGAGGAGGTGAAGAGGGATCAAGAGGGAGAGGCTGCGGGAGGAAGATGGGATCGAGGGAGATGGTGGTTCGGGCGTGCGGGTCTCTCTCTGGTGGCGCGAGGGGAGAGGAGATCGTGAGGAGATGGGGATCGGGCTCCCTATCGGCTAGGGTTAGGTAGGCAAGGGCCGGCTGGGCCTAAGGGTCAAAAGGACCAGCGCTGGAGATGGGAGGCCCAGGTGGGCAGCGGGGAAAATGGCCTAGAGGAGAGGGAGGCCGCGCCTAGGGAGGCCGGCGGCTGGGCCTTAGGCCAAATTGGTGGGCTGCGTTCTCTCCTCTCTACACTCTCTGTTTTTATAAATAAACAGTTTCAATGAAAGGAAAAGGCCAGGGACTAGAAGAGGAGTTTTTCAGATATAAAAATATCCTCAATCTCCTGGAACTATACTCTATTTGATAGAATTGCCTTGGATATATTTAGAGGTAGAAAAATAAAACAAGTTTAAATATGATTCAAACTTGAGGCATTTTTGAACCTAACCAAAACAACTCCAAAGGATCTGAAATCTGACAGAGAGGTTGAAGGCATGGTCGAGAATTTATAGGAAAAGAATGAACATTAATAGATAAGGGGAAAGTGGCACTTACAGAAGAAAGAACTAGAAGGAAAGGAGAAGGAGATGATGCATGGGACAAAGGCATGGGGAAACATTTTGCAAGTGTGTCAAGATAATTCCAAATTAAAGAAATGTTTAATATAGCTCCCTACTATTGGGAGGATATGTTACAAAGAGAATCACCACGTGAATTCCCTCGATTTAAATGGACCGAAGATCCATGCAATTTATTTAGTTGAGTTGCAAAAGATTTAAGAGATGATGTAATGATGACATGACAAGATGCAACACGCAAGCGAATGACAAAGCAACACAACGAATAACTGGAGGACACCTGGCACATCGGTCTCGGGGCGTCACAACACTCCACCACTACGAGAGGATCTCGTCCCGAGATCTAGAATGGCACCGGGGAAAAAACAGAAGAGAAAAGAGAAGAGGTAAAACTAAGTTGCTTCTTTGACCAATGAGTGAAACCAAAGAACCTTGAGAGGTTAAACCATTTGAGAAAGAAAATAACGGAGGTGATCGACGTAGAAAACACTCCACTAGAAAGAGTAACAAGGAACATTACGAGAAACTTGTATGTTGAATGACATAAAAAAGGTTGCAAAGGACAAGAAGTACATACAAGCACTCCGGTTGAAACGAGATGTACAAAGAACGATAAGGATCAATTATGACAACACTCCGGTTGGAAATGGAAGGCATAGAATCTGAACTTGACAAAACAAGATGATGGGTCGAAGAGAGCAACGTCACAATGCCTCCGGAACAAATGTAGGATTGGAATCAAAAGAACGGAGGAGAAAACAACATCTTCTACCTCAAATGAGCTTGAAAAAGCCTCTTTAGGAGAAGGGTCAAACGGAGTTGTTGGAAACCAACAACGAAAAGAGTAAGCTTGTAGTTGGCTTATGAAGAACATCTCAAAACTACGAGGTGAAATTCTGCCACTGACGGAAACGATAAATTGGATTGATATCAACAAGGAGACGAGAACTTATTTCACCGGGAGGATAGATGAAGAACTTGGATCATATATTATCACCATTAATAGCAACAATCCTTAGGGAAAGCTTTAGGTGAAATATAACCCAAGATAGTTCCAACGAAGAGGTTGATGGATTTAAAATACCCCATTCTTGATAACTTGTGAATCATGAAACATGAACTCAAATTATCAAGAATGACATAACACCACCTCAAAAGATAATGTAGAAAGAATTGCACTTCATTATGCAAGATGAAGAATACTTGAGCTCCTTTGAAAAGAATCTCGATGAATACTTCGAGAGGGAATTAACTCCTTGATGAACCGTCATGTAGAGCCTCCATGAAGAACTCCGGTAACAAAAGGATAATGAAAAGAAAGCAAAGTTGAAAACACAAGGTGAAACCTTGTAATGATTTAGATGGATCTCCGTGATAATTAGAGCTTGGGTCTCCGAGAAAGAAAAGATGATCAAAAGAAAATTCAAGAATTTTTATGAACCTCCGGAGTAAGGAATTAATCACTTGGATAAAACAAGAATAAGAATTACCTTATGCTCATCCTTCACCAATTAAATTGATGACAAACAATGGATTTGGCATACTACTCATTCTCGTAGAAGGGATTAAGATAGATATCGCGCCAACTTGGAAAGATATTGAACGAACCACCGGAAGGGTTTGGAAGAACGAATGAATTGATGTGATAACCAAGGAAAAGATCTTAAACGAACCACCGGATTAATTGGAAATGAACAAAGAAAAGATAGAGAAACACCGGGAAGAATTAGCAAATAAACGAAGATGCCTGAGAGAAATTAGATCCATGAGAACGAAGAGATTACGAGCTGATTAGAGAATACTTGAAAGATGCACCGGTAAGATAGGAGAATGATAACTGACAGCTGAGAATGAACAATTCTGAGAAGATGGCCTCCGGAGTAAAGAAATGGAAAAAACTCATGAAAAGCTCCGGATAGGTGAAAAAAACACTCGCAATCAAAACAATTATGAGAGGATGGCATTAAACTGGAACCACGAGTCTCTGAGAGAACGGATAAGATATGGAGGAAAAACTCCTCTTCGGTCTTCAAAATCCGAGAATGACGACGAGAAACACCACCAAATTGTTGAGATACTCCGGGATGAAAATTAGCAAGGTTGAACCAACGATGAAAAGAATTTGAAAGATCTTGGAGGAAGACATATGACTAATGACAATTCATTCTTACGTCAAACTTTAAAGGATTTGAGAATAGCTCCGGTGAAAATTGTAGGAGTCAGGTAAGATCCTGGAAAAAGACCTATGGGTTAGGGCCCACTCAAAAGATACACCGCAGAACTATTTGAAGGAGATATTGCACCGGTTGAATTAAATGGCTTGAATAAGATAGGACCTCGAAATAGCTTGAACGGATGCAAAGTGAAAACACAAATCTTCGAAATATCTTCAGCACTCCGGAACAAATGAATAGCGAGAGGTGGATGATTATGAGGTGCAACGGCATGAGAAAACATTTGAAACAAGGAAAAGGGATATGGTCAGCACCAAAAGCTTGAATTGAATCCACTGGAGAAGAAAAGAATAAAGAATGGTGAACTTGTGGAGCATCTTCATGAGAATCACCGGATAAGAACATTGACGAAAAAGAATGGAAAGACTTCACAGCAATAAAAGGATACTTGAATAAGAAATTTGGGTCCTTGAAGAAAAAACAAAGGGAGGGAGGGTGGGAAAAACAAAGACAATTTGGAATGGATGAAACGAACAACGTTGAGAAGCTTAGAATTGATCTTGCGGATGTTGAAGTGATCGGATCCACTTGAAGAGAAGCACACCGGTTGAGAAAGGTTGTCAGGACAATCTCGATTATCCTGAAGGATTAGTATTCGCATCGGAGTATGAGAACAACATTAGAGAAGGTATGGAATCAACATTTGACTTCGAAGCAACTCGAATACCACAACTCAAAAACAAAAAAAACAAAGGATTGACTTGCTGAATAAGCCAGAACAAACATATGATAGAGATTTCGTCCGAAGTATTCGTGGTGGGGCCTACACGGGCTCGATCGTACAACACCATCATGTACAAGGAAGTGCACATGACATACGAAGCGTCCCCAAGTCGGCATAGCCAAGGACTCTTTAAGACACAACGAGACCACTGTAAAACCGACCGTGAATAGGCGGACCACTAGACGTCGAACCCCAATTTCAAATCATACATCTGTCGGAAAGATATCCTAAGAGCTACTTGAATTCCCACTTATAAACTCCCGAAATTTTCCGGTTATGCAATCAGGTGTTGGGGATACAGGGGAAGCATAATATCTCACCCAAAACTAGCAAATCCTACATCCAGCTGTATCCATCCTTCAACACACAACCAAGAAACCTTCGGAAATCGTCTACCTCAACCTTCGAAAAGCATCCATTATACAAGTTATGGCAATACTCCCGAACTCCCGCCCTAGTACTGGGTGGCGTCAAGGTTATCTCACCAACAACTGCATAAAAGAGATTTTCGATGTCGGCGAAACTAATCTCAGGTATTCCAGAACTGCAACGATAAAATTGTGACGACAACACCTCGGAGCTCAACTCCCCGGGACACTGCCACAACCCCTAAATGATAGGAGGCACCAAGAACAATGTTCTCGTCACAAAACCATCGGAACGATTCCAAGATACCCACGTGATCCTAAAAAAAATTTAGTGAAATTTGAGAAGAGAAGAGTCAAAACTCTACGTCAGGATGCCTTACCAGAGCGATGAAGGGACTGGGGAGTAAAAAGAATTCCTAAACTCTCCGATATATAATTCCTAAACGACTCAAAACATTTTTCTAGACTCAACTCGTCAGCTAATTCGATCAAGCAATGGGGCTCCTAAGGTCTGGGAAGGCTCTGATTACCAACTTGTAACGCCCTCGATGCGGCTATATCTCCCACGTGTCGAGGCACGACTTGGAGGCATAACCGCATTGAAAGCAATGTCGCAAGTGAGGTAATCTTCACACAACCCATGTAATACATAAGGGAAAGAGATACATAGTTGGCTTACAATCGCCACTTCACACAATTACATGAATAAAGCATTACATCAGCCAGATACAATCAGGGCCCGACTACGGAGCCAAAATAAAAGAATACTGCCCCAAATTCTACACAGATCCCCGATCGACCCCAACTAGGCTCCACTACTGATGAACTGGAAACAGATCAACACAAAGGACAAGATCTTCATCGAGCTACTCCTTGAGCTTGGTTGCGTCATCTGGACGGACTCATCGACACCTGCAAGCTGGTTTTGGAAGTATATGTGAGTCACGGGGACTCAGCAATCTCACACCCTCGCGATCAAGACTATTTAAGCTTATGGGTAAGGTAAAGGTATGATGTGGAGCTGCAGCAAGCGACTAGCATATATGGTGGCTAACATACGCAAATGAGAGCCAGAAGAGAAGGCAAAGGCACGGTCGAACAACTATGATCAAAAAGTGATCCTAGAACAACCTACGTCAAGCATAACTCCAACACTGTGTTCACTTCACGGACTCCGCCGGAGAGAGACCATCACGGTTATACACGCAGTTGGTGCATTTTAATTAAGGTCATCTTCAGGTATTCTACAACCGGACATTAACAAATTCCCATCTGCCCATTACCGCGGGCACGGCTTTCGAAAGTTCAAATCCCTGCAGGGGTGTCCCAACTTAGCCCATCACAAGCTCTCACGGTCAACGAAGGATATTCCTTCTAGTGGGAAGACCCGATCAGGCTCGGAATCCCGGTTACAAGACATCCTCGACAAAGGTAAAACAAGTCCAGCAAGACCACCCGATGCGCCGACATCCTGATAGGAGCTGCACATATCTCGTTCTCAGGGCAACACCGGATGAACACTATGTACAGCTAAAACCAGCCCTCAAGTTTCCCCGAGGTGGCGCCGCAAGTGGCTCTAGTTTGGACCAACACTTAGACAAGCACTGGCCCGGGGGGTTAAAATAAAGATGACCCTCGGGATGCGCGACTCCCCAGGGAAAAAAGGCTAGGTGGAAAATGGTAAAATCAAGGTTGGGCCTTGCTGGAGGAGTTTTATTCAAAGCGAACTGTCAAGGGGTTCCCATTATAACCCAACCGCGTAAGGAACGCAAAATCCGGGAACATAACGCCGATATGACAGAAACTAGGGCGGCAAGAGTGGAACAAAACACCTGGCATAAGGCCGAGCCTTCCACCCTTTACCAAGTATATAGATGCATTAATTAAATAAGAGATATTGTGATATCCCAACAAGTAAACATGTTCCAACAAGGAACAACATCTCCATGTTCCAACAAGGAACAAACTTCAATCTTCACCTCCAACTAACAACGCTATAAGAGGGGCTGAGCAAAGCGGTAACATAGCCAAACAACGGTTTGCTAGGACAAGGTGGGTTAGAGGCTTGGTTTAACAATATGGGAGGCATGATAAGCAAGTGGTAGGTATCGCAGCATAGGCATAGCAAAAGAGCGAGCAACTAAGCAAGCAAAGATAGAAGTGATTTTGAGGGTATGGTCATCTTGCCTGAGATCCCGCAAGGAAGAAGAACGAGTCCATGAAGAAGATAAACAGACGTAGTCGAATGGATCCTCACACACACGACGTTATCGGAACCAACCCGAAGAAGCAACACCGGAAAAGAAGCAAACAACATAGTAAACAACCAACACATCAACATGGCATGATGCACAATCGAGTATGATGCATGTCCGGTTTAATGAAGCATGGCATGGCAAAGTGCACAAACAATACTACAAATTAAGTGGAGCTCATTATGCAACGGAGTTACATATTGAAGAAAACACCACATCAATTATTTAGTTCTCTCTCGTTTATGTACCCAACAATATTAAATGTTGTTAAACATGGCAAGAGGTGAAACATGAGTAAAATACACAGTTAGGCATTTTAAATGAGGCCGGAAACATCAAACAACAATTCCGGTAAATCCTCATGTGCATTTAGCAATTTAATGCAACAACAATTTAAACATTTTAATTGTTGTTATCATGATGCGGATGACATGGACAAGTTTATGCAATTTTTATTAAAGTTGACAAGAGCAATATGAAGCATTTGTCATCGTGGTGGAAAGGAAAACGGGTGCCACGGCAACGATAACGAAACGGTGCCACGCAACGTTCCGGTTCTGGCAACTCATTGAGACGTCGGTGCAAAAGAAAATGTGGCGGGAGCGTGCAAAAGATGGTGGGGCGCTCCCGGATACCGGTGTCCCAAGAGTCGATGACGGTGTCAAACCAGGGAACAACTAACGTTCACGGGCGGATTACAACAACCAACATGCATCTCATACAACTCATGCATACGGTCCACGAGTGGTCGTCTCGAGGTTATACCTTCGAAGCGTGCCTTTTCGGAACGGATCAAGTTCGATGCGGTGTAGGGCAAGTAGACGTTCTCAGGACGTTCGTAGTGGAAGTAGTCGTTCTCGCATGCTCTAGGATCGACGGTAGAGGTTCTCGCAATCTCGACGGCGGTAGTGGTACATGTTTTCCTGTAGATGTTCAGGGTCACGGTGAGGAACTTGATGCATCGTTGAACTTGGCGTCCGAGGAATCCCGCGTAGTCGTACACGAGTCATAGTAGAACTTGACGGTTCTGTTACACGGTTCTTCGGAGATGGTAGTTGTTCTCGGTTCGTAGACGAACTTGACGGATCCGAGGGCTCCGGCCATCGGGGTACTTGACGCAACGCCGAGTAGTCATACGTTTTGAAGAGGAACTTGGCGTCCGAAGGTGTACTTGGCGAACAACGGTCATCGTGGAAGTAGTGGTACTTAGGCGTTTCGGTCAGCACTCGTTCGGGCATCCTTGGTCTTGTCGGCGGTGTGGGTCTCCTTGGGTCAAACAAGATGTGCAAGGCCAGATTGGCGACGGGGACTTGAAGCATGGTTCCTGCAACGCTGGTAACTGCGAAGACAAGCGGATCCTGGTCGGTCGGCGTCGGATCCGGGCAAACGGCAGCGCGAACGGAGCCCAGGGGCGGAGGAGCTTGAGCGCGGGACGGCGGCCTGGTGGCGTTGGCGCTCCTGCAGCAGTTCACGTGAAGGAACAGCGATGGGGAGGCATGGGCGAGGAGGTGGACGCCGGCAGCGGCAGCTCCTAGGCAGGAGTCCAGTGCCATGGACGGTGAAGCAGCACGGCGGCACGCTCGCGGCAGGCTTCTGCAGCCACAGAAGAGGACGAGGCAGGGGCGTCGAGCTCCCAGAGGTGGGCGCTGGTCGGGGTCGCCGGCGATGGAGGCAGAGCAGAGGAGGCGGTCGAGGCCGGCATTGGTCGGCGCTGTGGCGGCGTCCTGCTGGTGGCCGGCGACGTGGACATGGGGCGGCGGAGCCGTAGGTGAAGAAGCAGAGGCACAAGGAGGACCATGGCGACACGGGCGACGAAGCAGCAGCGGCGCTGGCGCCGAGCCATGCGGCAGGGAGGCGAGGAGGTGAAGAGGGATCGAGAAGGAGAGGCTGCGGGAGGTAGATGGGATCGAGGGAGATGGTGGTTCGGGCGTGCGGGTCTCTCTCTGGCGGCGCGAGGGGAGAGGAGACCGTGAGGAGATGGGGATCGGGTTCCCTGTCAGCTAGGGTTAGGTATGCAAGGGTCGGCTGGGCCTAAGGCTCAAAAGGGCCAGCGCTGGAGATGGGAGGCCCAGGTGGGCAGCGGGGAAAAATGGCCTAGAGGAGAGGGAGGCCGCGCCTAGGGAGGCCGGCGGCTGGGCCTGAGGCCAAATTGGTGGGCTGCGTTCTCTCCTCTCTACACTCTCTGTTTATATAAATAAACAGTTTCAATGAAAGGAAAGGGCCAGAGACTAGAAGAGGAGTTTTTCAGATATAAAAATATCCTCAATCTCCTGGAACTATACTCTATTTGATAGAATTGCCTTGGATATATTTAGAGGTAGAAAAATAAAACAAGTTTAAATATGATTCAAACTTGAGGCATTTTTGAACCTAACCAAAACAACTCCAAAGGATCTGAAATCTGGCAGAGAGGTTGAAGGCATGGTCAAGAATTTATAGGAAAAGAATGAACATTAATAGATAAGGGGAAAGTGGCACTTACAGAAGAAAGAACTAGAAGGAAAGGAGAAGGAGATGATGCATGGGACAAAGGCATGGGGAAACATTTTGCAAGTGTGTCAAGATAATTCCAAATTAAAGAAATGTTTAATATAGCTCCCAACTATTGGGAGGATATGTTATAAAGAGAATCACCACGTGAATTCCCTCGATTTAAATGGATGGAAGATCCATGCAATTTATTTAGTTGAGTTGCAAAAGATTTAAGAGATGATGTAATGATGACATGACAAGATGCAACACGCAAGCGAATGACAAAGCAACACAACGAATAACTGGAGGACACCTGGCACATCGGTCTCGGGGCGTCACACCGGGGGAGTATTCATTTTTTTGTGCGTAATAAGGAGGCACTTCCGGTGGGTCCGAGCTGACAACGGGGGGAACATTTTTTTCACGAAATACGGTGGCCCTTCAGGTGGGTCCCAGCAGTCAGGGGGCAAACATTTTTTTCGCAAAATACGGTGGCCCGTCCAGTGGGTCCCTGCTGTCAGTTGGAGGAATCATTATTTTCTGCGCAATAAGGAGGCACTTACTTGCTGCGGCCGTGGACCCAGCTGAGACTCTCCACGTACAGTATACTTCCGATGGAAGACGTTCCTTGACCACGTTTACCTCGCCGCGTTCCGTTGCATGCATGCGTCCATGGGCGTGGTGCGTCCCCATTGTCAGCCTCTCACGTACAGTCATCTTCCGATGACTCTCGGTTGTTGACCACGTTGACCACACCGTGCCGAGCGCACCTAGACTGGAACGACCTGGAGATGGGGAAGACGGGGCGGTGCAGTCGCAGATGGAGAGGAGTGGGAAATTTCACTGGTTCGGGTGCGCGACAGCACAGCCGGGGTGCCGCCCACGGGAGACAGGAGCAAGAACAGAGGTTGAAGAAGGAGCACGACTGTTGGATTAACATCCAACGGCCAAGCTGCTAGAATCATTTGTTGATTAAGTTGACAAAGCCGTGCATACACGTCCGCTTAGTAGGCCCACAAGTCAGTCACCAAATCTGACGGGTCCCAGTTGTCAACGGGATGAATATTTTTTTCGCAAAACAAGTAGGCACTTCCTTCCGTGCGAAGATACAGCCGGTGGGTCCCAGCTGTCAGGTGGAGGAAACATTTTTTCAGCTTAATAAGGAGGAACTTTCCTTGCGTGCGACCATGGACCTCGTGGGTCCCAGCCGTCAGGCTCTCCACGTACAGTCCTCTTCTGATGACTCTCGATTGTTGACCACGCCGCACCAAACGCAGCGAGGCGATGGATGACGGCGAGGCCCCGGACAGGAATGACTCGGAGATGGGAAAACGCGGTAGTGGAGTCACAGATTGAGAGGAGGAGAAGGGTTATAACTGGTTCTGTTGTGGCGTGGGGCTGTAGTCTGTGGAGAATAACAGGAGGTGTCGAGGGGTGGAGGGATAGCCTGGCCGGCGGTGGGGTAGCACTTCGCAGTGATGCGTGCTAAGCAGAGCCGCTAGCCGCCGGAGGCCGGACCAGGCGGTCCCGGCGACGCTGGAGAAAGAAGACGAGAGATTGAAGGTGCATGCCGACCGTTGGATATAAATCCAATGGCTGTGGATGACACAATCATTTGTTGACCAAGTTGACAATGCTCTGCGTAGGCTTCGACCTATTGGCCCACATGTCAGCCTGCAAAAATGTGGCATATAATTAACCCATGTTTTATAGAATGTACAGTCCATTTGCTGGGCTGGGTGAACAAATAATTTCGCGTCAATCAGGCCCATTTATATTTTCTAAGAAATCCCAGCCCATTTGCAGTTCCTTGAAATACACGTATTAGGTGGGCTCGTTATATATATAATGTTATGTTAGAAGGAGCAATTAATATCAAAGAATAAACCGGAGAGGCACATTATATATATATATATAATTAAGAAATTAGCGAGTTATTGCTCAAAATAAAAATGAGCGCATTATTATTAAATTGGTCCTTAAAATCTTCGCAAGCTTTTGTACGCAATCACCAGGATTTTCCTTGCCTGTGAGTCAAAAACAACCAGGATTTTCCTTGCCAACTTCCGTTAAACATTTACTTTTATATGTTAATAACACGTGGGATGTTTTTATAATGTATATATAAGTCTCTATAAAATATACGATAATAGTAATAATATAAATCTTTCCCTATAATAATAAAGCACTGATTGACTCTTTGGGTTCACCGTCACAGTACGCTTCTTTCCATGAATTTACGCTTTCAGTTTTTTCCAGTTTTGATCGACAGTCCGTCCAATTGCTGTGAGGCGGTACTAAAAACTTTGTCCATCTAATTGGTCCACATCCACATTCTCTTATTGGGCATGCACGCATGTTTTGACCTGCATGCATGCTTCTGTATCTGTACCTTACCTGATTTTCACACATGTACTCGGAGTAATCCCACCTCGATTGCTTACATGAAAGTCTACCAGTTTATATACCTAGGAAAATTGCATATCAACAACGAGCCTCTTGAATCAACAAACATAGAATGAGAACGAAGGGAAATTGTACAACAAAACGGTAGTCCGGCGCGAAGCTGTTCAGTCCAGCGCTCGCCGGGGTGAGGAAGCGGAGGCGCAGCGCGCAGATGCCTGCGGCGCAGCCTGTTCCACACGCTGGCCACCTCTACACCACGCACGACATGGACACGAGCACGGCGGCAGGGTGGCTTGAGGCTCGTGGTGGACCGGATCCAGCAAGGGGAAGGTCAGATCCGTCGGCTTGGAGAGGGAGGTGTGTAGGAGCACGCGGGACAGAGGGCGGAGGAGGATGGAGGCGGAATGCCGAGGTCGGGCTGTGGACTCGGAGTGGAGGAGCCACGGAGAGGCCCGGGAGCCACCATGGCAGCCACGAGAGCGATATGGGCCTGGCCATGCTTGGCGGTCGTCAGCCGACTTCGTGTTTCTCTGCTGATGATCCCTGACCACCTGCTGCCCGGGGTCGGCTACATGTCGTTATCTCAGTTTGCTTGGTAGTTTCATTCTTGCTTAATATTAGACCTAGCCGTGTAGATGCAGATGGACATTGGAGGCATAGTGTTGGCACTGACGACTTGGATAAAAATATTTTTGTATGCACTCCGAGTGGGTCAGTCTATATACACTTAAATTTTCACATTCAGTTTCCTTCAGTTAGACGACAGCAAGGAAATAATGCACTCATTTTTTCTGAAAAAATATCATAAGGGACATCTTTTGGAAGAATGACGAGCCATGTTGGTCGTAGTTGGAGTGAAATAATTGCAACTTTTTTGTGCCAAATAATCAAATATAGCACTAGTTCAGAAAAAAAACCGAAACCATGAGAAATGTTGTTGGATGTCAGTGCGCATCATATATCCTCTTGGCCATGCCGGTCATAACAGCAACAACTTTCTTCAGGCTGGTGATGCTCATATTGTCAATCATTCTCACTGTGGTGCCTGAGACAAAAACTCCTAAGGCAGTTTGGTAATTTATGATGTTATTACACCGGAGCACATGTAATGACAGACCCGGTAAAGAAGAATAGAACGTAAGTGTGTGCCATATTTTTTTCCCGTTGCAACGCACGGGCCCTTTTGCTAGTATATATAATGTGGTTATAAGGGAAAACATAAATTGGACACAGCATTACTTTTATAAGAGACCTGCGTTTTATACCCCACAGTAGGCATACTAACAAGTTCACACACAAATACAACAGAAAAAGTAAACATTCATATCAAACTCAGGTTCATAGGACACGTTCATATTCATAGCCAACATTCACCATCAACAACTCAAAAGATTCATATATACACAAGCTCAGCATATCTATGCATCCAAATGATTGATAGATCACACGACAATATTCATACATAATTCACAAAAAGATTCAGATATACACATGTTCAGTATGTTTATGCATCCAAATGATTGAGATCACAACCAATATGATCCATGGACGAACTTTAATTACCTAGGGTACAGACTGGTAAATGGTGTTCAATCGGAGCTACTTCTTGCTAAAATTAGTTCTTGTACGGGTAAACTTTCGAGTACATAAGAGGCAGCACAGACAATCTGAACTTTGCTTGTAGGTTTATCCTCAAATAGTGGCCTCGAGCCAAGGGAGGTTTGAGCAACTTGGCCACTACTTTCATCCAACTAGTTTACTGGCTCATCTTGGTCCTGTATCTCGCCAAAATTCTACATTGCAGACGAGAAAGGAGGCGGTTGAGAAAATGAACCACCCAAATTTTTTGTGCAGTTCAACTGAAATGGAGCATCCTTGGCGTGCAGACTGATTAAGTGCCAGATAATTATACGCGTCAACCAACTTGTCTGGAATCTTTAGACTCCATGCCATATAGTTCGCTACCATATGTGCCGATAACCAAAAGGCACAAGTTGGGACCAAAGACTGGATTGTGTTTTTCTGGGCTATGCACCAAGCAATATTTTTGGCGTTCACTCTCCTAATACTTGGAGTTTGACAATTGGTTGACGCCGGTTGATACTCGAATGAATATATGCACTTCTTGTAAACATTGATGCTTGTCTGAGTGAACTTTGGAGTACATAGCAGCAGCATAAGTATCTGTCCATCTGATCATTTTGTGCAGTTCTACTGAAATCACCCGATGTAATGATTTGCCTGCGAGTTCAGGCTCCAAATTACTCCTTTATGAAATCGGCAAACAGTAGCACAATACCAAATTACCAATACATATGACAGGCACAATAATCAGGATAAAGACCAGTACCAACCTGTGTGAGGTAGCATATCAATTACTATTTCCTTTGACTGGAAGCCGAGATAAGCCAAGCGACTGATAGCAAAGGAAGAAAGCAAGCGGAGATTAGCGACTGATAGGAAAGGATGGAAGTTGTTGAGGCAATGAAGCACCCAAAGTTTTTGTGCAGTTCCACCAAAATCGAGCATCCTTGTTGGCACATATATTGAGAGAGTGAGATTACTGTAATAGTGGGACTAGTTGATGAAACATACACTAACAAATAGAAGCACCCTCATTATCTTAATGGGTAAAGTTAGCAACATAGTAGTCTTGCTTAAAGAGAGGTATTAGTTTATTTAATCAGTGCCAATTAGCTCAACTCAACACTCAAAGCATTGCCATTTATCATAGGTTGTAGAACTTTAACGTGCAAAGATAAAGGAGTTTCTCATGACAGTAGCACGATACAAATAGAGATGACAGCAAACTAATATGGATGAAGGCCTTAGGCCCGTACCAACCTGAGAAAGAAAGCTTATTCATGTAGTCCCATAAGAGATGATAAAGCACTCACTGGAATCACACAATAGTATATATTTTTGTGCACTTCAAATGTATGGTTGAAATCACTCTTGTTTACCAGTGCTGAGATTATATCGAAAGATTATCAAGAACTTCCAGCAGAGTTAAAGCACTGGCTGGGATACAGTTCATTGTATTGTCTTGTGTAGTTCCACTAAAATGTATGATTGGCACAACATGATCCCTGTTTGCACAAGTAGGAGCAAGGTGAAATCTTCATTAGCTTAGTGAGAAAGGATAGGAAGACATTAGCATATTACTCAAACAGTAGCATCAAATTCATGATGGACAATACGCAAAACATTGCCTCATTGAACCAATGGCAATAAATTGACATGCAAAACAATAGCACTATTATGTCATGACACTAATAATATTCCCTCCCCGCTCCACCACATGATTCACCTCCATAGAACAACATACAAACGTACATGATTCAACATAGGGTCCTACTAAAGATTTGTTTAACTCCAACAGGAAAATTAGGCAGTAATAAATTAGTGGTACTTAAGTACTCCTAATTAATTAAGTGAGACAGTCGAAGTGGAAGGGCTCCCTGGAGGATCGTCTCACATGTAAGGTAGTCGTTACCGGAGCCCTTGAATGGCCTCGACTGAGGCCTCTGGCTTCAGCAAGATCGCCTTGTCACTGTTTATTCTTCTTCTTCTTCTTCCTCTTCATGCTCTGTTTCTCTTTCTCCTCACCAGTTGGTGAAACCAAGTACATGATTGGCCTTCTAATTCAGAATTGGTTTTGTCAGTGAGGGAGTACAAGTGTACTAGTAAAAACAGCATTATTTTCTCATGGCAGTCGGAAAATAGAGATGAACACATGCATTAAATATCATTCTTACCTAAAGGAAGGTTATGGCGCAAATATGGATGATGAGGATTGGAACACAGATCTCCCTTTGTGCAGTTCCACCATAATGAACCAACTGTTCCATTCTGACATTCCAGTTAAACAGCACATAAGTCACTTCTTTTAAGAAGAGTTTTGTGCAGTGCACCAAAAGGTCACAACAGCAACCAAGTGAATTGGATATCCCTGTTTGCACAAAAAGGCACAGAGGAAATAGTCAGAGTCTCAAACAATTACAGGCAAAAAAATTGGCTAAACTTGTCATGGCTTATAACAGTGGCGTGGCTTCATTTTTACCAGGGACATTAGATTAAGAACAGTGGGTGCACCAGCAGTCTAGCACCATGTACGTAAACAGGGGCATAAAGTGGTGATTCATAGTTTGTTGCCCCGAGAAACAAACATCCAAGAAACATATCTGGGTTGGTCCCATTTTTGTTCACTCTAGCCACCTACTCCTATGTGTGGATAGCAAATCTAGTCCTGGTCATACCACTGTGTACAACGTTACCCCTATATTTCCCTTATCGACCAAGAGACCGGTTGGATGACCAGTCTGTACTACCTTCACCCCCTTTCCTTCTTGTTTGAACCAAGTACTTCCTCCGTCCAGAATTACTTGTCATCAAAATGGATGTGTCTAGAACTAAAATACATCTAGATACATCCATTTCAATGGCAAGTATTTTCGGACGGAGGGAGTACAAGATTCGACTCCATGAAGTAGCTTTACCTCTAACAATAGAAGAAGAAAAATATGTGACGTTGGACCATCCGATCGAGAGGGGCTGAGAGGTAGAAAATGATGCACATGCAGCGACGTAGCGAGCTGGGGAAGTAGAGCTAAGGCGGTTTCGAACGAAGATATACCTGAAGGTCGTCGGGATGTGGATAGGTGGGCGGCGGGAGGCCGGACCCGCCCACAGGCGATGACAAAGGGATCGGAGGACCTCCCGCGCCGGCGCTCGACCAGAGATAACGGTGCGGCCGGCAGTGGGTCTCCTCCCTCACTGTCGACGACGACCTAAACGCTGCCCCTCCTCCCCTTCACCGGCGGAGGGGGATACGTCTGGATCTGTAACCAGCGGTGAGGATAGAAAGCCAGTGTTTTTTGAAGGGAGAAATATAGTGTTACTACCCCTATCTTGTTTAGATCTGGAGAGGATGAGAGTGTGTGAATAGAGTAACCCTAGCAAGCAAGCGCGGAGGCTCCGGCCTATATATACGTAGTGGGGTAGTTTTCCTTTTTCACTCCATCAAAACAGTCGTTTAAAATTGTGTACTACTACATGCCAGGTCACAGTTTTTTTAGTTGTTGATTGTTTTTTGAGATAGCTACCCGCTTGTTCCAAGTGGTGTTACGGTGTGCTAGGTCACACTTTGTATCGTTCAAGTCTGGTACTACAAGTCCCTCCATTAAATGAACAACCACCCCCTCATAAAAATTGTGAACAAGCCCAGGGCTAAAATTAGCGGAAACGTGGGTTGCCCCAACATGCATTATTATTATATTTTCTACTCCCTCCGTTCCTAAATATAAATCTTTTTTATTAGCCACACCTAAGACAAGAAATTTTTTATTAGCAGTGAACCCCACATGTCATAGACACCAAAATTGTGGCAAGATTCCCTTAGGCAAGCCAAAGTGTGTCTAACAATTTGAGCAACTCAGGTTAGGCAAGTGTGGGAAAAATAATGTGGCAACATAAGACAAACATAGTCACAATCCAAACAGACCGTAATTTTTTGTGACATGCATGAAAATTTGGTTAGTTAAACTTATAGTCAAAATTTGGCAAGGTGCAGCAAATCAACACATGCAAGTATCAAAAGGAAAGTCACAGCATGCATGCATGCGTTGTACTCCCTCTGTTTCCAAATATAAGTCTTTTTAGAGATTGCAACAAGTGACTGCATACGAAGCAGAATATGTCTACTCCTACATACGAAGTAGTCCATTTGAAATGTGTAAAAGACTTATATCGAGTGCAGTGCTTTGATGTATTGCGTCAACTCGTACAAGACCGAGAAATTTGATTACTACAACGCCCTCTCCCTCGCGGACTGAGCTCCGGTGCCTTAACTGCACCTGCCTTTGGCTGCATGACAGGAGGGCCAACCACCTGTTGGGCCCACCTGTCATAGACGCAAAGGCAGGAGCAGTAAGTAGAAGCTTTCGCTACACGCTATCCCTCCCGCATGAGGTGGACGGACATGCAGTAGTGGATTCGATACTGTAGAAGTAGGAGTAACATCATTGTTCGTCTTCTCGAAGAGGCGAAGAGCCAAGCGCAACCCGAACGTGGCAGTTGCGAACGCTCGTGTGGTGCGGTTCCTTGGAGTACTAGTCAGGCTCTTGCATGAGACACAATTGCTATTGTTTAACAATTAAACTCCATTATCCATTGGTTGATACTCATTCTGCATAGGTCCATGCGCTTAGCACCGTTTCCTCTTAGGGTCACCAATGTTTATTTGCTAATTAATAGCATTGCATGCAATGAACTAGCCATTGCAAGTCATTAAAAGCATGCACACCTCTCATCTCTTATTGGTTGATATGTCAAGAAATAAGAAACGAGGTAGAAGTTAATGCACCACGCCTAAGTGTTTTGGGACTATTTGGTTTTTGTAAGATGACTTACACACCTAGACGGAGGGAGTAGTATAGCCCTGTAAACCGAAAAGGAGTATTTGCCTTTTTAGAGATTTCAACAAGTGACTAGACTACACTATGTGCAGTACTCCCTCCCTTCCGGTTTATAGGGCTCAAATCTCATGAACCAAGGCATTTTGCGATTGGAGGAATGTATCTTGTACTTTACAAAACTACCCTAATTAAACTCATGCATTAATTACGTAGTTCTCTTGTTTTCCTCTCCGCCTTGGTTGCAGTGCACAATATTGAGCACTCCTATATGACTAGCCGCTCTATCTACATGCGGGACATTTCAAAGCATCTGGGCCCGCGTGCCATCCACCAAATCACAGCGAGGTGCTACAGTCGATACTCACCTGTCACCCCGGTGTGGCCGTCATGACCCGTCATATCACAAAACCCACACCTTTACCAGCAGTGGTAAGGTGGCCTCCAAGTTGGACTGGACGAAGCAACCATCATTTCACTGGAACGCTCGTTCAAGCCCTTTCTTCCCTTTCTTGAAGAAAACCTCACTCCAGGCTACTCACTTGTGCCATTTTTCTTCTGTACCGATGAAGGAAAGGTGGGCGAATCAGTTATGCTGCTATATTTTCATTCCAAGAATCTTCTTTTTGCGAAGCACCGACCGATTCTCACATCCTATTCTTTTCCCATTTTCATTGCGATTGTGGTTTCCTTTTGATTGCTTTTTGTTTGTCAGTTCATTGATGGATCCTGGAGCACTAGGCAAAGAGTTGCCGGCGGACAACCCGGTGGAGACAATGATCTCCAGGAAGCGAGCACCGACCAATGAGTTGACCATTTTGGCGGGCCAACCCATGGAGACGAAGAACTCCAAGAAACAAGCACTGGCCAAAGAGTTGAGGATGTTGGCAGACGAACTCCTCAAAGGAAGTTGGAAGAACAGCAAGGTCCCCACCGTGCGTACCCCAGGAACTCTGATTGCCACCTATGTGAGGCTCAAGACCGAGTTTGAGGAGATAGTCGCCGTTGAGAAGCAGTATTCCCCTGGCAAGGTGATGGCCCCCATCGAGGACGAGGAGATGGCCCCCGGAGGGATGAGATCCCCCGGTGAGCTGCACAAGGTAAAAAATAATGGCTTATTACCATAGTTGTGGCTTTTGATTATTTGCAATGTGTTTGCTAATATGTTAGGGTTGTGCAGGTGCCGGTGGACGTCCTTGATGATTCTGATGTCGTGGCCCGTCCTGTTGGCATCGCCAGGGAGATCGATTCCGATGCCGCTGTCCATCCTGTGGACATCGCCCCAGAGATCGATTCCGATGCCGCGGTCAGTACTATGGACATCACCCCAGAAATCGATTCCCATGCCGTTGTCCGTGCTGTGGTCATTGCCCGAGAGATCGATGACAAGAAATAGTTGGTCGGCTAATCCTTCAGAGTAGTTTGCATTGCCCTGTGTTTAATTACCAGAACGATGTGTGTCATCAAACCATCTTAGGTCTTGTGCACTGTCTTGTGTGGGTGGATCTTGCTACTTTTGTTTGATAGTGAATCATGCGATGAATCATTCGAAACCTCTCTGAGTTATGGAAACAGATGTATCCTCACCAGCTTTTGATGTAATATATGGCATGCTTAGATGTAAGTTTGAACTGTTTATCATATCAGCAGGGCTTGTTTGATGATTCTTGGTGTTAGTAGGCTAGCTACTGTGCGAGCTATAGTACTTGCAAAACACTCACCGAAGAGAAACGTTGGGGCTGATGAGCTCGTGGTACGCTTATACTTATCCCTCGTCGATCGACCAATAGCCCTAGCTCCTAAAATTGTAGGCTTAGCGATCGATCAGACAACAGTCGACATACATTCAGGCCTCATTTGGTTCATAGGGTAGGAAAATCGTAGCAAAAGTACAAAGAACGTGCAACACAAAATCATAGCAGTGCAGAGACGTATTCCCTCCGTTCCAAATAGATGACCTAGGCAGGCTAGTTTGGCCTAGTGGGTTTCAGTGATATGACGTGGTACAGTGCCGTCCAGTCTTCGCGTGTGGTAGCAGTATTGCAGGTATAGTAAGTTTTCTTGAAGAAGCGGAATTCAACGAAGTCATGATGGTTCCTTTGTCCGAACAACTTACAGTGGGAAAGGTTGGGCCTACGATAAGACCGGGGTAAACCAGGATAATTTTGTGCATGGCAATTGGACCAGGATGGTCGACGTCCCACATGTGGGCGAATGAAAGTATTCTTTCCTATATAGAGGACGAGCAATGAGTATTCATTGTTTATTTTTGATGAAAGCTATTGTCTCCACTGTTACGATGGAGGAGTGTGAAACACGGCAGCCCAGTGAACTTGGCATGTGCACCACTCCCTCCTTCCTCATGTAATGCCCAGGTTACAGCTTTTTCTCACTTTCTCTCTATCTATTTCCTCTCAAATTTTTTTTACCTTTCTTTTTTTAAGACACAATAGTTTTCATGCCTTTTTTAGAATTATTTTTTTATAACTAGGAGCACGTGTAGAGACGGGCTCTTGCAGAGCCCACTCCTTGACTTTGTCAATGCCTCTCTCTCCTCCACATAAGGAGTACTACTTGTTATGCATGCATGCGGCGGGCAGCTGGCGTCTTGAGGGGCCAGGGCGGTGAGAGCGGGCTCCGGAAGTGGTCCGGACTCCAGCATGGCCCACCTCACGTTATCACCATATATTTCTTGGAGTCCGTGCGTGGCGGGCGGGCGATCTCTTCTCCCTCCCCCGTTTCTCTCTTCTCAGCCGTCGCCCGCCGAGCGATTAGATTTCGGCTATCGATGGTTTATTCAATTACGGTCCCACATGTCAGTGAAATTGCAAGACAACGCGTGTCCCCTCTGGTGAGCGGCGTGCGAGCCGGACTGTCCGGGTTGCGACGCGTACGAGTCGTAAGTGTGCCGCCTTTTCCTTTAGAACTTGCGAAGCATAACATTTTCGCACGGTCGATCGATAGAAATCCAGAACAAAATGATGAGGGCGGTGCTTTCCCGCTCGTTAGGCGGGCTAGTTCGAGTGATATGACGTGCTACAGTGCCGTCCACTTGCTCCATTTTTATGTAAGCAAGAGTTTACACTCTTACGCGGGAGGAGTGCGAAACACCGTGGATCTGATTTTGATCGAGGGATAATTGTTCCCTGCCAAATAATGGAGGATCGTTAGCGATTATAGCATGATAGTTAGGGCATCTCCAGCGCTGGCCCACAAATTTACACCGGCATCTGTCCGAGGACACTGATGCTACCCGCATACCTTTCGACAACTATATGAACTAACCGGACGAAATTCGTGCAAACAAAGCAAATTTCAAATTAACCGGATGAAATTCATTACATTTCGAAAACTTTTCCTACAAACTAGACGAAATTCATTACATATTTCGCACAAACCATACTAAAACCTACTGTAAACCTAATCTAAACGATCGCCGACGCCCGACCACCATGTCCGGCCATGAACCCGAGAAAGCCGGCCATTGCCTTTGCCTCCTCCTCATCCGCCTCGATAACCTCCTCCTCCGGAGCACAAGGTTATGAAGATTTCCGCCTCCACGTCGCCGTCAAGCGGCTAATTGGCCGCCGATGTTTACCCCACCAAGCTTGGCATCGACTGAGTGGAGTAGCGATGGCCTTCCCCGGACCAGAGCGGCGGCGACCTACCGTGTACTACTCTTCCTCGCTGCCGGCTGCGCCCGCGCATGCGCGCCGGCTTTGTGGTAGTGGCAGCGGAGGGCGGCCGGGGGGGTGGTGGCGATCTCCTTCGTTTGCTCCTAGACAGTACGTCGAAGAGAGCTTTGGAGCACGCCCGGAGCGGAGCCGCCGATGTCCCTCGTCTGCTCCTGCGATAGTACATCCAAGAGAGCTTCGGAGCGCCAGGAGGCCATGGTTGAAGTGGTGCCGACAGAAGGAAGGGACCGAAGGAGAATAAGTGTGGGTCTTTGGCTATGGCTGGGAGCTGGGGCTCAAGTTAATATAGCGGGCGAATGGCAATGAGCCGCGGCAGACGGATGGACAACTGGCGCTGGAGTAGGTTCGTCGGGCGTGAATGCGGACGTTGCTTCAGTGACTTAACTGCAGATGCGTTTGGGTTACTGACATGTGGGCCCAACGGGCATCTGGCCCGCATGTCAGTGACACACCAATTGCACCTGCAATTAAGTCCGGTGAATGTGGCATTGACATTCTGGAGAGATGGTGACCGTTTCAGGCGGGAAGCGCGCACTAGCGATGGAAGGGGTTTCGGTGTGCAGTGGCACTAAGATCGGCCGCTCATGATAGTACATACTCCGTACCATACTACCATAGTACCCTCTCTAGCTTAGGTTGTTTTATAGATTGTCGTTTTGATGGACGATATACATGAGCAAGGCGGTCCGGGTATGACCGTTGGTGTTGAGCCAGGTGAATACATGCTCGACGTTCGCATAGGGCTCCATCAAACGTCTAAACAGTAATGTCAGGCACCGCCGGGGCGCGCAGGTGATGGGCTCGCCGTTTGCGTTGCGCCATGAGCAGGACTTTGATTTAGAGGGCGACGTGCATGCATTAGCATGCTTTGACAGCGTGAGCGTGAGTGTCTGACGCAAAGTATTTCATTTTCATTTGGCTAATGAGGGTGCGTTGCAGCGACGAGTCCGTGGTTTGATTCCCCACATACGCATAATTTTGGTTTTTACAGTATTTTCTTTCTCCATTGACAGGTAGGCCTGCGTAGATAGATAAAGAACACGAGCTGATGAGGCGCATGCGGACTGTTTGACTGGTCAACCAGACAAATACGGAGCTATACGCTGAGCCAGTGACCGTATAATCACCATATCTCGTATACAATGATCAAAGTGAGCTATCAAGACAAGTTTGATGACCGCCAATGCATTTTACTCGGTAATAAATGACCATGATTGAAGAGGAATCCAAATTTAGAGAGCTATCAAGAAAACAGAGGCCCGCCGTCGCAAGAAAGAAAAGGACGCACGCGCTGCTGCGGAGAGGTCGGCGGAGATCCAAGCACGGTGGGGTGTCGCCGACAAAGCCGGGAAGGAGAACGACGACGTCTGGCCAGCATGTGAGAAGTAGTAGTACTAGTAGTTAGTGTGTGTGTGTCTGTGTCTGAGTACGAATATGTACCAATACTACTAGTTACTACTGTAGTTTTTAGAGCAAATTACCAGTACATTATCCTAGACTAAATGGAAAAATTCCTATCCTAAGCATCAAATGGCATCTCTTTCTCTATAGGAATTGAGATGCATGTCATCTCACTTCCTATGATTTTCATATTCCTATCCTATGAACGAAAGGAGGCCTCTGTTGGAGTAACTACTGTAGCTAGTAGTACTGCTGGTACAGTAGTTTTCTTTAAGAAGCGGAATTCAACGAAGTCATGATGGTTCCTTCGTCCGAGCAACTTCAAAGTGGGAAGTGGGCCTGTGATTTGACGGCTCATTAGTCATTGTTACTGCGGCGCGACGACCTGGGTGACTCTCCCTTGGAGTTCTGCGTGCATGGCAAGTGGACCAGGATGGTTGACGTCCCACATGTTGGCGAACGGAAGTATTTTTCCCGATATCGAGGACCAAGGAAACCGCGTGGTATAGTATCACTGCTGATTGGTTCGCAAAAAAATAGTATCACCAATGATTTATAATTATTTTTTATCTCTGATGAATGCTAGCATTTCAACTCTTACGACGAAGGGTGCCAAACACGGCACGTGCTGGATGTCCCACACGTCAGCGAAAGGAGTGGGACATGAACATCGTGGTAGAGCCCAGCGTAAAAAAACAGCGTGGTAGAGCGTCTCCACTTCTTCCACTTCTGGGTCGGAGACCACACGTAGTAGTACTTAGTGGTATGAACGATACAAAGTGCGACCTGGAGAGAAAGACACGTCTAGTTGGAAGGTCTCGGGGTATACACGTAAACAAATATAAAAGTTAATATGTGCCTCCAACTAATATAGTAGTAGTAGAGTACTTAGGCACGTACTCCATAACATCACCGTGCATTGCACGTACAACATTTAGTGGTAGTACGTAGTAAGAGACAAATGCCGCCCAAGAGTTCCCTTCTCGACCTACTTTTGGGTGTTTGGTAGAGTGTATGGAGGGTGCATGATTCCACACTAGTTTAGCACAAATACACTAGAAGCATGCATGAAGAGAGCACGCATGAAGAGGGGTGTTGAGTTGAGCATGCATGAAGAGGGAACAACTATGCTGAGACGAGAACGCAACCAAACACACCCTGTATGCCACGCATGTTCATACCATTTGTGCCTTTCTACTTCACTTACTGCGCTACATTACTCAGGTTCGTACGTCCACTCCTGGGTACATGTCCGTCTCGTAGTTCCAGTCCCACGTGTTCTTCATATAGATGGAATGATCCTTGCATAACACGTGCACCTTGATGCTAGATGTCTCGCGTGTTGGCAAAAGGATGAACAAAGCTCGCGTAAAAAATAGTGGAAGAACATAGATTCCGGACGACCGAGAAGGAGCAAGGAACCTCGTGGTGGAGCGTCTGCACTCATAATATTTAATATTATTCAGCGATATAAAATTAACCAATCATCTCCATAGTGGAATGGAAGAGTACGAAACACGGCAGCCCAGTGTAGTTACATCATACTAGTACATGGCTAACCCACGCTATCACCATATTTCTTGGCTTCCATGCGACATCTATCTCTAGTAATCCAGCAGCCCATATCGCTTCTCCCTCCTCGTCTCTATCAAAGTGCGGTGGGCTGGCATTTCTGCCGTCTATTGAGGTCGGTTAACTATCACATGTTAGTGACATGCCAAGAGCATTCTAAAAAAATTCCTTTCACGTTCCGTTTTCAAAAAGAAAAAAAATCATTTCACGTACGAATTTGCCTGTATGCTTTGAGCAACTTGCATGTCCTATACTACTCCTGTTTGATACTCTAACTTAGCTAGAGGTTAGACTAACCCTGAACTAACTGTAGACAAAGAGGTGTTTGGGTGACAAGGTTAGATTGACAATAAATGCACTTCATGGAGAGAGAAAAGTGATTTTTCAGTGGTCCCAATGAGAACTGTCTCCAGTTAGCACCTCTTGGGTGGGATAGTTTTTTTGGTGGGTTCGGTGCAACTTGCTCCAATTTAAACCCTCATGCTTGGATACTTTAGGGCTATTTGAGACCCAACTAGCTCAAACTAACTCTAACCCATGGATCCAAACAGGGCCTATGGCCAGTCTCGACGCGGAGCAGTCGCGTGCACCGGGAAGCGGCGCTCTCTCGGCCGTCGCGCCACTTCAAAGCCGGTGCCAGTGAGAGGTCGCCTCCACTCTGGCCGGGCATTAATGCGGCACTGACGCTCCAGGGCGATGCTAACCGTTTCACGCGGGAAGCGCGCACTGGCAAGGGAGTATAGGTTTTGAACCGTTTCAGGTGTAGTACTGGTAGTTTGCAAAACTACTCAATTATTTCACTCAGTTTCCTAAGAAATTGTGGTAAAAAGGTTACTCCACAACCCGCTCCCTTCTCCTTCCTCTTCCACCGCCTGCGCACGTCCGCAGGAAGCGACCGGTCAACCCTTATATAGGAGTGCTAGCACAAAAAGATGCATGCATGACCACTAAAATTTCCATATTAAAGCGCCATTCCGACGGGAGTATGGCGTATGCTGTTACCTTCGGCCGGCCCATGGCTACCGGGCGACGGTGACCAGAGAAGAGGCGGCGGGAAGGGAATGAATGCAGCTACTGTTTGGGTTCGCCTTCCGGCTTAAATAAATTCGCAGCATCACGTGTACCCGCAGGTGCACAAATTGTAACATATGTGTCTTCTTAAGTGGGCGTCACGTAACTGGTGTGTGTGAGAGAGAGATTCTGAGAGACAGAGTGCGTGTGTGCGACTCTACTCTTCGGACATGTACTCAACCTTTTGCATCGGGATATAAGTATAATGGTATTTACTTTAGCTAGTGATTTACGTGGCCATGTTAACGTGGTTGTGTCAAAAAAATGTCACTTCCTGCTCGTGATTTGTGTTATATAATTACAAGCAAGATTCTCGTGCATTGCAAGGAACATCAATATGCATTTTTTTACAAAACACCTGTTGTGATTGACCCATGCAGGAGTAATCCCATGTGTAAAAACTAATCATATCTCGAGAATTTTATCGGAAAACTGGTATCTCGAGAATGTCATCGAAAAAATGAAAGATGAGAGATAAGGCGAGGAGGAGTGGAGTGTGATGGTGACTGGTGGTCGGAATGGGCGGAGGCATGGGGATGGACGGCGCCGGTAGGCGGCAGCGGCCACCATGCATGCTAGATTGTTCCAGAGACTTATTCCTTTTTTAATTGCTGAGCAACGAGGTTGCGGGAGATAATGATGTGGAGAGAGGTGCGGGTATCTTTTGTAAAATTATCATAGTTTGCTTTCTATCCTCAGATATAGATCATACGGTCTGTATTACAAGATGGCAGGCACACCATCACCGCCAACTCGTTTTTTTATATGGGTATAGATGATAAGTTTGTTGGCTACTAAAGTAAAGTGGAATTTGTCCATGTTATGCAAGTAAATAAAGGTGATTGTTTTCATACGGGTAAGGTTGGATGAAGGGTGGTAGGAACAAATGCTCCGCCTAGAGCATGTGTGTGTGAGATGGAGTCTTAGTGTGTGTGTGAGAGAGAGAGAGAGGGAGAGAGAGAGAGGAGAGAGAGAGACGGAGTCTTAGTTTGTGTGTGTGTGAGAGAGAGAGAGATGGAGTCTTAGTGTGTGTGGGGGGGTGTGCATGCATGCATGCGTGTGTGTGTGTGTTTGTGTGTGTGTGTGAGAGAGAGAGAGATGGAGTCTTAGTGTGCGTATGGGGTGTGTGTGTGTGTGTGTCGCAGGGTCCTCTGTGGCGGATGTAATTTAAGTGTGCATGGCTTCATCATAGAGAGGTGATGTGTATGGCAGAGGCCACCAACGATGGGGTGCGAGAGAGAAAATGCCCGTAGAGAGGGAAGAGAAGGTGTGTGCGCGTGAGAGGAGTCGACATCGAGAGAATGTGTTTGTTCGAGAGACACCGAGGAAGACTACTATATATCGATGGTGCATGTAGGCGGGAATTAAACAAAGGGATGGTCTTATTGGTTTCGGGGATATAGGGGAAGACTAAGAGGCGGGGGGTAGCTAAAAGGAGATTGTTAAGTGTGAGTGTGTGTTTTACCCATCCAGGCGGAAGTTATGTGCACAAAAGAGGAGAACGGTTTGATGCGGCATTAGGATTAAGCATAATTAACTACGTATGGAGACATAGAGACCTTGAACGTGCATGTGTGAGAGGTATACATGCATACGTGGGGTGTGTGTGTGTGCGCGCGCGCATGATCGAGATAAAAGAAAGAAGACATAATTCATAAGATCAACGACATGGGAGAGACGTATCGGTATGACAATATGCATGCATGTAAGAATGCGGGGAAGAAGGCCCGACAATTGAGCATGTGTTTTTGTCTTTAAGAGATAGTGGTGTGGGCTGGAGCATGCATCTATGGCGAGCAGAGGGAGTGAGACGCAACGATTGTGCAAAAGAGACCAACCTATAAATGCATATGTATGGAGAGACATATATAATGTGGGTGATAGGAAGCAAGACTCTGTGCGAGAAAGAAATGTTGACGGAGAAACTACAGATAGGTACCGAGATGGAGATGCTAGCTAGAGGGACATCCGCTAGTTTGGGTGTTGGAGATGACCGTTGGATGGTTCAAAGGGTGAAGTTATATATGTGTGTGAGAGGGCACTTGACTGCATGTAGAGAGAAATATATGTAGTGTGCATGATAGGAATCAAGAGTGAGGGCGAGAAAGAAGGTTGATGGAGAAACAGATAAATAGAAAGATAAAGATGCTAGCTAGTGTGCGTTAGAGATAGGAGTCGAGTGGATCAGAAGGCTGGGTTATGTGTGTGGGTGTGAGAGAGATAGAGAGTGGGTGCATGTGAGTCACATACAAACAGATATCAGAGAGAAATGAGATCCAGAGAGACGGAGTTTTGTGTCTGCGAGAGAGAAAGATATTTCACAACGAGAGTGATAGCTAGAGAGACATACGAGGGAACGCAAGATATCTCTAGGGGGAGAGGGTGTGTGTGAGCGACATACAAGAGAACAATGGAGAAATATGAGACCCTGGGAGACAGAGTTTGTGTTTGTGTGTGAGAAAGAGATATTGAAGAGGAAGAGTCATAGGTTCTCATATCTAAGGAGCGAAAGACATCTCTGTATGAGGGGTGTGCGAGTGGCACACATGGGAATAGTAGAGATAAATGAGACCCCGGGAGACGAAGTTTTGTGTTTGTGTGAGAGAAAGAGATTCCACATGGAGAATCATAGTTAGAGACACATAGCAGGGAGCAAGATATACTTAGAGAGAGATAGAGTGATGAAGGTCGAGGGAGAGAGTACCGTCAGTGTGTTACGAAGATAAAAGATCATTGTCGACATACAGGTAGCACGAGAGATACCTGAGAGACGATGAACGCGTATAGGTCCAGAGAGATAGTCCTATATAAGTATGAGTGATAGCTATATGAGACGAATATCTGGATTAAAGGGGATTCAAATATTTAAACTGGAGATCACGACATCGATAATATCATAACACAAATTGGTGTATCAAACATGCATATTCATTTGAATTTGGGCACACGTGTAATGTTATATAGTTTATCAATATTGGTGATCCATAGATTCTTCAATTACAAACAATGCATGGTTTATATGCAATTAATGTCTAAACGGGATAACACTATATGTTGCGTGTGTGAAACACATTATACATGTTTGAGAAGTAAAAAAAACCGTATGAAACACACATTAATTGGAGACAGTTAGCGAGGAATGCATACATTGGATTTCAACATAAAGTGGTTTCAAATATTTGAAAATCCAAATTGATGGATACAACCTTATGAATCTGAGATCATGCCATTTGTAAACCATATTTATGTATAAATGGTGTTGTGCTTTTGAAAATATATATAAAAAAATGATGTATATAGAATGTAATTCCAATTGAAAATGGATCCCGTCCGAAAAAATAGAATACAAACGGGATTCGAATTGAGTTGGCACGGTAAACGTGCACTCTGCAAAATTTGAACGAAGCGAGGAAAGTCGCAGTAACCGCCCGAAACAAAAATCTGCGAGATGGAAATCACTACTGCCTATCCCTGCCACACAAAGCCTATCTGCTAGATTTCTATAGGTTTCGATAGGGGTAGGTCTGTAATTTCACCCAAACGTGACGTAATCGCCTCTCACCCGGATTCATACACGGTGGGCGCCAAAACACAGTGTATCCTCGTCCGAAATCGACTCCCTCCCCGATTCATATTCATACATGGTGGGCGCCAAAAACAAACTCTCGTCGGCAAATATTCGGTGTATGCGAGATAACCGTCCTATCCCCAACCGACTAATGTTGCTGTGATGTAGTAGAAATTTGAAACGGGGGCTAAGTTTGTAAATTTCCTTGCATTTGAGACAAGCGCGCCCTGAATACATGGTTCCCACCTTCCTCTCCACCTCCCTTTTCCCCATTCGTACTCCATGGGCGCCAAAACACCCTCCTCCGTCCGCCGCCGTCTGCCACCCCATCCACCGCCGTCCTCCTCCACCATGCCGGAGCTGATACCCCGATGCCGTCGTCCTCCTCCACCATGCCGGAGCTGATACCCCGATGCCGTCGTCCATTACAAGAGATCGACCTCTCTCATCCACGGCTTCGGACCGAGATCCTTGCATCCGGTCCTCTCACTTCATCCCCGCCATCGTCCACCTTGCCGGCGTCGCTCCTATGACCGTCTCGTCCACCGCGCCCCGACGCCACCGTCTACCCTCCTATATTTGCTTCCACGCCGCCGACAGCCATCACTACCACAACACCGTCAAATTCTCAGCAGATGCGTACACGGCGCCGCACCAGAGGCGGTACTCTTTCGTATCTGCTCAACTTATTTATCGCAGCAAGAAAATAGATTGCCACTGATTTACTCTGATTTCTTGTCTTGGTTGCGAAGTTGCCTTTGTCCGGTTTGCACCTTCAGATCCACCATGGCACGCTCAACACTATACTCCCAATGCTTATGGTTTTCCCCTTTTATATTCCACGCTAGTTAAATCACAGTAGACTAAATTTCAAAATTGGGTCAATCGATTTTTCAGAGCTCGCCGGAGTTCGCCGGTGCGATCGAAGGGGCTCGGGTGGTTGTGGGGCCTCGCTGAACGAAGAAAACTCGACGCGGGTGAGGGTTGGGGCGGGGGTGGGGGTGGGGGTGGCGGAGGAACACAGGCGGTGGGGGCCGGTGGTCCGGCCGACGGCCCGTGCGGTGTTCTGTATGGGAAGAATCAGAGACGAGGAAGAAGAAGGGTTAGGAGACGTAGGATCTTCATCCAACCGCCTGAAATGGTCGAGAGACAGCTGGGAGTTGCATTCTTAATGCGCTCTGGTTCATCATGTGTGGGCACTGCGCAACCAACATTTTATTATCCAAAATCTGCTTGCTCTTCTTTACCATGTTCCTCTTCCGTTCTTCTTTAATATGTACTCTCTCCGTTCCTAAATACAAGTCTTTGTATAGATTCCACCATGGACTACATATGGAGCAAAATGAGTGAATCTACACTCTAAAATGTATCTGGATACATCTGTATGTGATCCATAGTGGAAATCTCTACCAAGACTTATATTCTGGAACGGAGGGAGTATGATAGTAGTACAGTATGTTCCTTGTACTGAAGATGAGCAGGGACATTTGCAGTGTAGAGGTCTATACGGTCGGCTGTTATGGACACTTTGAGCCTTTGTGATTCGTAGGATCTTGTAAACATAGGAATAGGATTTGTAGTGGCCTGCCCACTTGAATCCTATAAGAATAGTAAGGAAATGCGGGGAGTTGTGTCGCCTTTGAGAGTTACACTGATATTAACAGTACCGCACCTTCACTTGAAGAGAGCTGGTATCCGAAGCCTTTCTAGCTGTACCGGCAATACTAGCACATATATTCCAGCAAGTTCCACTTTGCTGATTTTACTCTGATGCTTAAGGTTTTCCCGTTATATATACACTATGATCTGTGTAGCTACTTTCTGTTGCACTAGCAGCATTCCACTCTTGAAGCTAAACACTGGAATGACTTACAAAATTGGCACCAAGGCATTGAGTGCCATTCTGGATGCAATGAAACTCATACGCTCCCCACCTGTTGATTCTTGGTCAGAATATGATCCTAATGACTATTCTAACCTCGAGGTGTCAAAGGCAGATGGCCTGTCCTATTCACCCATCAAGGTGCCTGTTCTAATTTGGCAATGTTTTATTGATTGCGGGTATCTTGCATATGTTGTCTTGCATTTTTTTCTACTTTGTTGCACTGCCATCTGCTTAGTTTACTCATCATATATGTCGAGATGCCATGCCCATCCATTATCAATACATATTCCATCTATCATCATACCATGTTTTTCCACTCAAATGATGTCCTTGTGCATCAGACATCAAAAAGGAAGAGGGTGATTGCCGAACCTGAAGGAGCACCAGCAAAGTCCTTGAAAAACGTGGTGGTGCCGGAGAAATCAGACAGCACCCCACTTATATTGGCTGTACAACCAGTGACACAAAAAACGTAGGACCAACTCTAACAGATTGTACCCATACTTCACTAGCCACACCACTAGCCCCACCACACAGGACCTGCACTCCAGCAAAAGGTATACCGATTTCATTTGCCATAGCACCAGCTGTACCACAGAAAAATCCCACTCCAGCAAAAAGTACAGCAAGTCCACCGGCCGAGGACCTATCCCAACTGCAGAGGCGGCCAATTCCTGCAGATTGGAACCCCATTCCATTTATTCCCAGTTTAAAAGACAATGCTTTCAATGTTGTTAGGGACTATGTGCATATATTCCCATCATGGGAAGATTATTGTGAAGACAAACACCATTTTCACATCTTCCTATCCAACTTACGTGTAAGTGATATTATTCATGGTTATTATTTTCCTGTTTTCTGCTGATTGAACACATCAATGATTTACATTACATTGTTGTAACTAGGCGAGGGTCAATCTGGATAGTCATGACGAGCAAAGCTTGCTTGTGCTTTTCAAGGAAGCATGATACGTCTCCAACGTATCTATAATTTTTGATTGCTCCATGCTATGTTATCTACTGTTTTGGGAAATATTGGGCTTTATTATCCACTTCTATATTATTTTTGGTACTAACCTATTAACTAGAGGCCCAGCCCAGAATTG
The DNA here is from genome assembly GCF_056163025.1 of Triticum urartu. Classification (NCBI taxonomy): domain Eukaryota; kingdom Viridiplantae; phylum Streptophyta; class Magnoliopsida; order Poales; family Poaceae; genus Triticum; species Triticum urartu. The sequence continues at coordinate 543,242,650 of NC_141874.1, forward strand.
TTGTTTTTTTGCCTATTTCAGTGTTTCGAAGAAAAGGAATATCAAACGGAGTCGAAATGGAACGAAATCAACTAGAGAAGTTATTTTTGGAAGGAAAGCTACTGGATGGACTTGGACCCCACGTCAGGAGCCAAGGGAGGTGCTCACGAGGATGGGGGCGCCCCCTAGGGTGCGCCCCCTGCCTTGTGGGGCCCCCGAAGCTCCACCGGCGTACTTCCTGCACCCATATATACTCATGTACCCTAAAACTTCCAGAACAGACAATAGATCGGGAGTTCCGCCGCCAAAAGCCTCCGTAGCCACCGAAAACCAATCTAGACCCGTTCCGGTACCCTGCTGGAGGGGGAAATCCTTCTCCGGTGGCCATCTTCATCATCCCGGTGCTCTCCATGACGAGGAGGGAGTAGTTCTCCTCGGGGCTGAGGGTATGTACCAGTAGCCATGTGTTTGATCTCTCTCTCTCTCTCTCTCTCTCGTGTTCTTGAGGTGATACGATCTTGATGTATCGCGATCTTTGCTATTATATTTGGATCCTATGATGTTTCTTCCCTCCTCTACTCTCTTGTAATGAATTGAGTTTCCCCTTTGAAGTTATCTTATCGGATTGAGTATTTAAAGATTTGAGAACACTTGATGTATGTCTTGCCGTGGATATCTGTGGTGACAATGGGATATCACGTGATTCACTTGATGTATGTTTTGGTGATCAACTTGCGGGTTCCGCCCATGAACCTATGCATAGGGGTTGGCACACGTTTTCGTCGTGATTCTCCGGTAGAAACTTTGGGGCACTCTTTGAGGTTCTATGTGTTGGTTGAATAGATGAATCTGAGATTGTGTGATGCATATCGTATAATCATACCCACGGATACTTGAGGTGACATTGGAGTATCTAGGTGACATTAGGGTTTTGGTTGATTTGTGTCTTAAGGTGTTATTCTAGTACGAACTCTAGGGCTGTTTGTGACACTTATAGGAATAGCCCAACGGATTGATTGGAAAGAATAACTTTGAGGTGGTTTCGTACCCTACCATAATCTCTTCGTTCATTCTCCGCTATTAGTGACTTTGGAGTGACTCTTTGTTGCATGTTGAGGGATAGTTATGTGATCCAATTATGTTAGTATGGTTGAGAGGACTTGCACTAGTGAAAGTATGAACCCTAGGCCTTGTTTCAACGCATTGCAATACCGTTTACGCTCACTTTTATCATTATTTACCTTGCTATTTCTATAATTTCAGATTACAAATTCTCATATCTATCATCCATATACCACTTGTATCACCATCTCTTCGCCGAACTAGTGCACCTATACAATTTACCATTGTATTGGGTGTGTTGGGGACACAAGAGACTCTTTTGTTATTTGGTTTGCAGGGTTGCTTGAGAGAGACCATCTTCATCCCATGCCTCCTACGGATTGATAAACCTTAGGTCATCCACTTGAGGAAAATTTGCTACTGTCCTACAAACCTCTGCAGTTGGAGGCCCAACAACGTCTACAAGAAGAAGGTTGTGTAGTAGACATCAAGCTCTTTTCTGGCACCATTGCCGGGGAGGTGAGTGCTTGAAGGTATATCTTTAGATCTTGCAATCGAGTCTTTTAGTTTCTTGTTTTATCACTAGTTTAGTCTATAAAAGAAAACTATAAAAATGGAATTGAGTTTGTCTCATACGCTTCACCTTTTTAATATCTTTCGGGAGTATGATGGAAAGGATAATTGTGCTCAAGTGCTAGAAGAAGAAATCTATAAAATGTTTGGCACTAAATCTTTGAATGATGAGCATGATTGCAATGTTGTTAGTACGATTCTTTGAATATCCATGATACTAATGATGATTGCACTAGTTATGATGAAAATGTCTCCTATAAACATGTCAATTTTTGTGGAGTACATTGGGTTTGTAAGTACACACCAAATAGGAAAGATATATATTGCAAGAGGCATAAGTACTTAGAAACTAAAGTGTTGCAAGAAGAGCTAGATGAATGTGCTGAAAATTTAAATTATGTTAGCCATGCTTGTGAGCTTAACAATGAACATGATCATTTCAATACCCAATGCAAATTGTTTCATGATCGTATCGTGTCCAAAAATTGTGATGACTTGATTTCCCTTACACATTATAATGAACTTAGTTTTCTTATGGGTTACGAAGAAATGAAACGTATAACTAAGCATCTTCCAGAATTTGCCCGTTATAAACTTCTTGATTTTGATCTAGAGAAAATTTATATGTATTGTGCAGTGAATTGTATTGAAAATCCTTATATTGGCAACTACATAAAGAAAAGAAAACAAATAGAAGATGAAGAGAATACTAATGAAAGGGAAGAGACCTCCCAATATCCTCCTATTATTTCTTATGATGAATCAGGTAACGAGGAGGAGCCTCCTATTCAACCAATCACATTAATAAGGAGATCCAAACAGAGGATTGAACCCACACATGATGTGGTGAAGAAGAATAAAAGAAAAAGGAAGAGAGGTAAAAATATATCTCTCCCAAATAATGTTGCGCCTATTACTATTGTGCCTCATGAAAATATAATTGTGGAAGATAATGATACTTCTTATGATCTTGAAAATCTTTTTGGCACTTGCTTGGAAGAATATAATAATTGCTATACTATTGGTGCTATCTATACTATTAATGATGAGAGTGATTATGCTTATGATATGAAAAGGCCCAAGATTAGGGATGCTATGGTTGATGAAGATGATGTTTTTGAGAATATATTTGCTACAATTAATGTTTGTCCCAAGCTTGGGGATGCTACGCTTAATGAAGATTATATTGTTAGTATCCCAAGTTTTGGTATGCAAATTTATAATGATAATAACATGCCTCCTACTTATGATAATTATTGTGATGATACATATGCTATAAAAAGTAGTGAGGATTATATTTATAAAACTTGTCATGATTATGGTTACCCCTTTTCTAAACATTACTCCTTTAATGTGGAAACAATTTATAGTATCCAAGTCTCTTATGACACTCCCACTATCCCGAATGAGAAGAATTTTGCTTATGTGGAAAGTAATAAAATTTCTATGCTTATAGATCATGAAAAGAATGCTTTAGGTGCTGGTTATATTGTTGAATTCATTCATGATGCTACTGAAAATTATTATGAGGCAGGAATATATGCTTGTAGGAATTGCAATAATATCAAGTTTCCTCTCTATGTGCTTAAAATCTTGAAGTTATGCTTGTTTTACCTTCCTATGCAAGTTGATTCTTGTTCCCATAAGTTGTTTGCTCACAAAGTCCCTATGCATAGGAAGTATGTTAGACTTAAACTTCAAGATGCTCTCTTTATGTTTCAATTCTTATCTTTTATGTGAGCGTCGTTGAAATCATCATGCCTAGCTAGGGGCATTAAACGATAGCGCTTGTTGGGAGGCAACCCAATTTTATTTTAGTTCCTTGATTTTTGTTCCTGATTAGTAATAAATAATTCATCTATCCTCTGTTTAGATGTGGTTTTATGCTTTTAATTAGTGTTTGTGCCAAGTAGAACCTTTGGGAAGACTTGGGAGAAGTCTTGTTGATCATGCTGTAAAAAACAGAAACTTTAGCGCTCACGAGAATTGCTGCCATTTTTATTTGGAGAGTTCTATTTAGTTAATTATTTTTTCAGATGATTAATAGATAAATTCCTTAGGTCCAGCAATTCATTTGAGAATTTTATGAGTTCCATAAGTATACGTTTGATCCAGATTACTACAGACTGTTCTATTTTTCACAGATTTTATTTTTCGTGTGTTGTTTGCTTATTTTGATGAATCTATGGCTAGTAAAATAGTTTATAAACCATAGAGAAGTTGGAATACAGTAGGTTTAAAACCAATATAAATAAATAATGATTTAATTACAGTACCTTGAAGTGGTGATTTACTCTCTTATACTAACGGAGCTTACGAGTTTTCTGTTAAGTTTTGTGTTGTGAAGTTTTCAAGTTTTGGGTAAAGATTTGATGGACTATGGAATAAAGAGTGGCAAGAGCCTAAGCTTGGGTATTCCCAAGGCACCCCAAGTTAATATTCAAGGACAACCAAAAGCCGAAGCTTGGGGATGCCCCGGAAGGCATCCCCTCTTTCGTCTTCATTCATCGGTAACTTTACTTGGAGCTATATTTTTATTCGCCACATGATATGTGTTTTGCTTGGAGCGTCAATTTATTTTGTTAAGATTTGCTTGATGTTATTTAGAAAAATGTTTTGCATCTTTTATTTCAATAAAAATAGCATTGATAGCCTTTACTATGCCTATTTTAGAAGTCCACATGTTGCTGTTTGAAAACAGAAAGTTTACCGTTGTTGCAATAATTCCCTAGAAAAGTCAGAATGTGATAAAATTTTGAAACCTTTTGCATATTAATATATGATAAATTTACTACAGTGGGAATTTTCTTTCATAATTTTTGGAGCTAGGTAAGTATGAATGTTGCAGCATTCTTTACAGACTATCCTGTTTAGGCAGATTGCTGTTATGTTTTGCATTGTTTGCATATGTTTGCTTCTTTAATAATTCTATTTGAGGATAGTACAATTAAATATGCTGAGGCATTTAGTATTCAATGTTGGATAATAATTTTAGTGATTTGCTACAGTAGAGTATGATAAGGTTTTTGCAATGGTTTATACTAACTTATCTCACGAGTCCTTGTTGAGTTTTGTGTGGATGAAGCTTTTGAGATTTAGGGAGACTGTGATATGAGAGGAATTAAGGAGACACAAAAGCTCAAGCTTGGGTATGCCCAAGGCATCCCAAGATAATATTTCAAGAAGTCTCAAGCATCTAGGCTTGGGGATGCTTCGGTTGGCATCCCACCTTTCTTCTTCAACAACTATCGGTTAGTATCGATTGATCCTAAGTTTTTGCTTCTTCACATGATGTTTGCTATTCCTAGTTGTCATTTTCTTTTGTTTTGATTGCTGTTTGAATAAAGTATCAAGATCTGAAATTATTAAATGTTAGAGAGTCTTCACATAGTTGCATAATTATTCGACTACTCATTGATCTTCACTTATATCTTTCCAAGTAGATTGTCATTTGCTCTAGTGCTTCACTTATATATTTTAGAGCATGGTGGTAGTTTTATTTTGAAGAAATAGATGAACTCTCATGCTTCACTTAGATTATTTTGAGAGTCATAAATAGCATGGTAATTTGCTTAAAATCCTAATATGCTAGGTATTCAAGATTAGTAAAATTTTCTTATGAGTGTTTTGAATACTAAGAGAAGTTTGATGCTTGATGATTGTTTTGAGATATGGAGGTAATAATAGCAAAGCTGTGCTAGTTGAGTAGTTGTGAAATTGAGAAATACTTGTGTTGAAGTTTTCAATTTCCGTAGCATGCACGTATGGTAAACTCTATGCAACAAATTTGAAACATGAGGTGGTATTTGATTGTCTTCCTTATGAGTGGCGGTCGGGGACGAGCGATGGTCTTTTCCTACCAATCTATCCCCCTAGGAGCATGAGCGTAGTACAGAGGTTTTTGATGACTTGTAGATTTTTGCAATAAGTATGTGAGTTCTTTATGACTAATGTTGAGTCCATGGATTATACGCACTCTCACCCTTCCATCCTTGCTAGCCTCTTCGGTACCGTGCATTGCCCTTTCTCACATTGAGAGTTGGCACAAACTTCACTGGTGCATCCAAACCCCGTGATATGATACGCTCTTTCACACATAAACCTCCTTATATCTTACTCAAAACAGCCACCATACTTACCTATTATGGCATTTCCATAGCCATTCCGAGATATATTGCCATGCAACTTTCCATCATTCCGTTCATCATGACACATTCATCATTTTCATATTGCTTAGCATGATCATGTAGTTGACATAGTATTTGTGGCAAAGCCACCGTTCATAATTCTTTCATACATGTCACTCTTGGTCCATTGCATATCCCGGTACACCACCGGAGGCATTCATATAGAGTCATCTTTTGTTCTAGTATCGAGTTGTAATCATTGAGTTGTAAATAAATAGAAGTGTGATGCTCATCATTTTCTAGAGCATTGTCCCAAGTGAGGAATAAAAAAAGAGAAAGGCCATAAAAAAGAGAAGGCCCAAAAAAAGAAAAAAGAGAGAGAAAGAGAGAAGGGACAATGTTACTATCCTTTGCCACACTTGTGCTTCAAAGTAGCACCTTAATCTTCATGTTAGAGACTCTCTTGTTTTGGCACTTTCATATACTAGTGGGAATTTTTCATTATATAACTTGGCTTGTATATTCCAACAATGGGCCTCCTCAAGTGCCCTATGTCTTCGTGAGCAAGCAAGTTGGATGCACACCCACTAGTTTCTTTTGTTGAGCTTTCATACATTTATAGCTCTAGTGCATCCGTTGCATGGCAATCCCTACTCCTTGCATTAACATCAATCGGTGGGCATCTCCATAGCCCATTGATTAGCCTCGTTGATGTGAGACTTTCTCCCTTTTGTCTTCTCCACATAACCCCCCTCATTATATTCTATTCCACCCATAGTGCTATGTCCATGGCTTGCGCTCATATATTGCATGAAAGTTTATAGGTTTGAGATTACTAAAGTATGAAACAATTGCTTGGCTTGTCATCGGGGTTGTGCATGATGAGAGCATTCTTGTGTGACGAAGATGAAACATGACTAAACCATATGATTTTGTAGGGATGAACTTTATTTGGCCATGTTATTTTGAGAAGACATAATTGCTTAGTTAGTATGCTTGAAGTATTATTATTTTTATGTCAATATGAACTTTTGTCTTGAATCTTTCGGATCTGAATATTCATACCACAATTAAGAAGAATTACATTAAAATTATGCCAAGTAGCACTCCACATCAAAAAATTTGTTTTTATCATTTACCTACTCGAGGACGAGCAGGAATTAAGCTTGGGGATGCTTGATACGTCTCCAACGTATCTATAATTTTTGATTACTCCATGCTATATTATCTACTGTTTTGGACACTATTGGGATTTATTATCCACTTTTATATTATTTTTGGGACTAACCTATTAACCGGAGGCCTAGCCCAGAATTGTTGTTTTTTGCCTGTTTTAGGGTTTCGAAGAAAAGGAATATCAAACAGAGTCCAAACGGAATGAAACCTCCGGGAACGTGATTTTCTCAACGAATAAGATCAGGGAGACTTGGACCCTACGTCAAGAAATAAAACAGGAGGCCATGAGGTAGGGGGGCGCACCCACCCCCACCAGGCGCGCCCTCCACCCTCGTGGGCCCCCTGTTGCTCCACCGACGTACTCCTTCCTCCTATATATATCCACGTACCCACACGATCAGAACAGGAGACAAAACCCTAATTTCATCGCCATAACTTTCTGTATCCACGAGATCCCATCTTGGGGCCTGTTCCGGAGCTCCACCGAAGGGGGCATCGATCACGGAGGGCTTCGACATCAACACCATGGCCCCTCCGATGAAGTGTGAGTAGTTCACCTCAGACCTACGGGTTCACCTCAGACCTACGGATGCAATATGGCTTCTTCTCTCTTTTTGGATCTCAATACAATGTTCCCCCCCTCTCTTGTGGAGATCTATTCGATGTAATCTTGTTTTTGTGGTGTGTTTGTTGAGACCGATGAATTGTGGGTTTATGATCAAGTCTATCTATGAATAATATTTGAGTCTTCTCTGAATTCTTTTATGTATGATTGGTTATCTTTGCAAGTCTCTTCGAATTATCAGTTTGGTTTGGCCTACTAGATTGATTTTTCTTGCAATGGGAGAAGTGCTTAGCTTTGGGTTCAATCTTGTGATGTCCTTTCTCGGTGATAGTAAGGGCAGCAAGGCACGTAGTGTATTGTTTCCATCGAGGATAACAAGATGGGGTTTTCTTCATATTGCATGAGTCTATCCCTCTACATCATGTCATCTTGCATAAGGCGTTACTCTATTTTTAACTTAATACTCTAGATGCATGCTGGATAGCGGTCGATGAGTGGAGTAATAGTAGTAGATGCAGGCAGGAGTCGGCCCATTTGTCTCGGGCGCGATGCCTATATACATGATCATACCTAGATATTCTCATAACTATGCTCAATTCTGTCAATTGCTCAACAGTAATTTGTTCACCCACCGTAGAATACTTATGCTCTTGAGAGAAGCCACTAGTGAAACCTATGGCCCCCGGGTCTATCTTTATCATATTGATCTCCTACTACTTAATTATTTCCTTTGCTATTTACTTTGCCTTTATTTTACTTTGCATCTTTTATCATAAAAATACCAAAAATATTATCTTATCATATCTATCAGATCTCACTCTCATAAGTGGCCTTATAGGGATTGACAACCCCTATTTGCGTTGGTTGCGAGGATTTATTTGTTTTGTGCAAGTGCGAGGGACTCGCGCGTAGCCTCCTACTGGATTGATACCTTGGTTCTCAAAAACTGAGGGAAATACTTACGCTACTTTGCTGCATCATCCCTTCCTCTTCGGGGAAAACCAACGCAGTGCTCGAGAGGTAGCACGATGCAAGCTTTTACACCGATCCAGATGACTCTGAGTCTCAATCTGGATACATATTGAAAGTGGGAGAAATTAGCTAGAGTAGCTCCATGGAGAGCATTGTAGACATAGAAATTTGCAAAATACATACGGATCTGAATGTGGCAGACCTGTTCACTAAACTTCTCTCACAAGCAAAACATGATCGCACCTTAGTACTCTTTGGGTGTTAATCACATAGCGATGTGAACTAGATTATTGACTCTAGTAAACCCTTTGGGTGTTAGTCACGTGGCGATGTGAACTATGGGTGTTAATCACATAAAGATGTGAACTATTGGTGTTAATCACATGGCGATGTGAACTAGATTATTGACTCTAGTGCAAGTGGGAGACTAAAGGAAATATGCCCTAGAGGCAATAATAAAGTTGTTATTTATATTTCCTTATATCATGATCAATGTTTATTATTCATGCTAGAATTGTATTAACCGGAAACTTGATACATGTGTGGATACATAGACAAAACACAGTGTCCCTAGTAAGCCTCTACTAGACTAGCTCGTTAATCAAAGATGGTTAAGTTTCCTAACCATAGACATGTGTTGTCATTTGATGAACGGGATCACATCATTAGTAGAATTATGTGATGGACAAGACCCATCCGTTAGCTTAGCATAATGATCGTTAAGTTTTATTGCTATTGCTTTCTTCATGACTTATACATATCCCTTTGACTATGAGATTATGCAACTCCTGAATACCGGAGGAATACCTTGTGTGCTATCAAATGTCACAACGTAACTGGATGATTATGAAGATGCTCTACAGGTATCTCCAAAGGTATTTGTTGGGTTGGCATAGATCGAGATTAGGATTTGTCACTCCGAGTATCGGAGAGGTATCTTTGGGCCCTCTCGGTAATGCAGATCATAATAAGCCTTGCAAGTAATGTGACTAATGAGTTAGTTACGGGATGATGCATTATGGAATGAGTAAAGATACTTGCCGGTAACTAGATTGAAGTAGGTATGAAGATACCGACGATCGAATCTCGGGCAAGTAACATACCGATGACAAAGGGAATGACGTATGTTGTCATTACGGTTTGACCGATAAAGATCTTCGTAGAATATGTAGGAACCAATATGATCATCCAGGTTCCGCTATTGGTTATTGACCAGAGAGGTGTCTCGGTCATGTCTACATAGTTCTCGAACCCGTAGGGTCAGCACGCTTAACGTTCGATGACGATTTTGTATTATATGAGTTATGTGATTTGGTGACCGAATGTTGTTCGGGGTCCTAGATGAGATCATGGACATGACGAGGAGTCTTGAAATGGTCGAGAGGTAAAGATTCATATATTGGACGATGATATTTGGACATCGGAAGTGTTCTGGGGTACCGGGTGCATATCGGGTCACCGGAAGGGGTTCCGGGCATCCCCCCGACAACTACATGGGCCTTAATGGGCCAAGAGGGGACATACCAGCCCCTAAGGGACTGGTGCACCCCTCCCATATGGGCTGGCCAAAATGGAGTAGAAAAGGGGAAGGAGGAAAGGAAAAAGGGAATAGGATTCCCCCTTCCCCCTCTTCCCTTCCTACTCCGAATAGGAATAGGAAAGGGGGAGGCCGAATTGGGAGGACCCCAAGTAGGATTCTGATGTCGCTTGAAGCTACATCGGTATTTCCCCAAAGAGGAAGGGATGATGCAGCACATCAGCGTTGGTATTTCACTCAGATATGAAACCAAGGTTATCGAACCAGTAGGAGAACCAAGCAACACAACGTAAACAACCCCTGCACACAAATAACAAATCATCACAATCCAACGTCTTAAATTGGTTGCCAATCCCTTTCGGGTAACGATGCCAGAAATTGGTGCGTGACTGGAGAAAGTCGTAATAGATTGAATAAATAGATCACAAATAAAATAAAGTGCAGCAAAGTACTTTTGTATTTTTGGTTTAATAGATCTGAAAATAAAAGTATATTGCAAAGGCAAATAATATGAGAAAGAGACCCGGGGGCCATAGGTTTCACTAGTGGCTTATCTCGAGAAAAATAGCAAATGGTGGATGAACAAATTACTGTTGGGCAATTGATAGAACTTCAAATACTCATGACGATATCCAGGCAATGATCATTACATAGTAGACCGACTCCTGCCTGCATCTACTACTATTACTCCACACATCGACCGCTATCCAGCATGCATCTAGTGTATTAAGTTCATGGAGAAATGGAGTAATGCAACAAGAACGATGACTTGATGTAGACAAGATCTATCTATGTAGAGATAGACCCCATCATTTTATTCTTAGTAGCAACGATACATACGTGTCGTTTCCCCTTCTATCACTGGGATCAAGCACCGTAAGATTGAACCCACTACAAAGCACCTCTTCCAATTGCAAGATAAATAGATCAAGTTGGTCAAACAAAACCCAAATATCGGAGAAGAAATACGAGGCTATAAGCAATCATGCATGAAAGAGATCAAAGAAACTCAAATACTTTCATGGATATAAAAAGAGATAGATCTGATCATAAACTCAAAGTTCATCGGATCCCAACAAACACACCGCAAAAGAGTTACATCATATGGATCTCCAGGAGACCATTGTATTGAGAATCAAGAGAGAGAGAGAGGAAGACATCTAACTACTAACTATGGACCCGAAGGTCTACAAAGAACTACTCACGCATCATCGGAGAGGCACCAATGGAGGTGGTGAACCCCATCCGAGATGGTGTCTAGATTGGATCTGGTGGTTCTGGACTCTGCGACGGGTGGATGAATATTTCGTCGAATCCCCTAGGGTTTTGGGAATATTGGGGTATTTATAGAGCAAAAAGGCAGTCCGGGGGGCATCCAAGGTGGGCACAACCCACCAGGGCGCGCCTGGGCCTCCCGGCGCGCCCTGGTGGCTTGTGCTCCCCTCGGGGCACCCCTAGGCGCAGCCAGGGCCTATTATGTTCCTTCTGGTCCATAAAAAATCTCTGTAAAGTTTTGTGGCATTTGGACTCCGTTTGATATTGATTTTCTGCGATGTAAAAAACATGGAAAATAGCAACTGGCACTTGGCACTATGCCAATAGGTTAGTACGAAAAAATAATATAAAATAATTATAAAACAACCAAGATTGATAATATAACAGCATGGAACAGTCAAAAATTATAGATATGTTGGAGACGTATCAGATTCCTCCTACTTGGGGCGCCCCCTTGGTTGCCTCTCCTCCCCTCTAACCTATATATATGAAGGGGGCACCGCTTGAACACACACCAACAATTGTTAGCCGTGTGCGGCGCCCCCCTCCACAGTTTACGCCTCCGGTCATATCTTCGTAGTGCTTAGGCGAAGCCCTGCGTGGATCACTTAACCATCACCGTCACCACGCCGTCGTGCTGATGGAACTCTCCCTCGACACTTTGCTGGATCAAGAGTTTGAGGGACATCATCGAGCTGAACGTGTGCAGAACTCGAAGGTATTTGAAACATGAGGTGGTATTTGATTGTCTTCCTTATGAGTGGCGGTCGGGGACGAGCGATGGTCTTTTCCTACCAATCTATCCCCCTAGGAGCATGAGCATAATGCCGAGGTTTTTGATGACTTGTAGATTTTTGCAATAAGTATGTGAGTTCGTTATGACTAATGTTGAGTCCATGGATTATACGCACTCTCACCCTTCCATCCTTGCTAGCCTCTTTGGTACCGTGCATTGGCCTTTCTCACATTGAGAGTTGGCGCAAACTTCGCGGGTGCATCCAAACCCCGTGATATGATATGCTCTGTCACACATAAACCTCCTTATATCTTCCTCAAAACAGCCACTATACCTACCTATTATGGCATTTCCATAGCCATTCTGAGATATATTGCCATGCAACTTTCCATCATTCCGTTCATCATGACACATTCATCATTGTCATATTGCTTAGCATGATCATGTAGTTGACATATATTTGTGGCAAAGCCACCGTTCATAATTCTTTCATACATGTCACTCTTGGTTCATTGCATATCCCGGTACACCACCGGAGGCATTCATATAGAGTCATCTTTGTTCTAGTATCGAGTTGTAATCATTGAGTTGTAAATAAATAGAAGTGTGATGATCATCATTATTAGAGCATTGTCCCAAGTGAGGAATAAAAAAAGATAAAGGCCATAAAAAAGAGAAGGCCCCAAAAAAGAGAAAGGCCATAAAAAAAGAAAAGGCCCAAAAAAAATGAGAGAAAAAGAGAGAAGGGACAATGTTACTATCCTTTTACCACAATTGTGCTTCAAAGTAGCACCATGATCTTCATAGTAAAGAGTCTCTCATGTTATCACTTTCATATACTAGTGGGAATTTTTCATTATAGAACTTGGCTTGTATATTCCAACAATGGGCCTACTCAAGTGCCCTAGGTCTTCGTGAGCAAGCAAGTTGGATGCACACCCACTAGTTTCTTTTGTTGAGCTTTCATACATTTATAGCTCTAGTGCATCTGTTGCATGGCAATCCCTACTCCTTGCATTAACATCAATCGGTGGGCATCTCCATAGCCCATTGATTAGCCTCGTTGATGTGAGACTGTCTCCTTCTTGTCTTCTCCACATACCCCCCCCCCCATTATATTCTATTCCACCCATAGTGTTATATCCATGGCTCGCGCTCATGTATTGCGTGAAAGTTTATGAGTTTGAGATTACTAAAGTATGAAACAATTTCTTGGCTTGTCATCGGGGTTGTGCATGATGAGAGCATTCTTGTGTGATGAAAATGAAACATGACTAAACTATATGATTTTGTAGGGATGAACTTTCTTTGGCCATGTTATTTTGAGAAAACATAATTGCTTAGTTAGTATGCTAGAAGTATTATCATTTTTATGTCAATATGAACTTTTGTCTTGAATCTTTTGAATCTTAATATTCATACCACAATTAAGAAGAATTGCATTGAAATTATGCCAACTAGCATTCCACATCAAAAATTCTGTTTTTATCATTTACCTACTCGAGGACGAGCATGAATTAAGCTTGGGGATGGTTGATACGTCTCCAACGTATCTATAATTTTTTATTGCTCCACGCTATGTTACCTACTGTTTTGGGCAATATTGGGCTTTATTATCCACTTTTATATTATTTTTGGGACTAACCTATTAACCAGAGGCCTAGCCCAGAATTGTTGTTTTTTGCCTATTTCAGTGTTTCGAAGAAAAGGAATATCAAACGGAGTCGAAACGGAACGAAATCAACTAGAGAAGTTATTTTTGGAAGGAAAGCTACCGGATGGACTTGGACCCCATGTCAGGAGCCAAGGGAGGTGCTCACGAGGGTGGGGGCGCCCTCCCCTAGGGCGCGCCCCCTGCCTCGTGGGGCCCCCGAAGCTCCACTCACGTACTTCCTGCACCCATATATACTCATGTACCCTAGAACTTCCAGAACAGACAATAGATCGGGAGTTCCGCCGCCAGAAGCCTCCGTAGCCACCGAAAACCAATCTAGACCCGTTCCGGCACCCTACAGGAGGGGGCAATCCTTCTCCGATGGCCATCTTCATCATCCCGGTGCTCTCCATGACGAGGAGGGAGTAGTTCTCCCTCGGGGCTGAGGGTATGTACCAGTAGCGATGTGTTTGATCTCTCTCTCTCGTGTTCTTGAGGTGATACGATCTTGATGTATCGCGAGCTTTGCTATTATATTTGGATCCTATGATGTTTCTTCCCTCCTCTACTCTCTTGTAATGAATTGAGTTTCCCCTTTGAAGTTATCTTATCGGATTGAGTATTTAAAGATTTGAGAACACTTGATGTATGTCTTGCCGTGGATATCTGTGGTGACAATGGGATATCACGTGATTCACTTGATGTATGTTTTGGTGATCAACTTGCGGGTTCCGCCCATGAACCTATGCATAGGGGTTGGCACACGTTTTCGTCGTGATTCTCCGGTAGAAACTTTGGGGCACTCTTTGAGGTTATATGTGTTGGTTGAATAGATGAATCTGAGATTGTGTGATGCATATCGTATAATCATACCCACGGATACTTGAGGTGACATTGGAGTATCTAGGTGACATTAGGGTTTTGGTTGATTTGTGTATTAAAGTGTTATTCTAGTACGAACTCTAGGGCTGTTTGTGACACTTATTGGAATAGCCCAACGGATTGATTGGAAAGAATAACTTTGAGGTGGTTTCGTACCCTACCATAATCTCTTCGTTCGTTCTCCGCTATTAGTGACTTTGGAGTGACTCTTTGTTGCATGTTGAGGGATAGTTATGTGATCCAATTATGTTAGTATTGTTGAGAGGACTTGCACTAGTGAAAGTATGAACCCTAGGCCTTGTTTCAACGCATTGCAATACCGTTTACGCTCACTTTTATCATTAGTTACCTTGATGTTTTTATAATTTCATATTACAAATTCTCATATCTATCATCCATATACCACTTGTATCACCATCTCTTCGCCGAACTAGTGCACCTATACAATTTACCATTGTATTGGGTGTGTTGGGGACACAAGAGACTCTTTGTTATTTGGTTGCAGGGTTGCTTGAGAGAGTTAATCTTCATCCTACGCCTCCTACGGATTGATAAACCTTAGGTCATCCACTTGAGGGAAATTTGCTACTGGCCTACAAACCTCTGCACTTGGAGGCCCAACAACGTCTACAAGAAGAAAGTTGTGTAGTAGACATCAAAGCATTGCAGCAGTATCGGTGTTACCTGAGGAAATCACACTTTGATGGCAAGTCTATAAACGAATTTCCGGTGAAGTCTCCTGTGCTAAATTTAGAAGACGTTGAATGGAAAAACCTTGTTATGCATTGGTCTCGTTCCCAGGATGAGGTACTGTCTATGAAATCACATGACAATTTGAACTTCTACTTTTCTGCATGTGCCTTACGGATCTTTTTTGCAGGAAATTTGCTCGAAGAAGAATTCCGGTTTCACAAGAACGACAGGATATCACAAATATGATGCCCGCTGCTTTGCTCTTGTTAGTACCTGTTGTCCTGTATCACTGTACTTGCATACATACCTGGTTCATTATGTGACAGCAGTATGCATGATAGCTTGCTTATCAATTGTTTGCTCCAAATTATCTGATCTGTATGAATGGTTACATTAGTGTAGAATATATCCAATGCCAATGTTTTTTTAGCTCTGTATTGTTCTTGTAAGTACATGTTGTCCTTTATCAGTGTACTTACAATGACAGGTAGTTGTTCATGTACCATCACTCTGCAGCCTATTTTCTTTTGCCTTCCATTTTCTATACATCAGATCTATATTACTCTTACCATAAGGTTGGTACTGAAGAAGTTTAGCTATGCATTGCTCTTGGCTGTACCTTTTGCCTGTATCGCTGCACTTACATTTATAGCTACTTGGTTATGTAGCATCACTCTTCATCTTATCTTAAATACTCTCCATTTTTTTGTATATTATCACATCTATATTTACTCTTAACAAAATGTAGAATAAAGGCAATGCTTTTGAAGAAGATTCCATGGTAAACTTCTTGAATCCCCCCCCCATCAGCATGGACAAGGCCTTTATAGAGCCTGTCTTCACCAATAATGTAAGTTTGTCCATCTCAAGCCTTCAAACTTTGTTGTATATATTTCGTTAGGCATGACTGCAACCGCTGTTTATTTTTGGTGTTTGCATCAAATTGCTTGTTTAAAGTTTATTATGTAGTTCATAAACAAAAGTTTGTCCTTTCTCAATTTAAGTTTTCAGTTGTACAACCAAGTTCCTTCTTCATACCATGTAAATTAAACTAGACAGAGCAAGTGATCTTCTTTTGCACTGCATGTATGCTTCTGTTCTTCATCCGTAATTCAGTGGTGTGGTGAACCTACCCACTACAGCACAATATCATATTCTGCAATGTCTTAACTATGAACAATGTCATATCATTCTACTATTATTTAAACTGTCTCTTTATTTGCCAATCTGAAATGGTATAAATTGACAGCACACTAACCATTGATACTTATGAGTTCTTGATCTGTAATCCAGTGGTGTCGTGAAGCTGCCAACTCCTTCACAATGTCATTTCCTGCCATGTCTTGACCTGAACAATACCATATTGTGTTAATGCAATTTTAAACTGTGTCACTTTATTCGTCAGTAAGAAATGTGATGAATTGTCAGCACTGATACTTTTATGTGCAAAACCTGTCATCTGTCTGCTTGTTTATCTTTCAGAGTGAGGAAGATATAAGTGTTGAACAAGCGTTGTCTCATCATCTTGCTCAGCTGCTTGCGCTGCAGCTCCCCAGCAGGGCTAACCTTTCTTGAACTCTATTGAAGTGCTGTCAGTTTTTTATATTATTTTGTCGGCGTGTTTATTTGCACTAGTGGCGATCTTTGATGCCTAGTGTATGTAATCTGCTGTCTGCTGTGCTTTATTATCATAGTGGCGAACTTTGATACCTAGTGGATGTAATATGCCGTAATTTCTTTATTGTATAGTCTAGGTTTTTTCTTATTCACGATGCTGCAGTTATTTTACTGTATATATATATATATATCCTGTCTTCGCAGTAAACCGGCCAAACCGTAAAATTACGGTACATAATCGGGCCGTCATGCAATCACGATGTAGGTTGGGCCTGAAACGTGCTGAACAGCTCATGGGCCGGTAGCAGCCCGAAATGAACCCCGGCCCATGATTGTGCGAATCAAATCACGGGCTTTTAACAGGCCAAAATTGTCTCGGTCCTTATTTGACCCAATCAGATTCGGCTGCGAGCACGCCGGATGCAAACCGGGCCGTGGTTAGGCCCAACTATATGACGGGCCTTTAACATGCCGAAATTAGTATAGGGCCAAAATGTTAAACGGGCCCTTAACAGGCCAAAACTAATATCAGGCCGAATTACTAAGTGGTCCTTTAGCAAGTGGCCCCAAAAGCATAGTGTCCAGTTGACGGGCCGAATCTGATATGGGCCATAATTGAGCCCAAAGCCTCTTAAAGAGTCGGGCCTGATCTGGGCCGTAATTTGACCCAGAACGTGGTAGGCTTTTAACGGGCAGGATCTCATATGGGCCACTATTAGGTCCAGAGCATGGCAGGCCATTAATGGACCGGATCAAATATGGGCCAGTATTTGGCCCAAAACATGACAGCCAGTTAATGGGCCGGCCTACTAGGGTCCTCAAAATCTTGTGGGCCTATAGCTGGGCCGGCCCATTAATGTCGGCGAAATCTCGTGGGCCTTTAGCTGGGCCGGCCCATTATGATCCGCAAGAATCTTGTGGGCCTTTACCTGGGCCGGCCCATTATGGCACACAAAAATCTTGTGGGCCTTTACCTGGGCCGGCCCATTATGGCCCGCAAAATCTTGTGGGCCTTTAGCTGGGCCTGCCCATTATGGTCCGCAAAATCTCGTGGGCCTTTAGCTAGGCCGGCCCATTATGGTTCGCAAAATCTTGTGGGCCTTCAGTTGGGCCGGCCCATTTAAACTTGATGGGCCGGTCCACATGTCAACATATCATAAGCGCGTCTCGCCCATTGGATGAGTGACACTTGTGCCAACGCGGACCTGACACGTGTCTCCTCCAGCCAATGATGATTTTACACATGGAAAATCCCCATTGGTCGGGGCTGTTAACAGGTTATCGGATCCAAAACCTGACCCGATAGCTTAACGGTGTTCCGTTACGGTGGATGCCACGTGTCGGTCACCCTTGACGAAAGCACTTCTGTGACGCGCGATTTATCATCATGGAAGTGGACACTTCCGTGATGATAATTTTGGTAATATCATGGAACACTTCTACGACAGCACAGGTATGACTATCTTGATTCTGTCATAAAATCGTCATGGATGTACATGCATGACAAAAAACGTGACCTACTGTGACAAACACGTATCATCACGGAAGTGTATTTTTTTGTAGTGGATGTTCTACGAACAAGGGCAAATGTCGCGGGAAGACGTCCGAACACGCGTAGCCACTCAGCGTCTCGACCTGAAGCCTTTCACTAAGCTCGGGGACTATCTCCCTGACTTGGATGGATTGCATGACCTGTTGGAGTGATTGACGATATATGACAATGTGTCCGTTTAGTCCGTACTTTCTGTATGAAGAAAGTTTGAGTTATGCACGACGAAACTTTATTTGTGATGTAGTTAAATTGTCGTCCTCAACTAGTGAAGATCACTCTAGTTAGGGCATTTTCGGCACGATGAACTTTGTTATTTATGCTTATGATATGTTGCTTCTATTTTTGCCAAGTATATCTCTTTTTGTTGCTCAACTATATATGTTGCATATCATCGACTAATGTGACGATGCAGGTGCATAGATCATCGATGGCGAAGAAGTGCTACGCCAGGAGTATACGACGAGTGGCCGGAGTGTCAGGCCCAGGTGTACCGGTTTCCGAGCGACAACCAGTAGTTAGTTTAGGTTCACGCCAGTGCGAGAGAGGGATACGAACCGATGCCTCAAGAAGTACTACATTATGTATGATGAGACATGTGTCATGTAACTTGTATAGCTATATCGCGTGATTATGATGTGACGACATGATTTGTGTTGGATGATACGATGAGACTATTATGTGTATGATATGATGAGCATATTGCATGTTTGTGATATGATTAGAATACTGTATGAAACCTATACAGAAACATTGCAAATACATAACAAAAAAAGATATGAGAAAACATAGTGGTAGCGTTCTTTAGCGATGGATAGAAAAACACTACTGCTAAAGCACTTAGCAATAGCGCTGGTATGGAAAGCGCTACTGTTAAGTAGGTATAGCAGTAGCGCGTGTCAAGACGCGCTACTGCTGAACGTTAGCTGTAGTGTCTTATCAGTAGTGCGGGTACCCGCGCTACTGATACACCAAATACCTGCACTGCTAGGCTTTTCCCTAGTAGTGAGAGTTGTATCGGTGGTCAATAAAACTTGAGAAAATATTTGTTCTACCTTTAACTCCTTGTTGGGTTCGACACTCTTATTTATTGAAGAAAGCTACAAACGATCCCCTATACTCGTGGGTTATCAGTTGGCCACTCATGTGTCGCCGCTGTCTGCATGTCGTCCTACGCCAGTCGTCGCCACCGGCTTCAGCTTGGACTCTGCCACCACCCCGCCTCCACAGAGCGGCGTCCCGACCTCGCGCGCGATCGGGTTGATCACGCACCCACCGCCACGATATTCCTCATCTACATTGTGCGATCGATCTGGCTCGTCGATTGCGCGCGCCTCCGCAGGTCCCATGAAGACTGTCCCGAGTACAGCGCGCCCTTCCACCGATCGAGCAACAGACTGCCGTTGCTTCGCCCCGTCGGGCCACAGCGCCGCCGTCACGTGGTTCTCCCGATAGCTGCACCGGCTCGTGCGCCGCCGCCGCGTCGCCCTTTTGGGCCGTAGCGCCGCCGCACGCGGTCCTCGCCACCGCCCGAGGCCGTCTCCATGGTTGCACCGACCTACGCACCAACGCTGCGCCGCCCCAAGGTCTTCCCGCTGTCACCCCAACCCGCACACTATCACTGCGTCGCTGGTTCAGGCCATAGTGCCGCGGCACGCGGTCCACTCCGCCGTCCCTGCGCGTCGACTTCCATGTGGTATGCATCGCGCCGCCTCCCTTGGCGCGGAAACGCCACCATTCGTGACGGTCTTCATCACATTGTCGAGTTCTTCCTCGTCTACTTCGAGCACCGCCGCCGCGCTCCTAACCTAGCCATCGGCGCTTCCTCCTTAGGCTGCCGCTGCCGCTCGCTCACCCAAACCGCGTCGCCGGTCCACCCCGTTCATCTTCGTCCTGCACTAGCTCATCACCAGCATCACCGTCATCTTCCCCGCCCACTTCATCTACTCCGACAACCGCGGGCGACATCGGCCTCGTGCCGACTTGCGTCGCAACCGTCGTCGAGTCCTTCTCTACTAGCCCCATCGACATGGCGTACAGCTCGTGCAGGTCTCTCGTCTACGCATGCCCAGTGCTGGCAACTCCGATGCGTACCTTCGTCCACGACGTGTACCCGAGCATGGCAAGCCTGGTGCGGCGCTTCATCAACTTCATCTTCGTCCATCTATGCATGCCTGGTGCTGGCAATAACGACGCGTGGCTTCATCTACGACGTCTCCCCGGGTTTGGCAAACCCGACGCGACGCCTCGTCAACACCGTCTTCTTCTCGGTGCACCACTACTTAGACACCACTACGCCTATGACTAACTTGGCGTCTCCTTGCGCCCACGGCTCCTCGACGACTTCCTCTACACCGGCCACCCTGACTCGATATCGACCACGGCGTTCTTCGCACGACTACCTTGACCACGGCTACCACTCTACGCTCTCGGCTACCTCGACATCGGCACAAAGGGCTAACGCCTTGCTTGAGCAACCTCGTCTGTTTTCACTCCAGCCACGACTTCCGAGATGCATTCGACCGTTACGACTGTGTGGAGGTGTCCATCGGCTTACCTTCGAATTCTTCTCCAATCTCACTGTTTGCATCGCTATCGTTATGACTGCGACGGGATGTTGAGTATCATGATTATTTAGGTGGTATAGTATAGTGTAGGATTTGTTCTACCTTGCCTTGTACTCCAAGAAGGTCATATACTCACTATGTATACACCTATGAGGCTCAAGAAATATACATCAATTTCACCAATCCCTCTCTATCCGTTCTAACAGTACTCATTGTGTTTGTATTCACTTGATGCTTTATTTTAAGTCCATAAAATTTAACTTTATATAAAAAAAACAAGGACCCGAATACTGAACTGACACTCGATGGGGGTGGAACTCCCGTCGAATGAATCATTCACCTCCACGGATCCGACCAAGCAAACCTTTTTATTTTTTAGGTGCACCAAGCAAACCTATGTGTTCGCTACGAGAGGAGTTTTCCACCGATCTTTACTAGCCCAACAAACTATGAACATGCACAAAAAATCAGGCTAGGCCCAGTTTGCTGGGTTTTTTTTTAAATGTCATCAACAAAAATGCCATGTACAAAAGGTAAACCATACTAGTAATGTGCAAAAAATGACAGGTTTTAAAAACCAAAAAGTTATGCAATTTCCATCAGACTTACAATTGCCATATAACCAACAAGATAAAATTATAAAATTGCAATGATTTGATGCAAAAAAAAAATATTCTCTACGCCCATGGCAATTTTGCCATGGCGTTTTGTGTTATGTTTTTTTTTGTGAAATTTGTCATGATCCAAAAAATAAATTTGTCTTGCCATGACCTAAAATAAATTTGTTATGCTATGAAAATAAATTTGCCATGGTTCACAAATTAAAATTTCCACGGTCTAAAACTAAATTCTCATGGAAAGTAAAATTTGCCATGGTCTATAAATTAAAATTGCTATGGTGCATTAAAGCCATGGTCCATAAATAAAGTTACCATGGTTCAATTTTTTCTCATGATAAATACAAAAAGATATAATAAAAATGCAATGAACAAATTGAAAAAGGATTTTTTTTCGAAATTTTCCATGTATCTAAAACTAATTTTTGCATATTTTTGCCAGCTCGGTAAAAAGGGAAAAATAATGTTAATTTACCATGTATCTAAAATAGTTTATTTGCATATTTTGTTACCCTTGCTAAAAACGCAAGCAAAGGAAGGTGGGAATTGAAACCCAGATTTCCCAGGTGGGAACCCCATGCCCTAACCAGTGCGATGGGCTTGTGTGTTTGATTAGTAGACCGTTCACGTTTCTTTTGTTTCGGCGCGAAAACAAAATCTAACGTGTTACGCCCCTCTGCTCCGTCATATGTGTGTTACATGGAACGATGAAAACGGGGTTCACGGCACGCATATAGAAAACTGACATCAGATTTTTAGTAATTCCGAAAAGCAAAGCCCTCGTCGCCCCAAATCTAGAAAAAATAGTAGTACTGCTAGTTTATCGTAACGACGATAAATCACTATCTTCTCAAGCATTTAGTCCATCTGTCCAACTTCTGAAGCTAAAATCGTAGGAATCTTGGTCGCCCTCGCCCATTTGGAGCAAAACAAATAGTACTAGGAGTACTGCTCCACACCCTATGGCCAGTTGACATGGAATCAGATCAGATCAGAATAGTGAATGCCCTGGCCCTTTTGAGTACAACAAGATCATTTTCTTGGAGGAGTGGAGAAAGGGAAAAGGAGACGAGAGTCAGAGAAAGGAGCAGCCACATTCAATATTTGCCTGCTCAACCCAGGAGTCAGCTGCTCTCCCTGACCAAAAACCAGTAAAACCCACAGGGCCGGGAAGAAAAGGACCCGGAAAAAGGTTTACCAGGACCATGCGCTGCGTTTTGCGCCATAATATAGCTCACGCAGGCGCATTTAAGCGGTGCGGCCTTGCGTGTTCCCTGACGTGTGGACCCACCTACAGTACACGAAGTGTACAAACAGGAGACGCATCGTGGGGAAAAATGAGGGAAAAACTTGCAAGCCACTGAAACAATGTGAGATTTTCATCAACTTTTGAAAGAAACTTCCGCTCTACGTGCATTGCCAATGTCAGGAGCTATTAAAAGACGAGAGTCCTATCGTGATGTGCTGACTATGTGCTTGCTCCTTGCTGCTGCTGGTCCAGCCAACACGCACATTGACCGTGTCAGTAGATCACGAGTTGAATAAACTCGTACTTCACCTCACCTTTTCTTTCTACTGTCGGTTTACTGTTCGGTCTGGGGCTAAGTAGCACTCCTCCCTCCGTATCAAATTGAGTGTGTGACTAATGAGGTGGCAATATGGTGATTCTGTATTCGAAAATACTTAGGAGCACCCGGTGCCATACCCCCCATATTCGAAAATAATTCAGTAATTCAGAAGAAAAGGTACAAAAAATCCGAAACTTTTTATGGAATCAAACATGACCAAGTATTACACTCATATAAAAAGATGAAACAGTGAATGACTTTCATTGTGTTCAGGGTCAAAGATTTGCCAGGAAAAAAAAACGCTACATACAAGTGCTATTCATGATATATTGTTGTCATATTTTTTGTTTCTGAAGTCAACATGAATCATTCATCGACCAAGTTTTTTATACAGGTATAATACATGCTTATATTTGATTCCAAAAAGGTTCCGGGATTTTTTTACCTTTTTTGGAATTACTAAAAAAAATTCTTGAATATAGGTGGGTGGAGCACCAGGGTGCTCCTAATCCGCTTCGGCTTTTGTATGTGCAAATCATCTCTGCAACCTTCATCAAATACCAGGTGAGTAGATGAGACGAGAAGAAAGGCTGTATCCAACAAATATTAATACCAGCTCCAAATATTAATGGAGGCAAACGAGTCCTGTTTCATCAATGCCGTCCCCATCGCACATTGCTTTCAGCTCCTAGGACGGAGCAATTCCGGAAGTGGCTCGGGACGGGAGGAAGAAATCCGCGTGGCCGAGGCCGAGCAGAGACGTCCCCGTCGGATCTGGTGGCGAGGCCGCATCGAGCTTCCGGAAGGGTACGGGGGCAGTGGATCACGTATGGACGCATCGGGTTCTCTTTTCCGGTTGCAGGCCAGACACCGGGCATGCATACGTACTCATGGCGGCGATCTACTTGAGCAGGCGATTCAAAGTTTTTCATTTGCACTAATTAAACACCGGTTGGAACCGCGGCCGAGTCACCCAACCACTCTGCCATGCTCTGCTCTGTTGGAGACTCGACCTTGGGCGTTGGGTTTGAATACCATCAAGGGTTTTTGTTGCCGTGGCATGCAGAGCTGATTGGACGGTCTACGACGTACTACATGTTGAGTACGTTCTCCGTGTGCGTCACTGACGAAGCGAGTAATGTTATAGCTGCCCGCCAAGGAAAGGCCATGAAGTGTTCTTGGAAGCAAAAAACATGGATCTACGCCGTGATAATGGGACGCACACGGATGATGTAGCCGAGATAGCATAGCATCTCCGACGAACGATGCGCTACGGCATTTTCTTTCTCGCTTCCACAGAGCACCGGAAAACGGACTCCTACATAACTGAGAGAGTCTGAGGTTGACGCATGCATGCAGGCTTGGGAAAATGTGAGAGAAAGAAAAGAAAAACACACGGTTAACTCGTCGCGAAGACGCACACGCGCTCGTGCTCGTGGCTTTGTGACCGCGAACGATTCCCTCGCTTCCCTGCTGCGTTGCGGTGGTCCTGTGGCGATTGGCCATGGCCACGCATGGGAACATCGGAATAAATTGCAAAAGCCATTCCAGGCCTCGCGATTGCAGGTTGGCAGGATTTACAGAGTGTTCCACCAGTCTCCCCCCTACTAGACCGTACGGCGTACTGCTACTGACTGCTACGGTACACATACTGTAACTTTCTTCCTCCGTAGTCTCCGCTGCGTGCTTGCATTAAGGACCGACGGTGGCCATCGATCCGGTTGGACTGGACTACTGGTAGTAGGCATTTCGTCCCACGAACTTGATGGCAAGACCAATTGTACATGACCGAATAAGGACGGGAAGAAGAAGAAGAAGAAAAGACTTGAGTCTTTCCTCTGTCACTTTTAGAAACGGGCAGAATTCCCCAAGGAGGAACCTGCTGAAAATGCGTTTCACACTCGCGGAGATGCAGCGGAGGGCGGCGAGGAATTGAATAGAGCTCTTGCCCGAAACGAAGAGCCGGCTAATTCGAGGAACCACTTAAGCCGCGACGCATAGGGCCCAACAGAGCAAATTTAATCCTCGGCCACCTGCGCAATCCGGGAGGCTAGCAGTAGCAGTGGCAGTAGCCCTGGAATGGAAACGGCGGGCGAGCGATCGACCCCTTCAAGTAAGAACTAAGAAAGTAGTAACCAGGACGGAAGGAAGGAGGGGAGGAGACGACGGACGTGGAGAAATTCTGAAGCCCAGCCCCGGGAAAGGAAGCGGAGCTGACACGCACCACTTATGGGGCGCGGCACCGAATTGAATGAGTGGAACAAATGGTTTCCCGGAATCGCCGCGACGTTGCCATCAGGTCAATCCTCCAGACGGACGGGGAAAGCCCCCGTCGCCTGTTTCGGATCGGACCCGGGGCCATGTTGCAATTGCATGCGCGTCGATAAGGCACGCACAACACGCATCCCCGTCTCCATCCATCGCCGAGCACAGGCAGCGCGTAGTACGAACCTACAGGACCGGCCAGCGGTGTAGGTAGCCCGGTGGCCCCTCCCCGCCGGCCCGCCGGCGCCGTGCACGTTGCCGTTTCGCGCAGCCAAGCCCGGTTAGATCTTGCGTGCATGCATACGTTTTTCTAGGGTAAAATTTGCATCTGGGAACCGTTCGTTTCATCGATGAGGTATGCTAGTAGCAAGTTACTGGTAGGAGAAATTGGATTGGATTCGGTTTGCGTGCGCATGTGCGGGAGGCGGCGATGAAAATAGTGTCTCGCGGCGGGGGAGGGGGGAGGGGCCGTGCGCCATGAAGGCGTGGAGGGGGGTCGGCGATGGGCGATGGGCGCAGGAAGACGACACGCCGTACGCCGTCCACCTCACAGCGCGGAGGGGAGGGGAGGGGAGGGGGGAGGCCGCAAGCAAGCAAAGAGGAGAGGACCATCTGGGTCCGGCTCCGATCCGATTAAATGCACGCCCTCTGATCGGGTGGATCGCGATTGCCACCCATGGCCATGGCCATCGCCGCGAGCGAAATCCCGGTCCTGCCCTCGCGCTGCTGACGCCCGGCCCCGCGGCGCAGGCAGGCAGGGTCGCAGCGCCCGAAGAAGATATCGCGCCCGGCCCCACCGCGGGCGCCCCTTCCTTCCTCTATTTATGCCTCTACACCGACCGACCTCACACACACACACACACACACCACAAAGCTAGCGAGCCACACTGCGCTGCACTGCACGCCACTGATCGGTGCCTCACTTCTCTCTCTACCACCACTACTACTCCTACTCTGCTCACTGGCAGCATACATTGC
This sequence comes from Triticum urartu, assembly GCF_056163025.1. Taxonomy (NCBI): domain Eukaryota; kingdom Viridiplantae; phylum Streptophyta; class Magnoliopsida; order Poales; family Poaceae; genus Triticum; species Triticum urartu. The sequence goes on from NC_141874.1 coordinate 543,269,042, forward strand.
TGCTACTGTACGCGTAGTCACTCACAGTGCCCTGCCAGGAAGATCTCCCGTAGTCAATTCGCTTGATCAGGCCAGGCTACTCGGCACTAACTTAAGCAAGAAGAAAAGGGGGAGGAATTCGTTCGTGGGAGCGCAAGGAGAGCGAGGGAGGGAGAGCTTGTGCTGCGATCGATCGGGCCGGCAGGAGGGGCGATGGGGCGATCGCCGTGCTGCGAGAAGGAGGGGCTGAAGAAGGGGCCGTGGACGCCGGAGGAGGACCAGAAGCTGCTCTCCTACATTGAGCAGCAGGGCCACGGCTGCTGGCGCTCGCTGCCGGCCAAGGCCGGTGAGCACCCCGACCTCATCCAATTTGCTAGCTCTTGCACCCCAACTTCATCCCCTCCCGGGTGCTCCTCCTGCATTCTGCTTTGCTATGTTGCTTGGGTCATTGCTGACATGAATGATGGGAAACCGGGCGTAATCTTTGATTTGCAGGGCTGCAGCGGTGCGGCAAGAGCTGCCGGCTCCGGTGGACCAACTACCTCCGGCCGGACATCAAGAGGGGCAAGTTCAGCCTGCAGGAGGAGCAGACCATCATCCAGCTCCATGCGCTTCTCGGCAACAGGTCATCACCCATCCCAGCCCATCATGGACGAACTGTCCTACATATGCCGCTTAGTTTGCACCCAGAATTCACTTAATTCACCGCCTAATTATGATGGAATCTGGTCCCTTATTTAGTGGTTGCAACAATTTTGACTGCCAATAGAGTAGAGTACGTACGATGCTGGTCGCCGACTGCCCGAGTCCGGGGAAGTCAAGAACACGCTAGCTCCACCGTAGTCTTCACACATTTATGGGTAGCGGGGTGGTACATACTTACACTGGGAGGGCCGTGAGATACGAGTAAAACGTAGCCGCTGCATGTACTGCTCTTGGCCGAGTCGTAGCGACGTACACATGTTTTCCCATCCCAGCATTGCGTGAAATTTACCCTTCGAATTGCGATCTCACTAGCACGTACAAGACGAACAATCCCCTCTGTTTTAACTGTTACTGTATGTCTGTATGTCGGTCTGCCTTGCTGTGCAGTACAGAACTAGCTAGTGGTAGTGCTGTTCTTCTGCCTCGCACTGTAGAAAAAACAGAGAGAGAAGCGTCCATCATTCAGCCCGTAGAACGACTATGCATCAACAGTGAGAGCGTTTTGCCAAAAAGAAAAAAGAAAAGTAATACGTACTGGTGGCGAGAACGGGTTAATAATCAATCAATGAATGCACGCATCGGCTTGGGAAAAAGGAGTGAAAAAGTTGGGCCATGTGTGGCTCTCCCCCGAATTTTCCTTTCTCTTTTTACATGATTCGGCATTGAAGCTTGTCATTTATGGATCGTCGTGGACCAAGCCTGGGCCTGGCTTTGGGCCACTCTGGCCACCTGCTCTCTTGCCATTTGACTCCCACGCCTCATCCCATCATGCATCTCTGGCGTCTCTCTCTACGGAGTACAACGCCGATGCCATGCCCACTCTCACGGTTACTTTTCGAGATGGTCTTATTTTAACCATCATGTCCTGAGATTATTTTTCATTTGCGATCGGCGTGTGTGTGTGCAGGTGGTCGGCGATCGCGACGCACCTGCCCAAGCGCACCGACAACGAGATCAAGAACTACTGGAACACGCACCTCAAGAAGCGGCTGGCCAAGATGGGCATCGACCCGGTCACGCACAAGCCGCGCTCCGACGTGCCCGGCGGCGCGGGGGGCGGCGGGGCCGAGGGCGCGGCCGGCGCGCAGCACGCCAAGGCCGCGGCGCACCTCAGCCACACGGCGCAGTGGGAGAGCGCGCGGCTCGAGGCCGAGGCGCGCCTGGCGCGCGAGGCCAAGCTGCGCGCGCTCGCCGCCTCCGCCTCCTCCTCCGCGCAGTACCTGTCGGCGGCCCACGCCGCCGCGCCGGGGCTCGACTCGCCAACGTCCACGCTCAGCTTCGCCGACAGCGCCGCGCTCGCGTCGGTGCTGGAGGCGCACAGCGCCGCGGCCGCCGCGCGCGCCGCCATGCAGCCCATGCAGGCGTACGAGGAGGCGTGCAAGGACCAGAACTGGGGCGACGCCGACGCCGCCGACGCGGGCTTCGCCGAGGCGGCAGGGTTCACCGGTCTGCTTCTTGACGGCTCGTTGAGCCAGAACCCGAGGCCGGTGGCGAGGGACGACACGGCCGAGGCGGGCGAGACGGAGGAGGAGAAGAACTACTGGAACAGTATACTGAACCTGGTCAACTCGTCTGCGTCAGCGGTGGTGCCCGCCGACGAGGCGTACTCGCCGGCGCCAGAGTTCTGAGCGGTGGCGACCTCTGCACATGCTTTGCCTGCATGCACCCCACCAGGCACATGACACAGTAAATAGTTATTAGTGGTGACCGTGGAATAAGATGGGACTAATGCTAGTGGTACTACAGTTAATCGCGTTATTGGGTTTATTATCTGACACAGTGCTCTGATTAGACGTGTGAGCAAGAAGATTTTATCGATCTTGGAGCTTGTTGCCTGCAGCTTCCTTCGGCAAAATTACTTACATGTTCTGTAAAACTAAGACAATGATCTCGAACTTCTTCTTCTTCTTTTGAAGAGAACAATGCCTGGTAATTTAGCTACTTGACTATTGTAGTCTTATATCCATTTTCGTCTACCATATACAGTAACGCTAACCAACTTGCTATGAAGAAGACTGTCGACTTCTGAATAAGATGGGACTAATGCTAGTAACGGGGTTAATCGCGTTCTTGGGTTTATCTGACACGGTGCTCTGATTAGATGTGTGAGCAAGAAGGTTTTTTCGATCTTGGAGCTTGTTGCCTGCTTCTTTCGGCAAAATTTCTTACATGTTCTGTAAAACTAAGACGATGATCTCGGAATTTCTTCTTCCTCTTCTTATTCTGCTGCAGAGAAAAATGCCGATAATTTATCTACTTGGCTATCCGATAAATTATCTTCTTCTGCAATGTAATGAAAGCATATTGCAGTTTTCCGTCCTTCTGGTTATATGAGTGAGGTGGGGATGGTGATAGTTAGACATTGATCTAACACTTCGCTTTTTTCTTCTTCTTCAAAAAGGAAGATAACCCACGCCTATACATCCAAAGACTTAGTTGAGATATCACTAGATTTGTGTTCAAAAGTACTTAGTTATAACAATGATTTTGTATCATATAAACCGCAAACCAACTAATCAAAGTAATGCTTGGTCAAAGATTGTCTTAGTGGAACCTATTTTGTCGTGTATACAAGAATGGAGGGAGTACTACCAGGTGTCTCCATTAGGGCATCTTCAAGGGTGTACATAAAATCTCTTCTAAATGTTTGAATCGGACGGTCTGGATAATTTTAGCCATCCAATGGGGATACATCAAATGTTGGCGGACATGAAAAAGTGTCATCAAATGTTGGCGGACATGAAAAAGTGTCTGGGATCCTATAAATCGGTAGCAAACGTCAAAGTGATTGGGGGAATCTTGACACACTACGGACAAATCTTGGACCCACCACAAACCCGTTTTTTCCCGCCTCCTCCCTTCTCTCCCATCTCTCCATTGGACAAGGGGTGTAAATTTGGTATACCGGATTGGATGGCAACCCCCTATCTGTCGTCCGCTTCTTTTGGCAAAATTTATTACTTGTTTTGTAAAACTAAGACAATGATCACGAAACTTCTTCTTCCATCTAATATTAGTTTAGCTAATTTTAAGATTATTTGTTTTTAGATAAGTCAGGTATAAAGTAGACACATGCATACACATAAGCCAACCACTATATACACTTACTCACACAACATCTAGTGAAGATTTGAGTTATAGAACTTTAATGACGAAGTTCACATTGATGTACCAATATGGACGAGAACATCATCTTCCGCCAAAAAAATAATCTACCCTACTAGGACACGTATGTCGTCAAATTCTAGGATTATCCATGGTGACAAATGGCGTGAAAAGATATTTCATGACTTTGATCAATGACTACTAGATATTTCGTGATATATCTGTTAAAAATAAAAGATGAGGCTTTGCACTACTTTAAAATCTATAAAGCTGAACTAGAGAATCACCTTGCTCAAAAGATCAAGAGGCTTAGGTTGGATCATGGTGGATAGTATTTCTCCAACGAGTTTAATTTATTATGCGAGAAACATGGTATAATTCATGAGAGGGTGACTCCCTATTCGCCCCAGTCAAACGGGGCTGCCGAACAAAATAACCACACTCTAACTAATTTGGTTAACGTCATGTTAGACACAGCGAGACTTTCCTAGGAATGGCGGGGAGGCTTTGATTACTGCAAGTCATGCCCTAAATATAGTTCCCATGAAGACTAAAGAGATTACCCCATTTGGGGAATGATAAAGGAAAAAGGCTTAAGCTCTCTTATTTACGAACATGTGGATGCTTGGTGAAAGTCAACGTGTCAATTCTCAAGAAGCGTAAGCTTGGATCTAAACCCGTTGATTGTGTTTATAACATTGGCTATATGTTATTAGTAGTGAAATCTGAGGTACGTGACATGAATGTTGGTACAATCATGGAGTTGAATGATGCGACGTTCTTTAAGAATATTTCTCATACATAAGATATGCCTAGCTCATCTAGTTAGAGGTGAGGGATAACTCCTGAACTTTATGTTTCATTCAAACATTCTGAGCAGCAACCCACTGAGATTTCTGAGGAGGATGACAATGAAGCTCTTAGAAGGGGCAAAAGATGAATGATAAGTCATTTGGTGAATATTTCATTGTGTGCCTCATAATGAACAAGAACAAGTCATATTGTAGTTGTTAGGTACCATTAGTCCTACATAATCACGTGTTGGGGCAAGCACATTGGTTTTTCACTCTTGTTTCTTTATTAGTTTTTTTACCGCATGTAGCTGATTCTTCCGGGTTTCTCTTATTTCCTCCGTTTTTGTATTGTTTTTCTTCTGTTTTCTTCGCTTCTTTCTCGACTTCCACCGACTTTTCTAGTTTTCTCTTTGTTTAACACATATCTACATTTTTCATATACGCCAAGAACATTTTTATGCATGTTTAATATTTTCTAATAAATGATTAACATTTTTTAAACGAATGTTCGATGTCTTTTTTTTCATACACATTGCACATTTTTAAATATATCTTAAACAGGTTTTTATACATGCTTTACATTTTTCAAATATTTTATTAACAACTAGCACAAATTCCAGTGCGTTGCAACGGGAGAGAAAATATAACACATGCTTTTAACCCAACAACCATCACTCAATAGGTTCATCTCCTTTATTTTTGCGAGGCATCATATTTGTGTTGCCACTTATCCTCCTCATCACCCTCGCCGGTGATGGTCTCGGTGTTCACACAAAACAACAACAAACGTGTTTGAATATGGTTAATCCTAAGGCGTCTCTCTCTCCCTCTCCTCCATCGCCCTCTCTCTCTCTCTCGCTCGCTTTCTCTCTCTCCCGCGATGAGAATCTATTGTTTCCCCTGCGACATATTTCAGAGGTATGCATGTGTAGTTACCGATGTTTTTTTCCCTATATGGTTATAGTGGGGTGTTTATTTGCAATCCGGATCGCCGTCGGTACGAAAAAAATGGATCTTGCGCTATAAATTATAAGTTTGCTTCCAAAATAATATTTTAAAAAGATTTAACAGGTAAAATTAACATCATATTTAGATTACACACATTTTTCTAATAAAATTTCATATATAATATGTTAAAATCGAAGTTACGGTTTAAAAAATACGAATAATTTATAAAATCATTTGGTTGATTTAAATATATTCCAAAATAATATTTAAAAATAATTAACAGGTAAAAATAATCTCATATTCGTATTCTACATATTTTTCTAATCAAATTTCATATATAAAATGTTCAAATCGAAGTTACGGTTTAAAAGATATGGATGATTTAAAAAAGTATTTGTTTGACTTAAATATGATCAGCGGATGAATTACCTAAAACGTCAGGTTTTTTTTCAAAAAACGTAAAATAACGGTTTGGGTATGACTTAAATCCGGATGGCGGGTTGATTTCAAGAAAACACAGGGACTTTTCTGAAAAATGCCATGACAGACGAAAGAAACCCAATTTGCTTTATTATTAGGTAAAGATAAAGATTTTCAAGCACATGTTTTGATCATTTTTAAATATTTTTGAACATTTTTCAATTACACGTCAATACATATTTTAAAATGATATGAAACTTTTTTTAAACTACATAAACATTTTGTGTATTGTATAATTTTTTTAAAGAGGTCATGAACATAGTTTTTAAATGCGTGCACATTTTTGAAAGGTCATTTTGAATTAAACGTTTTTCTATATTTTTAAAAAATGCCACACACATTTTTCAGAAACGTGCACATTTTTTAAATGGATGAAACATTTTTTGAATGATAATAACTTTTTTAATTAAGGAAACCAACTTTTTACACCTGTTAACCTTTTTTAAAATTTTGAAGCAAACTGTTTGGAATATACTCCCTTCTTCCCATAATGTAAAGCGTCTTTCTAACACTAGTGCAGTTTCAAAAAACGTTTTATATTATGAGACGGAGAGTACGTCTTATAATATTCTAAAAAAGAAATAATCAAACCTGTCCAGTAAGCAACACAACAACAACAAAACAATAAGTACTATATTAGCATTACAAAAACAACGTACTTCCAACGAGAGCTGAGCTCGCAGAAAAAATCGATTTGCTGGATTGGTCCACTTGTTACGGTCCTTTAGACGAGCGGTACGTGTAGCTCGCAGTAGGCGAGTTATACTGCCGCACTCGCCCTACAACGCATTAGGTGGCCAATACATAGCCCTAGGGTAATGCCTCGTGTGTCATGTAGGATTAAATATCAGATAAAATAATTTCAGATAGGGAAGCGAGATTCTCTGCAGGAGGCAGGTGTTTGGAGAGAAAAAATATGGTTCAATGTAAAAAGCTCAAAAGGTTGGAGTGAAGAGTAAAGATGCATGCGTACTAGAGTTTTTATTATCTATCTTAATGAGGCTCATTAGTGATAGCTTGCATTGGGGAGAAAAATTCAATGTAGGTGCCTCAAACTTCTTCTAATTTTTTTAGACAATTTTTTTTGAGTTCTTTTTTTCGATTATTTTTTTGTTGAGAACTTTTTTGAGGGGTAATACTTCTATCTTTAGTCACGATACTATGGCGGCCCGATAAGTCTCCGTGGTGGGCCTTAGATGGGCCAGCCCATAAACCATCTCAGCCGGGGTTTTATCACTCGCCGAGAGAGAGCTGAAAAGGCAGAGACAGGAAGAGGTGTGGCATCATCGTCTTCCTCCTCTCTTCTTATCCGGAAGTACACCATGCTCCCGATGTCCGTCCACCCCGCTACTACGCCGGCCCTCGCGTCGCGCCCCGGCGTCTCCCTGCCCAGACCTTCCACATCCCCGTCCTCCTCCTCCTCTTCCGGCCTTGTTCCCCTCAAGAGCAGGAGGCTACCCCTTCGCTCGCTCCGCATCCTCGCCGCCGCCGCCGCTGCCGGCGCCGTCGAAGCGGGGGAGCCATACGTCGGTTTGGGGGACGAGGAGCCACTTGGCGGAGAAGGAGATGCGGAAGCCGTGGCGGAAAGCGAGGAGGTAATGGTCTTTTCAGCTGCTCTGAAACTTGGGTCATTTTCTGTCCGTGCGATAAATCATGCTAGTTCCTTAAGTACCAACTGTAGCTCAGTCCGTGGAAGTTGGTACTACATTGTTTTTACTCCGTAGAAGGAGTTTCAGTTAGATTCCGTTGCAAATGTACTGTCCTCTTGTTCACTGAAATTTATTAGGCTGTCTGTTTCCGCTGATGAATTGGAGAAGTCTAGTTTTGAACTTTTATACGGTCTTTAGTGCATACCATTTTTTGTACTTGGCTGCATGTAAGCAAGAAATAAAATGTTGTGGAGTCTGCATATGCTGTGGACCTTGCTCATAACATGAATATTTGGTGTGTGTGGTTGAAATTAAGTGACAGTTGTATATGCTTACATGGACTTCCTCTCATGAATTGTAGTATGAGGATTGCATTTTACTAAAACTGGCCTCAGATATTATTTTTAAAGACGAATAGCATACGAAAACAGCACCCTAGTCCCAGAGTCCATTGAAAATGAAATCCGGAAAATCATAACCACGTTACAGTACAGCACAGGCTTGCGGAAGTGATGTCCGACATCAGAAAGTCGACAGTGTAACAATAGTTTTGAATGTAAATCATTTTAATTTTGAGCTGTGCTAAAACTGCATAACTGGATTCACATGGCAGACAAAACTTGTAATGCCAGAATGAAATTTGAAATAATTTGAATTGTGCATGGCAGTACAAGGTGGAGGTGCCTGAAAAGCAGGACCCGATGCTGGTGCTCAAGTTCATATGGATGGAGAAGAACATCGGCATAGCGCTTGACCAGATGGTTCCGGGTGTTGGCAGCATCCCCTTAAGCCCGTACTACTTCTGGCCGCGGAAAGATGCATGGGAGGAACTGAGAGCGAAGCTGGAGGAGAAAGAGTGGATCTCGCAGAAGCAGATGATCATCCTTCTCAACCAGGCCACCGACATCATCAACCTCTGGCAGCAAGGCGGCGGCAGCTTGTCGACATGAGCGGCTGTTCAGTGTCTTTCTTCTTGCTTTGTTGTTCATTAATGTTAAAGCCACGATGCCACATGGTACATGATCCTGTAGATCGTCTCAATCTGTTCTCGTATGATTCTGTTTGTGGAAAATGAACGCAAGGGTGGAGTATTTGGGTTGTGTTATTGGCAAGGACGGTGTTTAAGATGATTGACCGTGAGTGGTTCCCTTGTTCTATTACCATTATATTATGATATGATGCGTTGCCGACCATTCTCTCGCGAAAAGAAGCAGCTACCTGCATCGGAGTACCACTGGATGGACATATGACCAATATTCTGCCGGAGAGCTTCATACTGGGCTACTATGCAATTTCAGCCGTCAAGAGTCATCCACGTACCTCTCGGGTCGCCTCCCCCACGGGCGACTCGGGAGGGCTCCGCCGCCGCCTAGTCCCTCCAGCGCCTTTCTCCCCCTCCGCCGCTGCCGATGGTCGGCGCCGGGCAAAGCCCGTGCGTGCGACGGCGGCGCGGGCGTCCTGATCCGCGGGGTGCAGCCCTTCTGACGGTGTGGCGGATCCCAGAGGCGGCGGACTCGCGGCGATGCACATGTGCCCAGATCCATGGGTGTGGGACTCTCGGCAGCGTGCGGGCTCCCGGCGGCGGCGGGCTTGGGTGATGGCATCGGCCGCGCGGTGCCGGATCTCGTCGCTCGCGGCGGATCTTGCCACTCCGGCCTTCGTGGAGGAACCTTGTAACGCCCTCGATGCGGCTATATCTCCCATGTGTCGAAGCACGACTTAGAGGCATAACCGCATTGAAAGCAATGTCGCAAGTGAGGTAATCTTCACACAACCCATGTAATACATAAGGGAAAGAGATACATAGTTGGCTTACAATCGCCACTTCACACAAATACATGAATAAAGCATTACATCAACCAGATACAATTAAGGTCCGACTACGGAACCAAAATAAAAGAAGACCACCCCAAATGCTACACAGATCCCCGATCGTCCCGACTGGGCTCCACTACTGATCAACTAGCACGAAACAACACAAAGGACAAGATCTTCATCGAGCTTCTCCTTGAGCTTGGTTGCGTCACCTGCTCGGTTACATCGGCACCTGCAAACTGGTTTGGGAAGTAACTGTGAGCCACAGGGACTCAGCAATCTCACACCCTCACGATCAAGACTATTTAAGCTTATGGGTAAGGTAAATGTATGATGTGGAGCTGCAGCAAGCGACTAGCATATATGGTGGCTAACCTATTCGCAAAAGAGAGCAAGAAGAGAAGGCAAAAGCACGATCGAACAACTATTGATCAAGAAGTGATCTTAGAACAACCTACGTCAAGCATAACTCCAACACCGTGTTCAGTTCCCGGACTCCGTCGGAAAGAGACCATCACGGTTACACACGCGGTTGATGTATTTTAATTAATGTCAACTTCAGGTTTTTCTACAACCGGACATTAACAAATTCCCATCTGCCCATAACCGCGGGCACGGCTTTCGAAAGTTCGAATCCCTGCAGGGGTGTCCCAACTTAGCCCATCACAAGCTCTCACGGTCAACGAAGGATATTCCTTCTAGCGGGAAGACCCGATCAAACTCGGAATCCCGGTTACAAGACATTTCAACAATGGTAAAACAAGTCCAGCAACACCGCCCGAATGTGCCGACAAATCCCGATAGGAGCTGCACATATCTCGTTCTCAGGGCACACCGGATTGTCCAAGGTACGGGTAGGCCAGCCCAGAGTTACCCCTGGTGGCCACCGGCAGCTGACAGGTTGGACCAACACTCAGAGGAGCACTGACCCGGGGGGAGGGGGGGTAAAATAATGATGACCCTCAGGAGCGCGACTCCCAAGGGAAAAGAAAAGGCTAGGTGGCGAATGGTAAAACCAATGTTGGGCATTGCTGGAAGAGTTTTATTCAAGGCGAACTGTTAAGGGGTTCCCATTATAACCCAACCGCGTAAGGAACGCAAAATCCGGGAACATAACACCGATATGACGGAAACTAGGGCGGCAAGAGTGGAACAAAACACCAGGCATACGGCCGAGTCTTCCACCCTTTACCAAGTATATAGATGCATTAATTAAATAAGATATATTGTGATATCCCAACAATTGAACATGTTCCAATAAGGAACAACATCTCCATGTTCCAACAAGGAGAAACTTCAATCTTCACCTGCAACTAACAACGCTATAAGAGGGGCTGAGCAAAGCGGTAACATAGCCAAACAACGGTTTGCTAGGACAAGGTGGGTTAGAGGCTTGGATTAACAATATGGGATGCATGGTAAGCAAGTGATAGGTACCGCAGCATAGGCATAGCAAAAGAGCGAGCATCTAGCAAGCAAAGATAGAAGTGATTTCGAGGGTATGATCATCTTGCCTGAAATCCCGCAAGGAAGAAGAACGAGTCCATGAAGAAGACAAACAGACGTAGACGAACGGGTCCTCACAATCACGACATTACCGGAACCAACCCGAAGAAGCAACACCGGAAAAAAGCACACAACATAGTAAACAACCAACACATGAACATGGTATGATATGCGGGATGCGGTATGTGATGCATATGCATGATTTGCAAAGGAATGATTGGACCTGGCCTCAACATGGAAATCCAAGAGTGCCACTGGAAAGGTAAGGTGATTTCGGTTGAAATCAATATAAAGATCACCGGAATCGGATGCACGGTTTGGAAATGGCAAACAAAACAAATATGGCACCGGTATGAGATAAACAGCAAGTAGCCAACTAAATGCAACAAGATAAATATGCTACAACACTCAAACATGGCAATAAAATACATGACAGGGGTCCACTCAAGATGCTTGACAAAAGATGAACACTGAGCTACGGCTAATTCATCCATTAACAGGTTCAAACAATCATGGCAAAAACGCAAACGATAAGCAGATTTCAGACTTAGTGAAATTAACACAAGTCTGGAATTTAACATCAGGTAGCACACTTTACAGTATGAAAACTACATGCTACAGGAACTTAACATGGCAAAGCAAGGCATGGCATGAAGCTACTCTAAGCACTTGACAAAAGTCCCTTAGTGACCGTGAGCCAAAAGAGATCAGAAAATACAATTGCAAGCATGTGAACATGGCAAAAACATAAACAGATTCAGACTTAGTGAAAAACTGAAGCATGACAAATCTGTTAGCGAGTAGTCATGTTTACGAGCTCGATGCCCTCACTACAGAGCATGGCATGACAAACTAAGCATGCCCCATCAAGAATACATATTATAGAAGCTAGACATGCAAGAACAACAACATAGCATGCATGGATCACCAACAACATCCTCGGCAAAATCGCTAACAAGTAAACAATCTGCCAGGATTCACGAAATAGCAAAAGTAGAGCTCGATTGACTCAAGCTAGGGTGCTCCATAAATGCAAACAAGGACATTGATGTATAGAGCACCACAATGTTAACAAATCATCTTTACTGATCATCCTCAAAAGAGGCACGGATCACTAGGAAACAACATGAACATATGGCATAATGGTAAAAACAGATCAAGGACTTAGAGAAATTCTAAGTCCTTGAAATCAGCATTAACGAATGCACTAATTTGCAAGCTTGTGCTAGTCACCACAAATATCACAAAAAAATACATGGTAAGCACCTCTGTAAAGATGGCATGACATATAACAAAACTCATGTAGAGCTCAGGAGCATATCATGCACACATTAAACATGGCAAAAATGACAAATAGCTATTTGATGCAGCAGATCTGACAATTATCTCAATCAGCCCTCTTTCAATAGCATTTTGGGCATCAAGATGAGCTCAAATGGAAATGATGCAATGAGATGAAATGATGTACTCTCAGAGGCGAACACTTTGATATGCTAAACGCGCAAAACGGAGCTACGGATGCAAAGTTATCACATGATGAACATGGGCATTTGAATCTGGAAATCTCGGGGACTTGGTGAAAAAATTACCCTCTGGAAAAGTCAACGGGCGGACGAGGTGGTGCGGGACGACGAGATACAGGCGCGGGGCCGAAGGTTTGGTTCGGGCACCCGGTGGATCTGATCCACCCGGGCCGGATCGGATCTGGCCGGCGAGGGAGGAGGTCGCCGACGAGGGGCGCGCGGTGGCCGGAGCCTGCCGCGGCGAGGCGCCGACGAACGCCGACGAGGAGGATCCGGGCGGGGCCGAGCGCAGCGTTGGAGGAGGAGGCAGCTCACGGCATGCGGGGCGGCACCGGAGCGACGAGGTGCGACGGGAGGCGAGGCGGTCCGGCGGCCGCGTGGAGGTCGCCGGCGACGAGCCAGCGGGGCGGCGCGGTCGGCCGGCAAGAGACAAGGTGGCTGCGCGGTGAGCGAACACTCGGGCGGCGGCGTGGTGGCGGTTCGGGCCCGGGCGGGCCGGATCTGGGCGCCGCGGGCCCGTGCGGTGGGGGAGGAGAGAGAAAGCCGGCGGTGCTGACGTGTCGCGCCCGGATTCGTCCGGCGCGGCTGCTGGATGTGTCCGGCGGCGGAGTGGACATGTCCGGCGACGAGCGGGGGAATTTTTAGGGTTCATTCGCGAATTTTCGGGGAAGATGACATATATATAGGTAGAGGGAGTTAGGACAGTCCAAATGAGGTGCGGTTTTCGGCCACGCGATCGTGATCGAACGACTGAGATGACGGAGGAGGTTTAGGTGGGTTTTGGGCCACTTTGGAGGGGTGTTGGGCTGCAACACGTATGAGGCCTTTTCGGACCCTCCGTTAACCGTTGGAGTATCAAACGAAGTCCAAACGGTACGAAACTTGACAGGCGGTCTACCGGTAGTAAACCAAGGCCGCTTGGCAAGTCTCGGTCCAATCCAAAAATGTTTAACCCCCGCACACGAAGAGAGGTAGAAAGGGACACCGGGTGACATAGGAGCGCCGGATTGCAAAACGGACAACGGGGAAAATGCTCGGATGCATGAGACGAACATGTATGCAAATGAAATGCACATGATGACATGATATGAGATGCATGACATGCAAGCAATGACAAGGCAACAACAGTGAATAACTGGACGACACCTGGCACATCGGTCTCGGGGCGTTACAAACCTGGACCAAGGGCGGCGACCTAGTTAGGCATGGCGACGACGTCCTCGGCTGGCGACGTTTGCGGGGGAAGGATGGACGACGTCTTGACCGCGTGGGCGGTGAGTCGCCGGTGGATCTCCTCCACGTCGCAGGCTCTCTCCCGCTGCATTTGGTGGCTTACAATTGCGGTCGTCGGCCTCGGTGCGTTCGCGAGGGCTAGTAGAGGTGACATCAGACCGGAGGAAACTCTAGATGACTCGTTCATCCTGACGGTGGCGACGACCAGGGTCACCGTTCTCCTACTTGCAGGTGCCGTCGAGGTCCCTGCCCTCCTTAGATTGGGCGGCGGCGACACTGCGTGTGTCGTGCCCTTCTTGGAGGTGCCGCCTGGGACGATTGGGTGCTCTGTTTGAGGAACTACAGGCGGAGGGGATGGGACCAGTGGCATCTGGCACGTCAACAACGGCGTGGTCTCAGCGGCATGGAGCACCGGGGTCTTGATGGTGGACGTGTGATGATGGACGAGCACAGGATGGTGGCGTTGTCTGGCGTCGTGGTGGCGTCGACGGCAGCTAGACCAGGCAAGGTAGATGAGACAGTACAGCACTGAAGATTGAATGGTGGCAGGTGGCTGCGGCGGCCTCATACCCGGCAGGCGTCCTGGTTGAGGAATGCACCGGACTAGTGGGTGCCCCATACCCAGCAAGCGTCCTGGTTGGGATCTCAGATCTTAAATGTTAGGTTTGGCTGCGAGGTCTATTTGGTATTAGACACAGACTATCAGCATCCCTACATCAACTGGATAAGAGTAACGACAGATGTTGCCTAGACGATGGCTTTAGTCTTATTGTTATATGATTTTGTAAAGTTTTGTGTGAATAATTAATAAAATAGCTGCATGCATCGTCCAGATGCAGAGGCCGGGGTCCTCCTCTATTTTTTTTTAAAAAATCAACACCCCTGACAAACCTAGCTAGAAAAAAACAGTGGGATTTCGGGCGTCCAGCTTCGCCGTTGTTATAGCTTAAATCAAAGAAATAATAATAATAAAAAAGCTTGGCCGTTGTTTATCGCGGTGGAACCCGTGCATGCGCGTCGGCAGTCGGCCTGAGCTGAAAGTCCGGCAAGGCGTACGCAATGGCTATATCTCGCTCATAGCAAGTCCTTCTTCGGTCTCAAGCGTACAGCTTTGGGCTGGTCCAGTCGCGCATACTTAAAAGAAATAACTAGAAAAAAGAGGCGGATCATTCCAGTGTAGCGCTGCTAGACACTGGGCCATCATTCAGCTCACGTTTAATTAGTAGGTCGCGACCTTGTTAAAGAAAAAGAGCCGGGTTTCCACTGTTTCCCAGGATTTTTCTTCTTTTCTTGTTTTTCACTAGTTTTTCTTTGTTTCTTTTCTCTGTTTTCTAGTTTCTTTGTTTTCATTCGTTTCTTTTTCATTTTTACTACTTTTTTCTTCTCTTTAACTTTCTTTGTTTTTTTTCTTGTTTTTCAACTGGTTTTTTGTTTTCTCTCGGGTTTTCATTGTTTTTCTGTACACATTTTTGGTATACATCTAATACATTTTTCTTTTACATGTTTAATAATTTTCATATATAAGATTAACATTTATTGAATACATGGTCAACATTTTTTATATATACATTCAACATTTTTCAAATGCCAAATTAACATTTTTCGAATACCAGATTAACATTTTTGAATACATGCTCAACATTTTTTCTATGCACATTTTACATTTTTTTTAAATATTTGATTAACATGTTTCAAATACATGTTTAACATTTTTTCTATACACATTTAACATTTTTTTCCAATGCTTGATTAACATTTTTCAAATACTAGATTACCATCTTTCAAATAAATGGTCAATATTTTTTCTATACAGATTTAACATTTTTTTTCAAATTCTTGATTAACATTTTTTTCCAAAACTAGTTAAGCATATTTTTAATAGATGGCCAATATTTTTTTCTATACACATTTAATATTTTTCAAATGCTTGATTAGCAATTTTCAAATACAAGTTATCATATTTTGAATACATGGTCAACATTTATCTATACATATTTAACATTTTTTAAGTGCTTGATTAACTCTTTCAAATACTTGTTTAATATTTATTCATATGCTTGGATTAACAGTTCTGAATACATGATAAACTTTATTCACACATATTATATATTTTTTGTATGCATTTTCAAATACATTTTAACATTTTCAAATGCTTGTTTAAAATGTTTTTGAATATTTTTATTTAGAATATTTCGAAGTATAAAAATAAAAGAAAAATAAGAAAACATGCAAAAAGCAAGGAGGTGGCCTCCTGTTCTCAAGAGAAGCTAACGACAGGGCACCTTTCGTTTGGACTGCGAGTGGGCGCATCCGTAAGAGCATAGTTTTTCTCATTCGTTATTTTTTTCTTGGATTTTCCTAGGGTTTTTAAAAAACACGTTTTTTCATGCATGAAGGATATTGTGTGAAAAACATAGTTGTGCTTTTCGTAAAGTGAAAACACAGTTGTGGTAATCTGTTTCCGTGTGAAGCGCAATTGTGATTATAGTTTTTTATTTTGTCTTTTTTTGGGTTGGGTTTTTTTCGAGAGAAAAAAGTTCATTCAAACTTATTAACATGAGATGGAGTTTCAAAGATCTTGACGTAGGAAACGCAATAGTAAAAATGGTTTATGATTCCGACACATGGTTTAAAAGATAAAACGTTCAGAAAAACGAATATATGAATAAACACTCAGGTTTTGACATGTGTCGCACATGCAATGCGTCATTTTTCACCACTAGAAATGGTGGGAGTGACATTTGCCAATGGTACCCCTAAATCCTTATTTAGTAATTTCACCTATTCTCTCTCTCCACGCCTTCTGTGGTGAACTGTCGCTGTAACGCCTGAAGGGTGATTGTAAGTTCCAGCCCATTTAGTTTCCAGGACTAGCTACCTGAAAATCGGCGGTTGCTGTGTGTTCGCCTCCACATGGAAAACTGACTCATCGCTCCCCTACAAAAATGAATTACCTTTTTTCTTACTAGTAAGCTTGCACGTGTAAATGCACGTCTCAACTAATATACAAGTATGTATGAGCATAACATGCATATAAAGATAGTTTGGTTGCATCAGAAAATATTGCAAATTAAGAAAAGACAAACAAGACTGCCTTTGCATATATAGCCTTTTTATATTTAGAGATAAAAGACAAACACGTCAATTTTTGTGTCCATTCCCTAGTCCAGACACGTACAACGTCCAGAAAGGCACATGCATTAAGTACCATGCAAACCCATATAGGTAGGGTTTGACGATAATGGGTCGGTGGATACCGACCGAGAGTTTTATGACGACGAAAAATATATATTTTACATGCCTTTGCATATATTTGTTACCAACCCAAAGAGCATAATAAAACTGAAAAGATAATGAGTCCATATGTGCTGTCACGGAGCTTAATTTTTTTAGTCTCCAAAACATATTGCATCGCAAAATTCATGTTTATAAATAAATAGCCGCAACATATGGCAAATACAGTAAACAATCCATGGAGATGAAAAATAAATTTTGATTAAAAAAACTACAGTATGACTACCGATGCGTGGATATCAAGTTGTAAATCTGAACCTTGAATTGCCGCACTTCAGAACCAGAAGTAATATATAATTGCTGTAGTTAAAAGCTATAACAAAGGACATCATGCACAATTTCTAAAGCGATATCCCCAACAACAGATAGGAAAGTTATTTGCTAGTATATTGTAAATCTGAACTGAAGGGGAAAAGACTTATATATCTCATTACCAGCAATTACAAGAGACATACATAAGATTCTCCATTTCAATAACAAATGAAGTCATTACAGTTAAGGAAAATCCATAAATATCTGGTTGTGTCATTTGCTGAATAGTAGTGGTAACTTGTGCTTCTCTTAGGCATGCTGCTCTACCACCTGTTGTCCAGGCCTCGCTTCTCCTAGATCATGATCCCCTTGTACATTGGTGTAGGTCCTTTTGTGCCTGCTCCTGTCCACCCTTCCTATGTTTGATGTACCTCCATATGGCCCACTCTGGCCCAGCTTGTAATGTCCAGAATATTGATCCATTTAATCGTTCAGGTGGGCGATCGCCCCTGAGTATGTTTTAGCACGAATAGGATGAAGACAATATAGAAGACTCGCGGGTATTAGATCAAAGGTGACCACCTCAGCTTGTGTGATACATGGATAACAATAACCTGAAAATAAAAGCATATGCATATGAATATGGACAGCAATAACCTCTGATAGGAGGTAGGACAACACTTAACCATGCATTGCAGCGAAACCTCTATGAGGCCATTGTCCACTCATTACTGTAAACGATAGCTTGATTGTACAGAATTAGCTCACGAAAAGCAAGATGGCAGCAATGGAAATAAAGTTGTATCACTTCACATACACCAAAAGAAACAGAAATAAGTAAGGAGAACAAGTTCAGTTGGCTGAACAGATCAAGCAGAGATGGGGCCTAGTATTTTAGCTCACCTACTTCTGGCCAGTACCCCCACAGATGCAGCAAAGAGCCCTGACGCTCCTCCTGTTCTCCAAGCAGTAAGCCCGAGACTGACAGCAGCGACACACAGAAGGACCTGTGTATGGCAAAGAAAGTGAGTAAAGCAGCCTGGACATTGGCCTGCGCCAACCCAACCAAAGAAATGTGGCCAGCGAATCAAGGCAGAACGAACAGTGAGCTTCTTTTACTGATAAGTTAGATTGAACACCCTTAAGAAACAATCTTAAAAATCATATCGAAGCAATAAAGGGAAGTGGTTCAGTACTGGCTTCTATCCAATGAAACTGTAAACAGGGGAATACATTGGCTTTATGTGAAAACTAAAATGAAGGCACAACATGCAAGGTTTTGATACTCAACAAACTATAGTAACGATCTGCTGATTAGGACAGGTATCGATATAAAATGCTTATCTATTCCATGAAACCCTAAAGGTACTGCCGCCACCAGTGGCAGGATAATGTTGGTTGAGTAGAGTGTGATTCTAATGATGGCCAAAAAAACAGGGAAGAATAGAAGAGAAGGCAATTGACGAAAAGTTTGTAACCTGACTGACAAAATAAGACACATGGATGCTTATGAGATAATGGGCTACATGAACTTTGCTTGAGAAATTTGTATAGCTGAAGGGATTTGTTATCCAAATATAACATAAATGAAGTTGTCATGCACTTTAAATTACGACCAAATAAAAGTAAAGCGTAGATGAAGCTGAAATGAAGACGTCAGCAACTCATAATAAATTATCTTCCATTGGACCATATTCTTGATTAAAAATACAGAAGTCCAACCACATACAGTTTTTATTTAGCTACCAGTTTCAAGAATGTGCTCCTAATTTGCTGTATATCCCAGCTTCTTGTCTTGTTTATGTATTGTCAATGCAAAAATCTACGAGCAATCAAAGAAGTTTAACAAAAAAGAATGAAGCAATCCACTAACTTTTATGGACAGGGAACAACAAAATGAAGACAGGATAAGCACTTGGTGTTGTTATCATATACCAAACCTGTGTTATCATATATCAATCCGAGACGAAAATCACAATGATGTAGTATTGCCCATTTAAATAATTAAGGTAACATGTTGGTGGTCTAACCAGATGAAGTTTGCGAGGCAGATGATGTAGGCAATTGGACATTCACCCCGGCAGTTGCTGCTTTCCTTGCGAGTCGGGCCATCTTCTGTTTGTGTATGTACTCAGCTCGCCGCTCGTCGGATAGTCCAGCATACCAACTTTGTGGACTTCTTTTTTTGCCTGCAATATTGTTTTGGTGAAGATGAGCAGTACCCGCGGAGCTTGCCGCCGTACATACTGCAACTGTCATGTAGGAGGAGATTCAGATATGTACATGCATCAATGCATTAGGACACAAAATGGGAGCACATACCATCTATATGTGTGTTGGTGATGTTGCTCAAAGGGACAAATTGCTCAGACCCCACAGAAGAAGCATGTTCTTGTGATACCCGGGCATGGTTTACACTTTGTACGGCTGCAGTCTTCTTCTCACGCCGGGCGACACGACGCTTCTCGAGGAGCTCTGCTTTCTTTTCATCAGACAATCTGGTGTACCATGATTGGTTACCTTTCTGTCGAGCAGCAGAACTACTCTCTGCATTTGCATTTAGAGGTGAGTTTGTTACATCCAGTGACGGGGCACGTTCGCTTGAGGCAAACCGACGTGCATTTGGATTTTTCTTCCCCATCTGAAAACACAAATGTTTGAGAAATGACAAAGAATCAAGGGATTTCTGAAGAACTTTATTGTTTGTAAACAAATTGCAAGGTCAGATGGAAAGCCAAATATCAAATCACCATTGAAAATAGTACATATAGGTTACCACTCTAGGAAAAATAACAGCGTACATGATCTATGAACAGATTCAGAGAATTAAAACATGACAAAAAATCGTAGATATTGGCTGTGGGGTGTACCTTCAAGTGATCAGAGAAGGTTTACGCAACAATACACATGGTGTGGAGCACCTATATCTCGTATACTAACTTCACACCTCACTACTTCTCTGAAATACAACCAAAGAAAATTTTAAGTCGAAGTATCTTATCAAATCTGAAATTTTCAGCATGAAAATACTACTAAGATCGCTATTAAAAAAATTAAGACGAAGTGTATTGACAAAACTGCAATTTACAGCATGAAAAGACTACTAACATCACTCCCGCTGCACCTATCTGCAAATCCGACAGGAACAAAAATCAGAATGGCACACTACCAATACAGATGATGTGGATATTCTTCATCTCGTATACTAACTTCACACCTCAATATTTCTCTGGAATACAACCATAGAAAATATTAAGTCAAAGTATCTTATCAAATCTGAAATCTTCAGCATGAAAATACTACTAAGATCACTATTAAAAAAATTAAGCCGAAGTTTCTTGCCAAACCTGCAATTTACAGCACGAAAAGACTACTAAATCAGAGTTGGAAAGACAAATATGAAATCACCGTTGAAAAGGTTAGTTTGGGTTCCTTCCGATGTTGATCCGCCACTCGATTTCCACTTTTGAAATTTCAGGGCAAGGTGTTTCGTGAGTGCATGAGGAATACAAGGGGATATTGAGTCAGAGAACACAAATCCACAACCCCACAGCCAATATCTCAGTTTTCTTCCTCCATCCCCTTCGCTTCTTCAGCGACAGAAGCGAAGAGTACATCAAACTAAAGAAGACCACCTAGAGGAGCAGCGTGACAAATTTTAAACGACTATAAAACAAAAGAAGACAGAGTCTGAAACATTTTTGCTATGTGCATGAGGCAGTCATAATTACACATGTCTTCTAGGTGTCAGGGATCAGTTTGCTCTGACAGGAAGCTGCATATGGACGATGTTGGGACCGGCAAAGGTTGATGTGTTTGTCTGCATACTTCTTTGTAACAAAGAGGTGTCAGTTTGCTTGATCACTTCTATGCTAATATGATGACTAAAGTACAGATTTTGTGGGATCATATGTGCAATGTGTTCATCAGGTAGAGCTTACACCTAAGGGCAGGATCATATGTTGTTTATATATTATCTATAAATATCTGTCAGCCATATTCTGTTTGTAGCTGTACAGAAGTTGCATACAAAACTATTTGTATATGAGAAAAGAAAAACAGTGCTTTAAAAATTAACTTATGTGTACAGCTTATGGGTCACCTGATCCTCCTCCGCAGGGTAGGGGCAGCGGATGGGGGGCGACGGCCGCGGGCGGTGGGGGTGTCCGGCAGAGGGCGGTACGACCACGGGGGGATCTACGGCAGCGAGGCGGGCGGTCTCCGGCAGTGAGGCGGGCGGCGGCAGCTGGCGGATCGGGGGCAGGGCGGCGGCGGCCGGCGGATCGGGGGCAGGAGCTTGCGCGGCCGGGCGAGCGGGCGGCAGACTCCGGCGGGTCGGGGGAAGGAGCGTGCGGCGGCGGACGGGCGGGAGGAGCAGCCAGCGGGCGGGCGGGGGCGGCAGCGGACGGGCCAGCGCGCGGGAGGGGAAGCCAGCGGGCGGGCGGCGGCGGAGGACGGGTGAGCGGTTGCGGGCGGGAGGGAGGTGCGGGACTCGGGTGTCGGGGGAGATGGCGAGCGGTTACGACGGGAGGGGCGGCACCCGGGTTTTGGGCTGAGATGACGTGTGCGCTCGCGTGGGGGCGTACAGTGTTTTTGTCTAATCGTGTTTTAGTAGCTAATCTGAACCGTGTAGACATGATTAGATGGCGGCGAGGTTGTAGGGAAAGAGGTGGGGCGAGGCGCGGGGTGTGGCTGGCGGTGAGGCATGGGCAGCGGTTTTGGTTTTGTTCCTGCGTGATGAAAGAGGAGAGGATTAAGGTAATGGCATGGTGGGTAATTAATTAAACATAATGGCATGGTGGGTAATTAAAGCATAAAACGTGTTTGGTGTTTTGAAGCGATGTAGACCATCAGATTGCAGGTTTGGATGGATAGGATGATTTGGTTCTTCGCCCTCTCTTTCTTTTATAAGGGTAGTAGATAAATTAATAAAATTCACGAAATTAAAAATACCCACGAATTAAAAGACATTTTTTTGAAAATATCATGGTTCGAAAACCGATAATAGATTTTAAAAATACTAATCAATCTTAAAAAATGTTTACAAGATATTCATGGATTTAAAAATATTAAAATTTACTTTTTTGAGAAAATATTTAAGATTACTTGGGCTACACTACGAACACACACGAGCACATTTACTTGGGTTGTTGGGCCGTCGTTGTCTGTCACGCGCCCACGTGGAACCGGGCCGCGAAGAGATGGGTGTTGGCTCATGTCAACTCCAATTTGACAGTTTCCGGTGCTATTTATAGGCTTAACGGTAGAACCAGTTAACGCATCCTAGACTAGCGACTTGAAATGGGATGGCCCATCAGAAAGCATAGCTTCCGGTTTTAGGAAGTTTCTGGAAATTTCTGGTCATTTTGTTTTTCCTTTTCTTACGTTTCTACTCCCTCCGTCCCATAATATAAGAGCGTTTTTGATACTACACTAGTGTAAAAAACGCTCCTATATTATGGGACGGAGGGAGTAGTTTGTTTGGGACGAGTTTTTTTTCTTTTTTTCTCAAATTTATGTACTTTTTTTGGAAACCTTGAATAATTTTCAAATTTATCAAATGTTTCACAAATTGTGACCAAAATTTCAAATCCATGATAAAAAATCAAGAGCAGTTTTTAAATGCCGCAAAAAATTCAAATGTGTGAACTTTTGTCAAAAATGATGAAGTTTTTTCAAATCAACCATTTTTTGTTCAATTTTGTGTTTTTTTAGAAAAGTCAACGATCAACTGGTCAACCGAAGAAGTGAATATGGGGAGGACCTCGTGTTGGTCGGCCGGCCAACTCAAGCGGGGCTTGCAATCACCAATTTGCTAGGCAGCGCACCTCTATGGCTCCATGCTTGCAACCCGAGGAAGTATGAAGGGTGATTGTAAGTGTCGGCCTATTTAGGGCGTGTTCGGTAGCTCTCCACAGCCTCAAAATCCTTGACTCCATAGCCCAAAACCGGCAGCCAGTTTCTCAGTTAAAATCCCGGAGTTACAAATCGTTCGGTAGAGTAGCTCCTTGTTCTGGTCGTTGAAACAGGCCGCCAGCCACCTAGCTATGAGAAATAGCAGCTCGTGAGGGCCCAACTAGGCGTGACAGCCCATCTAGGCGTGGGAAGCCTGCTCTGGCGAAAGAACGAACCGGTAACTGCCTTGGCGGTGACACATACTTGTAATATTTGCTACAAACGAACGAACCGGTAACTTACTTGGCGGTGGCACTCACTTGTAATTCTTGGCAACTCCTGCTTCGCTGTTTTGGAGGAGCTCGAGTTTGCCAGCTCCGCGACTCCGCGAAAATTGCATTGCAAGTTTCGCCAGCTTCTCTCGCTCATAACCAGGATTTGGATCGTTCGGCTGCACTCCTCACGTGGAGTTGAGGAGTTGAGAAGTGGGAGGGCTTCCGAACACGCCCTTAGTTCCCATGATAGGCTACGATCGGGAAAGATCGGATGCTGATGCATGTTTGCCTCCACCCTCCACATGCTAAACTGGCTCTTCGCTATACACACGTGACTACCAACCCTAAAGACCGCTGCCACAACTTCCCTGCACGCTGTCACCTCGGTCCCCCACCTCTTTCCCGTCCAACGGCCTCATCGATTGCAAGAGAAGTGGGGACCCATCCGTCTTCTATTCTTTTTCGTTAGGTTTTTGTTTCCCTCGCGACATTGATAAGGTGGTGGCGGCGATGGCGTGTTGGAATAATATTTCTCCTGTCTCTCCCTATCTCGACGGCATATGATTCCTCGTCGACGAAGGGTCTGTGAGAGTTTGAGTCTCTAGATTTGTTGGTTCCATTCAGATCTTGCCAATTTGTGTATCTTTCAAGGAGAGCTAGTGGCTAGCTGTCTGTACGGCTAATTTGACATCTTCTTCTGTGTTGTTTTGTGACATGGTCTAGTTTCTCTAACCATTTGAATAGGTGTTGATGGATTGCAAGCCTCTACTGTGTGGGATCATGCTCCAATCAATGTTGTTTTAGCGATTTACAGATCTGATCTCAAGAGGTGAGTGACTAACACGGTCTTCAAAGCGTTGTATGGTGAAGGCAATTGCAAGTGTCCCTTTACTTTACTATTGTTCAATGCAATTTTCAATTTCCGGTCGGAGGCATACAATCAAAGTAAGAAGAATGGTACTATGATTTATTTTAATATAATTTTATTTTTACTTGTCATTTTGCATCCATCTATCTATCCAATGTGTGTTTGTTCTCCTTGATACTAATCATATCTAAGATGCCCCTTTGGGTGTCTTGATCAAAATTGGTGTTTAGCTCGCATCTAAAAAACAAATTACCATTTTTCTGTAATTTAGAAAAAATAATGAAAGAAAATATTATTCACAATATAAAAGAAAATTATTCTTTTGAAATGCTCATGATCTCAAAAATTGTTCATGGATTTCCAAAAATAATTATGAATTTTATAAAACATTCAAAAACTAACAAATTTTTTATTTTTAAATATGTTCATGAATTTTGTAAATATTAAGAATATGGAAAACTGATCATAATTTCTTTTAGGGGATTTTAAAATGTTCATGAATTCTAAAATAAAAATTAAAAATAAAACCGAGAGAAATCATAAAAGATCAAAGAACATAAAAAAAATAGAAAAGGAAAAGAGAACTGGTATAACCGGCAAAGGAAAACAACAAACAAGGAACAAACAAAAAACAGGGTCAAACCTTCTAGAATGTTCTTAAAACTGGGAAAACCAGTCCTGTCACATGGGTAGGCCCATTAACTTTGGGGTGTGCATTTTGTACGAGTGAACTACTATTTGGTGCACCCCTGAAAAAGCTACTATTCGATGCAGTAGGCGTGAAACAGGAAATTCCTAGCATGAGTTGTCTATTTAGCACATATTTTATTTATTTATAAAATTATGATGATATAATAAAACATCATTTAATGGAATAGTGTTAGCATTTACTTTTTGTTCCCCTAAGTTTGTTCATATAGTTTGTGAGTTTTGGTCTCATATACTATTAGAAAATTCCATGCTCGTTGTTTTAAGAGTTCCATTAGAATCATACAACTATTCCATGCCATGATTAGAATTACTTAATTTTAGGCTGATCATATAAATATAATTTTATGATGTTCATATATCTCGAAACACATGTTTATGACTTCGACACATATTTGCCACAAGAAATATTCATGTATTTTAGAACACATGTTGATCAGTTCGAAAAAAAAAGTTATGACTCTAAAAAATATTCATGTATCTCAGAAAAAATCTTCATACATTTTCCATAGGAAAAGGAAATATGAGAAATGAAAATTAAAAAGTAAATAAAGAAAAGCGAAAAGTGGCACAATAGAAAATGTCAAAGGGAAATAGAAAAAAGATCAAAGGCAAAAGAACAATAGAAAGAATATAAGAAAACATATTAAACTTGAATATATATATATATATATATGTTTTATAGGGAAAATTGAAAAAATAAATGAAAAGAAAAATTGAGCAAAACAGTTTTAGCGGGAATTAAGAAAAACAATCAAACAACCAAAACTCTCACTCAAACATGTTGGCCCGGGCCATGCTGGTGGGGTGCTACGTGAAGGTGCCGTATCTCCGCAATGAGAATAGAATAATAGATCCAATCTAGTTGGCGGCAGCCTTGCCTAAAAAAAAAACCCGATTGTTGCCATGCGGAAATGGGTGTACATTTTGAGATGATAGATGGATTTTTTTGCTTGTGCATTGCCATTTCGTTGTGAAAGGTATAGCTCCTACATCAACCGTTTCCTATGAAAAAGATTGGTCAATAGATCAAGTAACCAGATTATCTTGTACATGATTAGTATTATTATAAGTTTCATTCAAAACCTAGAAAAAATATTAGAAAAAAGGATCTATTACTTTTTTAGCAGAATTTGAGACAATACTTATTTACAGGGTCATAGGCACACAGCCACAAGCAAGCAAAAAGGAAAGTCTCTTCCCATCGGTGTTTTAGCAACTTGACAAATGTATCTTAAGATTCACCATAGTATGACATCTTAATCATGTATTTTTTTCTTGTTTCTACATTTTAATTGCGTCTTCTGTATCAAATGGGCTATAACAGTACAAAACAATGTAGCAAAATCTTTTGTACATCGTATAATGGAGATTTGTTGGCATGTAAATTGTTGGATCTGTATTCATTTTGATTCTAAATTCTTCTACACTCCCAATGTATTTTTTGCTCATGTTGTTTCACTTTAGCCTCTTAGTAATGTTATTTAGTTGTGTGTTAGAGGTGTGCATGATTTGCCTTTGAACACCGAGCATCACCCGACAAACTGCCAATGCGCAGCTGCCTCCAACTTGGCCTGGAGTAGCAGGTAAGCCAGGGCGTGGTTCTCGAAAGTTAGGAAGCACTACACACACTTTTTATCATCTCAACCACTCGCAAGCACATGAATGAGTTGTTCCTCTTAGGTACAAGTGGTACGAACACATGTTTGTTTATAGCTGGAGCAATTCTGAGGTGTGAAATGACCAATAGGGGCATTAGCCACCTAATGGACAACTGACACGTGGCGCGACAGTCACATTTCAAACGTGGCCTATGACTTGCTTGTGGAACAAGTCAAGTTGACTCAACATTTCACTTGATTCTTCCTCGGAGTCCCAAAGAAAATTGTCTCGGACTCAGAGAGAAAATCTCACAATGCACGAAGAGATTTTCCAAGTCTTCACTCGAAGATTTAGGTATTGACTGAGCATATATCGAAGATCCGAATCTCAATTTTCCCTATGACTCAAAAAGAGAGAGATGAAAGTGGAGAACAAAAGTCTTCACTACGCTTCATATTCCTCTACCTCAATTTTTAGGGGTAATAACTCTCATGTTAAACCAATTCCCATGAGACATTCACCTGTGTGTACTCACAAACACATTAGTTCCTTGACATGCCATTAATCATCCAAAACCCTTAGGGTAACTAGATGCACTTACAACTTATTGTAATGGAGTATAGTAATTATTTATTTTATTTTAAAAATATTTTTATTTAGTTTAGTTTTGTTCATATACTTTGTGAGATTGTTCCCATATATTAGAAAATTCCATGCTTGTTATTTCAAAAGTTCTATTAGAACCATACGACTATTTTATGCCATAATTAGAATTACTTCTTACATCAGTACAATTTTAGGATGTTCATATATATTACAATTTAAGGATTTTAATATATCTCAACAAATGTTCATAACTTCAACACATACTTGCCACAAAGTAATATTCATGTATTTTTTAATGCATGTGGATCAATTCAAAAAAAATTATGATTTTCGAAAAATATTGAGAATGTCAGAAAAACTACATATATTTTCCACATAAAAAAATACAGATGATAAATGACAATAAAAAGTAACCAAACAAGCGAAAATGGGGCAAATAGAAAACGTCAAAGAAAGATAGAAGAAAAGGAAAACATAAAAAAGAAATAATATAATAAAACATATTAAACTTGAATGAATATGTTTATAAGGGAAATGGGAAAATCCAAAGAAAACAAAAATTGAGCAAAAGCAATAAAACAATAAAAGCTCTCGCTTGCACATGCTGGTGGGTACTACCTGGAGGTACCGTATTCTGTGCAACGAGCATAGGCTAGAAGATCCGCTTTAGTTGGCGGTTGACAGGCAGAAATTGGTGTATGTTGACGATGAAGGATGCAACCTTACCCACTTGCGGATTACCATTTTGTGAGGAGAGGTATAGCTCCTACATAAATTGTTTGCTTCAGAAAAGATTGGCCAATTGTTGAGGATATTGGCCAAGACGTCAAGTAACCAGATTACATGTACATGTTTAATATTATTGTAAAAGTAGTTTGGGGTTAATTAGCAACATAACAGAAAGGAAGGTCTCTTTCCATTGGCGTTTTAGGCCTCCTTTGGTTTGTAGGATTTTTGTAGAAATTCTATAGGATATGATTTGCAAAGGAAGAATTCCTTTAAAGCCCTTTGGTTTGTAGGAATGGATTCCTATTCCTATGTAGGATAGGAATCAATCCTTCATGTTTTGGAGGAAAAAAAACATTAGCCGAGACTCAATGGAAAAAATCCTATCCTATGCACCAAATGGTATCTCTTTCTCTATAGGAATTGACATGCATGTCATCTCACTTCCTATGATTTTTCTATTCCTATAAAATTCCTATCCTATGAACCAAAGAAGGAGCAACTTGACATATGCATCTTAAGATTCACCATAGTATGACATTTTAATCATGTGTTTTTCTCGCTTCAGCATTTTAATTGCGTCATCTATATCAAATGGGCTATAACAGTACAAAAGAATGCATCAAAACCTTTTGTAGATCGTATTACGGGTATTTGTTGGCAAACAAATTGTTGGAGCTACATTCATTTGAGGAACTTCTTTGAGTTTGACTCTAAATTCTTCTATAACTCTGAATGAAGTTTTGCTCATGCTGTTTCAGTTTAGCCTCTTATGAATTTCGTTTAGTTGTATTTTTTCAAAAAGGAGGAGGAGCCCCGGCCTCTGCATCTGGGAAATGCATGCAACCATTTTATTAATTATTCACCAAGACCTTACAAAGTAATACATCAATAAGTCTGAAGTCACCATTTGTCGCTACTCCTATCCACTTGATGAAGGGGGGCAAAACTGCAGATTGTCTGAGCCATATACACAAGCCTCACACCAAAGCCTAACATATAAAGCCGGATGCCTCAACCAAGCCGCAATGCCAGGTTTGGGGCACACACTGGTCCGGCACACTCTCAGCGGACACGACATACGCCCGTTGCAGAGGCCGTCGCCACCGTCTTTCACTGATCCATCTTCATAGTAGGTACTGACGCATCAACCTTGCCAGGCCTTCCATTGACGCCACCATGACGCCAGGTAGCCCTCGCCCTACGCAAGCCAACCATCTCACATCTGTCACCCACACCTCGTTGCGCCACGCCACCGAGACTCATCGTCGTCGACGCGGTAGATGTACACCACTCCACTCCTTGTGTCCTCCATCCAACAACTCCTCCCAAACAATGCCCTCATGAGGGAGAGCGACACCGAGAGCGTCGCCATCGTTCGATCCAAGATACCTGGGTCTGGGGTTTCTCCCGGCGCAACGCGAGTGGGTAGAAGGTGGTTGCAATGGCGATGCCTTCAATAAGGTAATGACACATAGACGCCGCTATTGCCTGCCAAGACCGTAGTTGGAGCTTGGTTTTCAGCGGCAACCATGCCTCCCCAAACTCGCCGCCGGGACTAGCAGTGGGATCTAGGGATCCACCACAACCAGCCGGCCGACCACCTCTAGCGGAGGAGGATGCCACCACCACCACACCCGGGGCCGGAGCCCCCAACTTCCTCATGCTGCAGGACTAGCCCAGGAACCTGCAAGCTGTTGTCGGAGATGTTGAGATGTAGCTGGTACAACGTCTGAGTGGCGGTCTGTTTGAACCCATCTGGGCCTAGATCGGGTGCGTCCACCACCGCCACCATCTGTTGACCTTCACCGTCCGCCGTCGCAGGTCGCAGATCCTGGCCACCGCCTCACCGCGACACTGCCGATGAATGGCCGGTGCAGAACGCTGCCACCTCGATCCGATCTATGGCCTAGGAGATCCGCCACCGCCGCCACGCCATGCGGGCTTTGCCGGTGACACCCTCGGCGGCGGCGGGAGCAAGAAGTTTGGGGCGGAGGAGGCCTCGAGCCGGCCGACGGGTGCTGCCCCGGTGCGGCCCGGCGCGACCGCACGCGAGCAGGGGGCTGGGGTTACAAGCTGACTCTTAACTTGCCTTCCAACAAATGGGAGAGATTTTCACTTCCCGGCCTCTACACCAACTAGGGATGCATACAACCATTTTAGTATGAGCACCAAGATAAACATGGTCCTCAATTTTTTTTAAATGAGTATCAAGATATTTCTTGATGAGTGGTTTCACCACACACCAAGCTTGATCCTTAATAAATAGGGGAAAAACTCTATGCATCACCTGTCAATTCTAGAAATTGAACTCGGGTTGTTAGGCTGCACAACCGCATGCCCAACCAAGGCTCTCTGTGTTCTGAGGTGTACATGGCTTGCATTTGCACACCGAGTATCATCACCCGACAAACTACATATATTTGCCACATGGAACAAATAAAGATGGGAAAGGACAATAAAAAAGTAACCAAACAAATAGAAAACGTCAAAAAAGGATAGAAGGAAATGGAAACATACAAAACAATACAATAAAACATATTAAACTTGAATAAATATATTTACAAGGGAGATGGGAAAAGCCAAGGAAAACAAAAATTGAACAAAAGCAATAAAACAGTAAAAGCTCTCGCTTGCACGCATGTTTGGCTAGACCATACTGGTGGGTACTACCCGGAGGTACGTATCCTGTGCAATGAGCATAGGCTAGAAGATCCGCTTTAGCTGGCGGCGCCAGGCAGAAATGGGTGTATGTTGACGATGAAGGATGCAACCTTACCCACTTGCGGATTACCATTTTGTTAGGAGAGGTATATCTCCCTACATAATTTGTTTCCTACAGAAAAGACCGGCCAATTGTTGAGGATATTGGCCAAGAGGTCAAGTAACCAGATTACCATGTATATGTTTATGTTTAATACATTGAAGTTCCTTTCAAAACTTAGATTCCTTTTACGGAAAATGATATATTACAGTATTATCAACATAATTTTGAGAAAATAGTATTTATTTACATGGTCATAGCCACAAACAAACAGAAAGGAAGGTCTTTTCCCATTGGTGTTTTACCAACTTGACATATGCATCTTAAGATTGACTGTCCCTGTAGCATGCCATTTTAATCATGTGTTTTTTTTCTCATTTCTGCATTTTAATTGTGTCATTTGTATCAAATGGGCTATAAAAGTACAAAAGAATATAGCAAAACCTTTTGTACATCGTATTATGGGTATTTGTTGGCATACAAATTTTTGGAGCTGCATTCATTTCCGGAACTTCTTTCAGTTTGATTCTAAATTCTTCTACACCCTCAGTGAATTTTCACTAATGTTGTTTCAGTTTAGCATCTTACTAATGTTATTTTAGTTCTGTGTTCGAGGTGTGCATGACTTGCATCTGAACACCGAGTATCATCACCCGACAAACCGCCGACGCGCACCTGCCTCCAGCTTGGCGTAGGAAGCACCGCACGCACTTTTTATCATCTCGGCCACTGGCAAGCACATGAACGGGCTGTTCCTCCCAGGTACGATTGGTACGATCACATATTTATTTAGCTGGAGCAAGTACTGACCAATAGGATAGGATTGAAAAGTCGCGCTTCCCCGAATAACACTTGCCAACAAAGTAACATGCCACTTTGATGACGCAGGAACTTCCCCATGAATTTGTCCCCGGGAGCCGAGGCCTTTTTGCCAGTATAAAAACCTATAGAAAATGATAGATGCACCTGAAAAGGACGAGGCTGCGTACCCCCATTCGGAAATGTCCCGCACGACCCCAATCTCGTCATCTTGCCGTTTTCGCGCATCCGATGATTGACACTTGTGGCTGCGGCGATTAGACTATCGGGAATACGAGGGAGGATCGATCAGGTGGTCTTTGGCACATCGTTTTCCGGAGTGAGTGGTGGCTGAGTCAGATGGCCGCGCATCACGCCTGGGTCTTCGTGAGGCACTGCGGCTGGGTGGCATCGCCGTGTCCCGTGTGGTGCTCACATGCATGGTCTTGGTCTGCACTGCACCACCGCAAGTTGGATCTGAAACCTACGTACTTGTTTTGTAACGTACGGGCTGCTATGTTTAGTAAAAAAAGTTTCTGCTGTACCTGTACGGAACTATACCCGTATGGTTCCACGGATTGACCCCTTTACGGAGGAGTATGTTAGTAGGGAACACGAAGTAATGACCACACTAATTTTTTTTCTTGAAGCATATAGGCACGATTCCTGAGTAATCAAAGTTAGCCAGTAGTTAAAATGGTCTCTTGTTTTGATTTTTCTTGTATTTCATAATTATGTCAGAACTTCAAAAAAAGAAGTTGCGGGCAAAACATCAATATATGCAATAGTAAATCTGAATTGTGTCATGAATGAAACCTATCTTCTGGCAAACATAGAACGAAACCTATCCACTCGTAGTTTGAACAATACACAAGCAAACATGCAAGGTTGGAGGCCCAACATCTATGGACTCGGCCTACAGGCTCAACAAACTAACTAGCCAATTGGGTTCCGACCTTTCACCCAAAATATAATATGTTGAAAATATCGGAGTGAAATGCGTTACAAGTCCAACAACTCGGAAATTATTTGATTTAGGCTGTAAACTCGTTTTTTTGCGAGAAACTTCCAATCTATTCATCTTCAATTATGGCAGTACAACGAACACCGCAAATAAAAATTACATTCAGATTCGTAGACCACCTAGCGACGACTACAAACGCCGAAGCGAGCCGAAGGCGCGCCGCCGTCATTGCCCCTTGATTTGATCAAATAAGGCCAAAACCAACTCGAGAGGGAAAAAACTTGGCGACGTGGCTCTCATGTCAGCGTTACTTTGACTGTTCACGAACTATTTTTTACAGGGATCTATTTACAAACTGTTCGTTTTTTTCTCACAACCCGTGCTAACGACGTATGGAGGAAATGAATCCTTGTGTTGCCCAGCACTCCAACCCATGACATTTGGGGTTGCCAAGCATCTTATTGACCACTTGACCACGAACTAATTAGTGTTTTACAACGATCTAGAAATTGGCTGGTTTGTTCTCACACACCATGGTAACGACGTATGGAGTAATTTTTTTAAAAAAAAACTTGCGCTGCCTGGCACTCGAACCCAGGACCTTTGGGGTTGCCAAGCATCTTAATTACCTATCACTAGAACATAATCTAACTATTTTTACAGGGATCTTTTTACTGGTGGTTTTTTCTCACAAACCATGTTAACGACGCATGGAGGGAAAAATATAGTTCTTGTGCTAGCTGGCACATGAAACCAAGATTTTTCGGTTTCCTGGTCTATGTAATAAGTTGTAGTATATATTCACACAAAAATCAGGATATCCCACGGATCTCACCCGGTCTATTTAGATTTCCTTATGTTCATGATCGTATCAAGTACCTGTTAGTTCGTTTCCCCCTTTCAAATTATTTGTTTTGAAAGCACAATTAACAAAAATT
The DNA here is from genome assembly GCF_056163025.1 of Triticum urartu. Classification (NCBI taxonomy): domain Eukaryota; kingdom Viridiplantae; phylum Streptophyta; class Magnoliopsida; order Poales; family Poaceae; genus Triticum; species Triticum urartu. The sequence continues at coordinate 543,302,469 of NC_141874.1, forward strand.
TAAGTCTACGATGCATTGGGCAGGGCTTGAACCCACGCCCTAAGGCAAGGAGCAAAGCATGCAGACCGTTAGAATGTAAAGTATTTATATTGTCCTAAGGAAAGGAGCAAACTAGAAATTATGCTTATACTGTCGCCTCTCCCTAGTTAATGAGTATTTGGAACATGTGGTTAGCAAAATCAAAATTCATATAGAATTCATATAGGTAATGAGTATTTGTGATACTCGTACGCGGTTCCTTCTCTTCACATTATGCAACTCATCTCAATTTTCAATTCAATGGTAAATGTTATAAATGGCGGAAGCGGGTCCATTTCTAAATTGGTTTGGGAGTACTTTGTTCCTACATCTCTCTAAATTGACCATATAATAGTAGTAAAACCTACCACCACCATTTTTCTCATCACCCCTTTATGACGGTTAAAGAAGGTATAAGTGCATTTGTGTGGGGGGGCATAATCAAGATTAAACGGATATTAGGCTATCAAAATTGGTAAACACTCATTACGAGAGCAAAAAGAAGCATCTTTTTATAATGTATCTTTTTTTTTCTGAATAATGTATCTTTAAAAGCAAAGACAACAAAGGAAGGCAAGACAATAGCACAAAAAAGAAAAAAAATCCATCTGTCATCTTAATTTCATTAATTGACGATGACTCCAATACACGTTGATAAAACTTGAGAAGATTCGTGATGATATTTTATGTGTCGTCTAAAAAGTATCGACAACTCGAATCTCCAGCACACGATCGAGAAGATTCGCGATGATATTTATGTTATCCTTCGTTGTCACGTATGGTAGAGGCACATGCGTAGCAATTATCTTTTAGGCCGGGAGACTTCCCTTCCACGCCATCTTGTTAGCTATGCGCGGTTGAACGGTGTGCAAAAGTCCAAAGCTTATCTCGAACTCTCAAACCCAGATGGTACAAATTCATTTGTTCATCAGGTTTACTTCAGTTAGTAGACAAGCAGTCAATAGTTTATTTTAACTAGCCATGATGATGATATATTTAATTCCAAAATACTCTCACACTGTCGAGTTTTAACGTTCCCAATACCAAAGACTTATTTTTTGGGGAATCAAACATGAAAAAAAGGGGAATACTCACTCTTGTGCGTTGGGCCTATATGCATAGCAGTCTGCAACAAACCTTAAGCGATGGTTACTTTGCTAGACAAGATCTAGCTTTGCCATGTGGCATGTATAAGCTGATTGACACTTGGAATCCACAAGACTTTGGCACCCCCAAAAGGTGATGGCTTCCGATAAAGCCAAGTTGTACTTGGATGATCAAGCTACGATGTGCATGTTGCTGCTTGTCCCATTGTAAAAGATGCATCCTATGCTCGTATGCACGTATTGAGTGGCGGCATGAGCGTGGCATGAGATGCTCCTACACATTTTCATTTTTTTGAAGTCTGCACAACTGCCAACCATAGTTTAGATGCCATAGGCCGAGGTAAGCCCCGTTCCGTGAAGAAGCCATAGCTCGTGGTGCCCTTTCTATAACTCATATAGTTAATGTAGTTAAGATATTCATTTTTTATGAGTTAAACTACTCATTTCATACAAGTACTTATTTATATGTTTGTATGGATCAGATGATAGTTTCAACATGCTACTAGAGTTACCGGTAAAATATCCGATTTCCAGAAATGAAAACCTTGCTACATACACAGCCAATGATAGTACGACAACAACATATCACCTTACATAAATAAAATAGATTAAAAAGCGGCCAGTAGGGTCAGTCTACATAGGGTTCCGATAAAGTGGACCCATGAAATGCATTTGACTGGTAGTGTAATTATTAAATCTATCTAGGTGTCCCCGAGTGGTCATGCCTTTGATTGATGGTTACTTTGGACACTATCTTATAATATACCAATATTTTAATATCATTTGTAAGGAAGATTTGCGTTGATTTTTTGGTCAGATTTTGAAGGTATAACTTGATCAAAAATTAAGTAATCCAATCAAAAATCAAATTAATTTAGAAATCCTGTAAATCACTTGGCACGGCTTAATTCTCCATTTGACTTTTATCTAAGCAACAAGCTATACCACAAGACCATGCATGCACCCGACAAGATACAGATATACATTACCCGCACTGATGCGAAACCTATTTGTTCACACAGTGGAGATCAAATATGTATTTTTTTTTTCTTTTGTCCAACAAGAGTTTTTGGATCGACAGGTATCGAACAGGGGCTCGCTAGCAGTGCTCACGTGCTCACGGCCGGCATTGCCTCGTACGCACCTCGTGCTTTCTTCTCGGCTCTTGCAAAAACTAGAAAACTTTTATTTATTCCAAAAGGCGAACCTAGCGCTTTTCCTATGACTACGACTAGACTTCTTGTCCTCTCGAAACAGGGCCAATAGGAATTCTATAGTACCAAAATACCAAGAGTGATTCTCACCACTTCTAACTATGTTAACATACATGCTTTCACATAACATAACATAGTTAGATTCGTGCGAGAACATGAACCTCCTCAGAGCTGCGAGCATTCCGGCAGTACGATCCGACACTTGATGCGATTCTACTCCGGTGATTCTTGGCCTTTAATAAAAATCATAGACGGAGCAGTGCTTACTATTTTTTTTCACTCGGCAATTGATCGCTTATCACGGACTACCCGGCCTCCGAGTCTATGAGCCACAACTGTCATCCGCTGCGGATGGGAGGGTGCACGTTGCCGACTTTCCGCGATGAAAACTAGATGGCCCCGCCTATGGTTTCCACCACCCGCTGAGGGCATTTGAGGGATTCCATGTGCTGGCCCCTGTGTTGTGTGTTGTGGGTCGCTCGGGTGAGGAGGACGGCGATAGGGACACGACTGCCTTGTCATTTAAATTGTTGTACTGTTAGATTTATTAGCTTGATCCACTAACATTCATCCAATCTACATATATGAGAATCATCTACCATGTAGCATGCATTGATGCATTTTAAAGACATCTCCAACATTGACCTACAAATTTGCTCCCGTATCCGTCCGCGGATAAGAGGGACCAGTCCGCGGACATTGATGGAGGAGCCGGTCATCCAACACTGCCCGCATACATTTCAAACCGCATTTGAACTAACCAGACAAAATTCATGCAAACTTGGCAGATTTTATAAAAGGTTGATATTCGACTGTTTAACTAAAAACTAGAAAGAAAAACTAAACCCTATACCGGACGACCACCTCGTGCGCGTGGCCGCCCTATCCTGCTGCACCGCCATCATCGTCCGTGCCATCGTCGTCGTCCATCACTGGCTGCCTGCCGCTCCTGAAGGAGCCGCTCCGCCTCCTGCTGCGCGGTGCGAAGGGCCGCCGCGACCAATGCCAACTGCGCTGGCGGAGCCTTGGTGGCGGCCTTGCCCCTACCGGCGTTGGCGGAGCAGTCGCTAAGCGGCTACTCCTCGCCGTCAAGGTGACAGCGGCGCCTGGCGGCTGTCTCTGTGGTGGTGATGGAGCGGTCGAGGGCCCACATGATGGTGAGGTCTGGGTCACCGCGGACCCATTCTGGTGCAACATCGATCTTGGCATACATGGAGCCGGCGGCGGCGTTGCGTCGGTTGTACCGTGCCTGCTACCACGCCGTGCACTCCTCACCTGAGACGAGGACCCTCGGCCAAGGGACCGTCGACAACGCCGCCTCCGAAGAAATAGAGGACGCGACCCCACGCCTTTGTTATCGCTGGCGTTAGCTCCTCCTAACGAGGCGGCAGTTCCGGTGGGCAGCATGGCGGTCACATCAATGCGGGCGTACCGGCTGCGTGCCAGTGGCACCGTGGGCTCATCCTTGACGCGGCATCCGATCTGGACACCACGGTTGCGCGCTGGTGAGACCGACTCATCCTTGACGCGGCATCCAATCTGGACGCCGTCGCAGTTGCAGGGGGGAGGCAAGCGGGTTCCTCCTTGACCCGTTGGAGTGGGAACACTGACTCACGCTTGGCATTAATCACATGACGATGTTAACTACTGGTGTTAAATCACATGGCGATGTGAACTAGATTATTGACTCTAGTGCAAGTGGGAGACCGAAAGAAATATGGCCTAGAGGCAATAATAAAGTTGTTATTTTATATTTCCTTATTCATGATAAATGTTTATTATTCATGCTAGAATTGTATTGATCAGAAACCTAAATACATGTGTGAATACATAGACAAACACTGTGTCCCTAGTGAGCCTCTACTTGACTAGCTCGTTGATCAAAGATGGTTAAGGTTTCCTAACCATGGACATGAGTTGTCATTTGATAACGAGATCACATCATTAGGAGAATTATGTGATGGACAAGACCCATCCGTTAGCTTAGCATATTGATCATTCAGTTTTATTGCTATTGCTTTCTTCATGTCAAATACATAATCCTTCGACTATGAGATTATGCAACTCCCGAATACCGAAGGAATGCCTTGTGTGCTATCAAATGTCACAACGTAACTGGGTGATTATAAAGATGCTTTACAGGTATTTTCGAAGGTGTTTGTTGAGTTGGCACAGATCAAGATTAGGATTTGTCACTCTGAGTATCGGAGAGGTATCTCTGGGCCCTCTCGGTAATGCACATCATAAGAAGCCTTGCAAGCAAAGTGACTAATGATTTAGTTGTAGGATGATGCATTAAGGAACGAGTAAAGAGACTTGCCGGTAACAAGATTGAACTAGGTATGTAGATACCGAGGATTGAATCTTGGGCAAGTAAAATACCGATTGACAAAGGGACTTACGCATGTTGTCATAACGGTTCGACCAATAAAGATCTTCATAGAATATGTAGGAGCTAATATGAGCATCCATGTTCTGCTATTGGTTATTGACCTGAGAGTTATCTTGATCATGTCTACATAGTTCTCAAACCCATAGGGTCCGCACGCTTAACGTTCGATGACGATATTGTATTATATGAGTTATGTGATTTGGTGACCGAATGTTGTTCGGAGTTTCGGATGAGATGACAGACATGACGAGGAGTCTCGAAATGGTCGAGAGGTAAAGATTGATATATAGGACGATGGTATTCGAACACTGGAAGTGTTCCGGAGAGTACCAGGTACATATCGGGTCATCGGAAGGGGTTCCAGACACCCCCGGCAAAAGATATGGGCCTTATGGGCCAAGAGGGGAAACACACCAGCCACAAGGGACTGGTGCGCCCCCCATATGAGCCGGCCAAGAAGGAGAAGGAAAGAGGGGACAGGAAAGGAAAAAAGAGGGAATATGATTCCCCCTTCCTTCCCTCTCCCCCTCTCTTTCCTTCCCCCTCCGACAGATAAGGAAAGGCGGGGGGCATAGGAAGGCCCCAAGTAGGATTCGGCCTACTTGGGCGCCTCCTTGTCTGCCTCCCCTCTCCCCCTACCTATATATATGTCGCCCCTAGCACACACCAGACAATTGCCTAGCCGTGTGCAACGCCCCCTCCACCGTTTACTTCCACGGCCATATCTTCGTAGTGCTTATGCGAAGCCCTGCAAGGATCACTTCACCATCACCGTCACCACGCCGTCGTGCTGACAAAAATCATCTACTACCTCGACAACTTGCCGGATCAAGTGTTAGGGAACATAGCATGCAATTTCAAAAAATTTCTTACGATCACACAAGATCTATCTAGGAGATGCATAGCAACGAGAGGAGGAGAGTGTGTCCATGTACCCTCGTAGACTGAAAGTGGAAGAATTTGACAACGTGGTTGATGTAGTCAAACTTCTTCTCGTTCCGACCGATTAAGCACCGAACGTACAGTACCTTTGAGTTCTGCACACGTTCAGCTCGATGATGTCCCTCAAACTCTTGATCCAGCAAAGTGTCGAGGGAGAGTTCCGTCAGCACGACGACGTGGTGACGGTGATGGTTAAGTGATCCACGCAGGGCTTCGCCTAAGCACTACGAAGATATGACCGGAGGCGTAAACTGTGGAGGGGGGCGCCGCACACGGCTAACAATTGTTGGTGTGTGTTCAAGCGGTGCCCCCTTCATATATATAGGTTAGAGGGGAGGAGAGGCAACCAAGGGGGCGCCCCAAGTAGGAGGAATCTGATACGTCTCCAACATATCTATAATTTTTGACTGTTCCATGCTGTTATATTATCAATCTTGGTTGTTTTATAATTATTTTATATTATTTTTTCGTACTAACCTATTGGCATAGTGCCAAGTGCCAGTTGCTATTTTCCATGTTTTTTACATCGCAGAAAATCAATATCAAACGGAGTCCAAATGCCACAAAACTTTACAGAGATTTTTTATGGACCAGAAGGAACATAATAGGCCCTGGCTGCGCCTAGGGGTGCCCCGAGGGGAGCACAAGCCACCAGGGCGCGCCGGGAGGCCCAGGCGCGCCCTGGTGGGTTGTGCCCACCTTGGATGCCCCCCGGACTGCCTTTTTGCTCTATAAATACCCCAATATTCCCAAAACCCTAGGGGATTCGACGAAATATTCATCCACCCGTCGCAGAGTCCAGAACCACCAGATCCAATCTAGACACCATCTCGGATGGGGTTCACCACCTCCATTGGTGCCTCTCCGATGATGCGTGAGTAGTTCTTTGTAGACCTTCGGGTCCATAGTTAGTAGTTAGATGTCTTCCTCTCTCTCTCTCTTGATTCTCAATACAATGGTCTCCTGGAGATCCATATGATGTAACTCTTTTGCGGTGTGTTTGTTGGGATCCGATGAACTTTGAGTTTATGATCAGATCTATCTCTTTTTATATCCATGAAAGTATTTGAGTTTCTTTGATCTCTTTCATGCATGATTGCTTATAGCCTCGTATTTCTTCTCCGATATTTGGGTTTTGTTTGACCAACTTGATCTATTTATCTTGCAATTGGAAGAGGTGCTTTGTAGTGGGTTCAATCTTACGGTGCTTGATCCCAGTGATAGAAGGGGAAACGACACGTATGTATCGTTGCTACTAAGAATAAAATGATGGGGTCTATCTCTACATAGATAGATCTTGTCTACATCAAGTCATCGTTCTTGTTGCATTACTCCATTTCTCCATGAACTTAATACACTAGATGCATGCTGGATAGCGGTCGATGTGTGGAGTAATAGTAGTAGATGCAGGCAGGAGTCGGTCTACTATGTAATGATCATTGCCTGGATATCGTCATGAGTATTTGAAGTTCTATCAATTGCCCAACAGTAATTTGTTCATCCACCATTTGCTATTTTTCTCGAGATAAGCCACTAGTGAAACCTATGGCCCCCGGGTCTCTTTCTCATATTATTTGCCTTTGCAATATACTTTTATTTTCAGATCTATTAAACCAAAAATACAAAAGTACTTTGCTGCACTTTATTTTATTTGTGATCTATTTATTCAATCTATTACGACTTTCTCCAGTCACGCACCAATTTCTGGCATCGTTACCCGAAAGGGATTGGCAACCAATTTAAGACGTTGGATTGTGATGATTTGTTATTTGTGTGCAGGGGTTGTTTACGTTGTGTTGCTTGGTTCTCCTACTGGTTCGATAACCTTGGTTTCATATCTGAGTGAAATACCAACGCTGATGTGCTGCATCATCCCTTCCTCTTTGGGGAAATACCGATGTAGCTTCAAGCGACATCAGAATCCTACTTGGGGTCCTCCCAATTCGGCCTCCCCCTTTCCTATTCCTATTCGGAGTAGGAAGGGAAGAGGGGGAAGGGGGAATCCTATTCCCTTTTTCCTTTCCTCCTTCCCCTTTTCTACTCCATTTTGGCCAGCCCATATGGGAGGGGTGCACCAGTCCCTTAGGGGCTGGTATGTCCCCTCTTGGCCCATTAAGGCCCATGTAGTTGTCGGGGGGATGCCCGGAACCCCTTCCGGTGACCCGATATGCACCCGGTACCCCAGAACACTTCCGATGTCCAAATATCATCGTCCAATATATGAATCTTTACCTCTCGACCATTTCAAGACTCCTCGTCATGTCCATGATCTCATCTAGGACCCCGAACAACATTCGGTCACCAAATCACATAACTCATATAATACAAAATCGTCATCGAACGTTAAGCGTGCTGACCCTACGGGTTCGAGAACTATGTAGACATGACCGAGACACCTCTCTGGTCAATAACCAATAGCGGAACCTGGATGATCATATTGGTTCCTACATATTCTACGAAGATCTTTATCGGTCAAACCGTAATGACAACATACGTCATTCCCTTTGTCATCGGTATGTTACTTGCCCGAGATTCGATCGTCGGTATCTTCATACCTACTTCAATCTAGTTACCGGCAAGTATCTTTACTCATTCCATAATGCATCATCCCGTAACTAACTCATTAGTCACATTACTTGCAAGGCTTATTATGATCTGCATTACCGAGAGGGCCCAAAGATACCTCTCCGATACTCGGAGTGACAAATCCTAATCTCGATCTATGCCAACCCAACAAATACCTTTGGAGATACCTGTAGAGCATCTTCATAATCATCCAGTTACGTTGTGACATTTGATAGCACACAAGGTATTCCTCCGGTATTCAGGAGTTGCATAATCTCATAGTCAAAGGGATATGTATAAGTCATGAAGAAAGCAATAGCAATAAAACTTAACGATCATTATGCTAAGCTAACGGATGGGTCTTGTCCATCACATAATTCTACTAATGATGTGATCCCGTTCATCAAATGACAACACATGTCTATGGTTAGGAAACTTAACCATCTTTGATTAACGAGCTAGTCTAGTAGAGGCTTACTAGGGACACTGTGTTTTGTCTATGTATCCACACATGTATCAAGTTTCCGGTTAATACAATTCTAGCATGAATAATAAACATTGATCATGATATAAGGAAATATAAATAACAACTTTATTATTGCCTCTAGGGCATATTTCCTTTAGTCTCCCACTTGCACTAGAGTCAATAATCTAGTTCACATCGCCATGTGATTAACACCAATAGTTCACATCTTTATGTGATTAACACCCATAGTTCACATCGCCACGTGACTAACACCCAAAGGGTTTACTAGAGTCAATAATCTAGTTCACATCGCTATGTGATTAACACCCAAAGAGTACTAAGGTGCGATCATGTTTTGCTTGTGAGAGAAGTTTAGTGAACAGGTCTGCCACATTCAGATCCGTATGTATTTTGCAAATTTCTATGTCTACAATGCTCTCCATGGAGCTACTCTAGCTAATTTCTCCCACTTTCAATATGTATCCAGATTGAGACTCAGAGTCATCTGGATCGGTGTAAAAGCTTGCATCGTGCTACCTCTCGAGCACTGCGTTGGTTTTCCCCGAAGAGGAAGGGATGATGCAGCAAAGTAGCGTAAGTATTTCCCTCAGTTTTTGAGAACCAAGGTATCAATCCAGTAGGAGGCTACGCGCGAGTCCCTCGCACTTGCACAAAACAAATAAATCCTCGCAACCAACGCAAATAGGGGTTGTCAATCCCTATAAGGCCACTTATGAGAGTGAGATCTGATAGATATGATAAGATAATATTTTTGGTATTTTTATGATAAAAGATGCAAAGTAAAATAAAGGCAAAGTAAATAGCAAAGGAAATAATTAAGTAGTAGGAGATCAATATGATAAAGATAGACCCGGGGGCCATAGGTTTCACTAGTGGCTTCTCTCAAGAGCATAAGTATTCTACGGTGGGTGAACAAATTACTGTTGAGCAATTGACAGAATTGAGCATAGTTATGAGAATATCTAGGTATGATCATGTATATAGGCATCGCGCCCGAGACAAATGGGCCGACTCCTGCCTGCATCTACTACTATTACTCCACTCATCGACCGCTATCCAGCATGCATCTAGAGTATTAAGTTAAAAATAGAGTAACGCCTTATGCAAGATGACATGATGTAGAGGGATAGACTCATGCAATATGAAGAAAACCCCATCTTGTTATCCTCGATGGAAACAATACACTACGTGCCTTGCTGCCCTTACTATCACCGAGAAAGGACATCACAAGATTGAACCCAAAGCTAAGCACTTCTCCCATTGCAAGAAAAATCAATCTAGTAGGCCAAACCAAACTGATAATTCGAAGAGACTTGCAAAGATAACCAATCATACATAAAAGAATTCAGAGAAGACTCAAATATTATTCATAGATAGACTTGATCATAAACCCACAATTCATCGGTCTCAACAAACACACCACAAAAACAAGATTACATCGAATAGATCTCCACAAGAGAGGGGGGGAACATTGTATTGAGATCCAAAAAGAGAGAAGAAGCCATATTGCATCCGTAGGTCTGAGGTGAACCCGTAGGTCTGAGGTGAACTACTCACACTTCATCGGAGGGGCCATGGTGTTGATGTCGAAGCCCTCCGTGATCGATGCCCCCTTCGGTGGAGCTCCGGAACAGGCCCCAAGATGGGATCTCGTGGATACAGAAAGTTACGGCGATGAAATTAGGGTTTTGTCTCCTGTTCTGATCGTGTGGGTACGTGGATATATATAGGAGGAAGGAGTACGTCGGTGGAGCAACAGGGGGCCCACGAGGGTGGAGGGCGCGCCTGGTGGGGGTGGGTGCGCCCCCCTACCTCATGGCCTCCTGTTTTATTTCTTGACGTAGGGTCCAAGTCTCCCTGATCTTATTCGTTGAGAAAATCACGTTCCCGGAGGTTTCATTCCGTTTGGACTCTGTTTGATATTCCTTTTCTTCGAAACCCTAAAACAGGCAAAAAACAACAATTCTGGGCTAGGCCTCCGGTTAATAGGTTAGTCCCAAAAATAATATAAAAGTGGATAATAAATCCCAATAGTGTCCAAAACAGTAGATAATATAGCATGGAGCAATCAAAAATTATAGATACGTTGGAGACGTATCAAGCATCCCCAAGCTTAATTCCTGCTCGTCCTCGAGTAGGTAAATGATAAAAACAATTTTTTTGATGTGGAGTGCTACTTGGCATAATTTTAATGTAATTCTTCTTAATTGTGGTATGAATATTCAGATCCGAAAGATTCAAGACAAAAGTTCATATTGACATAAAAATAATAATACTTCAAGCATACTAACTAAGCAATTATGTCTTCTCAAAATAACATGGCCAAATAAAGTTCATCCCTACAAAATCATATGGTTTAGTCATGTTTCATCTTCGTCACACAAGAATGCTCTCATCATGCACAACCCCGATGACAAGCCAAGCAATTGTTTCATACTTTAGTAATCTCAAACCTATAAACTTTCATGCAATATATGAGCGCAAGCCATGGACATAGCACTATGGGTGGAATAGAATATAATGAGGGGGGTTATGTGGAGAAGACAAAAGGGAGAAAGTCTCACATCAACGAGGCTAATCAATGGGCTATGGAGATGCCCACCGATTGATGTTAATGCAAGGAGTAGGGATTGCCATGCAACGGATGCACTAGAGCTATAAATGTATGAAAGCTCAACAAAAGAAACTAGTGGGTGTGCATCCAACTTGCTTGCTCACGAAGACATAGGGCACTTGAGGAGGCCCATTGTTGGAATATACAAGCCAAGTTATATAATGAAAAATTCCCACTAGTATATGAAAGTGCCAAAACAAGAGAGTCTCTAACATGAAGATTAAGGTGCTACTTTGAAGCACAAGTGTGGCAAAGGATAGTAACATTGTCCCTTCTCTCTTTCTCTCTCTTTTTTCTTTTTTTGGGCCTTCTCTTTTTTATGGCCTTTCTCTTTTTTTATTCCTCACTTGGGACAATGCTCTAGAAAATGATGAGCATCACACTTCTATTTATTTACAACTCAATGATTACAACTCGATACTAGAACAAAAGATGACTCTATATGAATGCCTCCGGCGGTGTACCGGGATATGCAATGGACCAAGAGTGACATGTATGAAAGAATTATGAACGGTGGCTTTGCCACAAATACTATGTCAACTACATGATCATGCTAAGCAATATGAAAATGATGAATGTGTCATGATGAACGGAATGATGGAAAGTTGCATGGCAATATATCTCGGAATGGCTATGGAAATGCCATAATAGGTAAGTATGGTGGCTGTTTTGAGTAAGATATAAGGAGGTTTATGTGTGAAAGAGCGTATCATATCACGGGGTTTGGATGCACCAGTGAAGTTTGTGCCAACTCTCAATGTGAGAAAGGGCAATGCACGGTACCGAAGAGGCTAGCAAGGATGGAAGGGTGAGAGTGCGTATAATCCATGGACTCAACATTAGTCATAAAGAACTCACATACTTATTGCAAAAATCTACAAGTCATCAAAAACCTCTGTACTACGCTCATGCTCCTAGGGGGATAGATTGGTAGGAAAAGACCATCGCTCGTCCCCGACCGCCACTCATAAGGAAGACAATCAAATACCACCTCATGTTTCAAATTTGTTGCATAGAGTTTACCATACGTGCATGCTACGGAAATTGAAAACTTCAACACAAGTATTTCTCAATTTCACAACTACTCAACTAGCACAGCTTTGCTATTATTACCTCCATATCTCAAAACAATCATCAAGCATCAAACTTCTCTTAGTATTCAAAACACTCTTAAGAAAAATTTACTAACTTTGAATACCTAGCATATTAGGATTTTAAGCAAATTACCATGTTATTAAGACTCTCAAAATAATCTAAGTGAAGCATGAGAGATCAATGGTTTCTATAAAACAAATCCACCACCGTGCTCTAAAAGATATAAGTGAAGTACTAGAGCAAAATTATATAACTCAAAAGATATAAGCGAAGCACATAGAGTATCCTAACAAATTCCAAATCATGTATGGCTCTCTCAAAATGTGTGTACAGCAAGGATGATTGTGGTAGACTAAAAAGCAAAGACTCAAATAATACAAGACGCTCCAAGAAAAACACATATCATGTGGCGAATAAAAATATAGCTCTAAGTAAAGTTACCGATAGAAGTAGACGAAAGAGGGGATGCCTTCCGGGGCATCCCCAAGCTTTGGATTTTAGGTGTCCTTAGATTATCTTGGGGGTGCCATGGGCATCCCCAATCTTAGGCTCTTGCCACTCCTTGTTCCATAATCCATCAAATCTTTACCCAAAACTTGAAAACTTCACAACACAAAACTTAAAGTAGAAAATCTCGTGAGCTCCGTTAGCGAAAGAAAATAAAAGACCACTTCAATGTACTGTAATGAACTCATTATTTATTTATATTGGTGTTATACATACTGTATTACAACTTCTCTATGGTTTATAAACTATTTTACTAGCCATAGATTCATCACAATAAGCAAACAACACACGAAAAACAGAATCTGTCAAAAACAGAACAGTCTGTAGTAATATGTAGCTAGCGCAAGATCTGGAACCCCCAAAAATTCTAAAATAAATTTCTGGATGTGAGTAATTTATCTATTAATAATATGCAAAAAGAATTAACTAAATATAACTTTCCAAATAAAAATGGCAGTAGTTCTCGTGAGCGCTAGAGTTTCTGTTTTTACAGCAAGTTCAACAAGACTTTCCCCAAGTCTTCCCAACGGTTCTACTTGGCACAAACACTAATTAAACACAAAAAAAAAACCAAAACATAGGATAGATAAATTATTTATTACTAAACAGGAGCAAAAATCAAGGAATAAAAATAAAATTGGGTTGCCTCCCAACAAGCGCTATCGTTTAACGCCCCTGGCTAGGCATAACAAGCAAGAATAGATCTAGGTATTGCCATAATAATAAGATAGATTATTAAAACTCATTTCATATTCTCTACTTTCGGCAGCAAGTTTTCTTTGAGGCAAGCAAAATTAATCAAAATGGCTAAATTTAATGGGACAAAAGTCCCCAAGATCAACCTTGGGAGGTATAGGTTCCTCCTTTGGTCCTTCATATTGCACAACCAATTCATCATTATAAGCATTCTTTTGACAGAAGTTTGTGAGCCTATATTCAAGAGAATATCCTAGTTCATTATTTCGAATAGCCAAATCATCATTAATCTCAAAAATTCTATCAACTAAAACATTGGTAGGAACCCTTTTTCTAAGATTTTCATTGAAAGCAACATAATCTAGAGATTGAAAGCGCATTATTTCTTCTTGATCAAAGAGGATAGTCTCTATGGGAGGACGACAAGCGTCCACCCAATAATGTGCAAAGATTTCTTTGGCCTCTTTTATTATGAATCTAAACTCATGAGCCAAAAAGATAGTAGCGGCACGCTTAACAGAAGAATGTTCAATATTAGAAAATTCCAGGAAAATCCTTTGTATAGAAGGATGCATGTGCATGAATTGTCTTTCAAGCTCAACTACAAGCATGGCAATAGCGTCCGCAAGACTACTAGTTCTATGAAGAATAGAACTACCCATAGAAGGTAAAGCACCGGCACAAGTAAATAAATCTTGAATAACTCATTTTCCAATAATATTACCACTACCAACACGGAATCTTTTTATATGTGAGATAGTGGGTTCTTTAGTAGGAGCATCAGAATTATTATTGACAATAGTTTCCACAATTTCACACATAGAGGCAGAAGGTAAAGGACTAGCCATAACGACAAGCAAACAAACTAACACACAAGCAAACAAAAAGCAAGCGGACAAAAGAGGCAAATAGAGAGAGAGAGGGAGGATAGAGAGAGAGGGCGGATAAAACGGCAAGGGTGAAGTGGGGGAGAGGAAAACGAGAGGCAAATGGCAAATAATGTAATGCGGGAGATAAGGGTATGTGATGGGTACTTGGTATGTTGACTTTTGCGTAGACCTCCCCGGCAACGGCGCCAGAAATCCTTCTTGCTACCTCTTGAGCATTGCGTTGGTTTTCCTCGAAGAGGAAGGGATGATGCAGCAAAGTAGCGTAAGTATTTCCCTCAGTTTTTGAGAACCAAGGTATCAATCTAGTAGGAGGCTACACGCGAGTCCCTCGCACCTGCACAGAACAAATAAATCCTCGCAACCAATGCAAATAGGGGTTGTCAATCCCTATAAGGCCACTTACGAGAGTGAGATCTGATAGATATGATAAGATAATATTTTTGGTATTTTTATGATAAAAGATGCAAAGTAAAATAAAGGCAAAGTAAATAGCAAAGGAAATAACTGAGTAGTAGGAGATCAATATGATAAAGATAGACCCGGGGGCCATAGGTTTCACTAGTGGCTTCTCTCAAGAGCATAAGTATTCTACGGTGGGTGAACAAATTACTGTTGAGCAATTGACAGAATTGAGCATAGTTATGAGAATATCTAGGTATGATCATGTATATAGGCATCGCGTCCGAGACAAATGGACCGACTCCTGCCTGCATCTACTACTATTACTCCACTCATCGACCGCTATCCAGCATGCATCTAGAGTATTAAGTTAAAAACAGAGTAACGCCTTAAGCAAGTTGACATGATGTAGAGGGATAGACTCATGCAATATGAAGAAAACCCCATCTTGTTATCCTCGATGGCAACAATACAATACGTGCCTTGCTGCCCTTACTGTCACCGGGAAACGACACCGCAAGATTGAACCCAAAGCTAAGCACTTCTCCCATTGCAAGAAAAATCAATCTAGTAGGCCAAACCAAACTGATAATTTGAAGAGACTTGCAAACATAACCAACCATACATAAAAGAATTCAGAGAAGATTCAAATATTATTCATAGATAGACTTGATCATAAACCCACAATTCATCGGTCTCAACAAACACACCGCAAAAAGAAGATTACATTGAATAGATCTCCACAAGAGAGAGGGGGGGCATTGTATTGAGATCCAAAAAGAGAGAAGAAGCCATCTAGCTACTAACTATGGACCCGTAGGTCTGAGGTGAACTACTCACACTTCACCGGAGGGGCTATGGTGTTGATGTAGAAGCCCTCCGTGATCGATGCCCCCTTCGGCAGAGCTCCGGAACAGGCCCCAAGATGGGATCTCGTGGATACAGAAAGTTACGGCGGTGGAATTAGGGTTTTGGCTCCTGTTCTGATCGTTTGGGGGTACGTGGATATATATAGGAGGAAGGAGTACGTCGGTGGAGCAACAGGGGGCCCACGAGGGTGGAGGGCGCCCCCTACGTCGTGGCCTCCTGTTTTATTTCTTGACGTAGGGTCCAAGTCTCCCTGATCTTATTCGTTGAGAAAATCACGTTCCTGAAGGTTTCATTCCGTTTGGACTCCGTTTGATATTCTTTTTCTTTGAAACCCTAAAACAGGCAAAAAACAACAATTCTAGGCTGGGCCTCCGGTTAATAGGTTAGTCCTAAAAATAATATAAAAGTGGATAATAAAGCCCAATAATTTCCAAAACAGTAGATAATATAGCATGGAGCAATCAAAAATTATAGATACGTTGGAGACGTATCACATCGACGTAACTCTTTATCACCTCTATGACCGAGAAATATTTCCTTAGTCCTCTAAAGATAATTTTGACTGCTGTCCAGTGGTCTACTCCTGGATCACTGTTGTACCCCCTTGCCAAACTCATGGCAAAGTACACAATAGGTCTGGTACACAGCATGGCATATCGTATAGAACCTATGGCTGAGGCATAGGGAATGACTTTCATTCTCTCTCTATCTTCTGCGTGGTTGGGCTTTGAGTCTTACTCAACTTCACACCTTGTAATACAGGAAAGAACCCTTTCTTTGACTGATCCATTTTGAACTTCTTCAAAACTTTATCAAGGTATGTGCTTTGTGAAAGTCCAATTAAGCGTCTTGATCTACCTCTATAGATCTTGATGCCTAATATATAAGCAGCTTCACCGAGGTCTTTCATTGAAAAACTTTTATTCAAGTATCCTTTTATGCTATCCATAAATTCTATATAATTTCCAATCAACAATATGTCATCCATATATAATATTAGAAATGCTACAAAGCTCTAATAACCCACAAGTATAGGGGATCAATTGTAGCCTCTTTTGATAAGTAAGAGTGTCGAACCCAACGAGGAGCTAAAGGTAGAACAAACATTCCCTCAAGTTCTATCTACCACTGATACAACTCTACGCACGCTTAACGTTCGCTTTACCTAGAACAAGTATGAAACTAGAAGTACTTTGTAGGTGTTTTTGGATAGGTTTGCAAGATTATAAAGAGTGCGTAAATAAAAAGTAGGTGCTATTTAGAGAAAGAAATAATAAAGTTAGTATAGCGAGTGTGGAAAGGTGGTGGTAGGAGTTGCGAAATTTTCCCTAAGCAATTTACTACGTTACTTGACCGATAGCAAGTTTTATGTGGGAGAGGCCACTGCTAGCATGTCATCCCTGACTTGGAATTCTATGCACTTATGATTGGAACTATTAGCAAGCATCCGCAACTACTAACGTTCATTAAGGTAAAACCCAACCATAGCATTAAGATATATTGGTCCCCCGTCAATCCCGTATGCATCAATTTCTATGCTAGGTTGAAGCTTCTGTCACTCTTGCCCTCCAATACATAGTCCTATCAACATACAACTAACCCTATGGTGTGATCCACGCGCGCGCTCATATGATGGGCACCAAAAGACAGCAACATAACCACAAGAAAATTAAATCAATCATAGTAATTCATCAACCACCGATAGGACAACGAAAATCTACTCAGACATCATAGGATGGCAACACATCATTCGATAATAATATGAAGCGTAAAGCACCATGTTCAAGTAGAGGGTACAGCGGGTTGCGGGAGAGTGGACCGCTATAGATAGAGGGGGCAAGGTGATGGAGATGTTGGTGGAGATGGCATAGGTGTTGGTGAAGATCGCGGTGATGATGATGGCCCCGGCGGCATTCCGGCGCCACCGGGAGAGAGGGGGAGAGAGCCCCCCTTCTTCTTCTTCCTTGACCTTCTCCCTAGGTGGGAGAAGGGTTTCCCCTCTGGTCCATGGCCTCCATAGAGGCGGAGGGGCGAGAGCCCCTCCGAGATTTGATCTATCTCTCTGTCTCTCTCTGTTTCCGCGTTCTGGGATTCTGCCCTTTCACCGTTTCTTATATTCTCGGAGACTCCGTAACTCCGATTGGGCTGAAATTTCAACACGATCTATATCCGGATATTAGCTTTCTTTCGGCGAAAGAAGGGCATCAACCGCCTTACGGGGTGGCCACGAGGGCCCAGGGCGCGCTTGACCCCCTGGGGCGCGCCCCCCGCCTTGTGGCCCCTCGGGCATCGTCTCGCGTTGATTCTTCTTCCAAAATCACATATATTCCAAAAAAATCTCCGTCAGTTTTTATTCCGTTTGGACTCCGTTTGATATGGATTTACTGTGAAACAAAAAACATGCAACAAACAGGAACTGGCACTGGGCACTGGATCAATATGTTAGTCCCAAAAAATAGTATAAAAAGTTGCCAAAAGTATATGAAAGTTGTATAATATTGGCATGGAACAATCAAAAATTATAGATACGACGGAGACATATCAACATCCGCAAGCTTAATTCCTGCTCGTCCTCGAGTAGGTAAATATAAAAAAGATAATTTTTGATGTGGAATGCTACCTAGCATAATCTTGATCACATAATCTAAGCATGGCATGAATATTAAGACACGAGTGATTCAAAGAAATAGTCTATCATTTGACATTAAGACAATAATACTTCAAGCATACTAACCAAGCAATTATGTCTTATCAAAATAACATAGCCAAAGAAAGCTCATCCCTACAAAATCATACAGTCAGGCTATGATCCATCTTCACCACACAAAACATTCAAATCATGTACAACCCCGATGACAAGCCGAGCAATTGGTTCATACTTTTTAACGCGCTTTAGCCTTTTCAACCCTCATACAATACATGAGCGCAAGCCATGGACATAGCACTATGGGTGGAATAGAATATGATGATTGAGGTTGTGTGGAGAAGACAAAAAAGGAGAAGGTCTCACATCGACGCGGCAAATCAACGGGCTATGGAGATGCCCGTCAATTGATGTCAATGTGAGGAGTAGGGATTGCCATGCAACGGATGCACTAAGAGCTATAAGTGTATGAAAGCTCAAACTGGAAACTAAGTGGGTGTGCATCCAACTTGCTTGCTCATGAAGACCTCGGGCATTTGAGGAAGCCCATCATCGGAATATACAAGACAAGTTCTATAATGAAAATTCCCACTAGTATATAAAAGTGATAACTCAAGAGACTCTCTATATGAAGAACATGGTGCTACTCTGAAGCACAAGTGTGGTAAAAGGATAGTAACATTGCCTCTTCTCTCTTTTTCTCTCATTTTTTGGGCCTTCTCTTTTTTTGGCCTTTCTCTTTTTTTTCGTCTGGAGTCTTATCCCGACTTGTGGGGGAATCATAGTCTCCATCATCCTTTCCTCACCGGGACAATGCTCTAATAATGATGATCATCACACTTTTATTTACTTACAACTCGATACTAGAACGAAGATATGACTCTATATGAATGCCTCTGGCGGTGTACCGGGATGTGCAATGATCTAGCGTAGCAATGACATCAAAAAATGGACAAGCCATGAAAACATCATGCTAGCTATCTTACGATCATGCAAAGCAATATGACAATAAATGCTCAAGTCATGTATATGATGATGATGATGGAAGTTGCATGGCAATATATCTCGGAATGGCTATGGAAATGCCATGATAGGTGGGTATGGTGGTTGTTTTGAGGAAGATATAAGGAGGTTTATGTGTGATAGAGCGTATCGTATCACGAGGTTTGGATGCACCGGTGAAGTTTCACCAACTCTCGAGGTGAGAAAGGGCAATGCACGGTACCGAAGAGGCTAGCAATGATGGAAGGGTGAGAGTGCGTATAATCCATGGACTCACATTAGTCGTAAAGAACTCATATACTTATTGCAAAAGTTTATTAGCCCTCGAAGCAAAGCACTACTACTCATGCCCCTAGGGGGATAGATTGGTAGGAAAAGACCATCGCTCGTCCCCGACCGCCACTCATAAGGAAGACAATCAATAAATACCTCATGCTCCAACTTCGTTACATAGCGGTTCACCATACGTGCATGCTACGGGACTTGCAAACCTCAACACAAGTATTTCTCAATTTCACAATTACTCAACTAGCACGACTCTAATATCGCCACCTTTATATCGCAAAACTATTGCAAGCAATCAAACATATCATATTTAGTGATCTACAAGTTTTATGTAGGATTTTATGACTAACCATGTGAATGACCAATTCCTGTCAACTCTCTAAATAGATATAAGTGAAGAAAGAGAGTTTAATTATTTCTACAAAAGATATGCCCACGCTCTAAAAAATATAAGTTAAGCAAAAGAGCATTCTACAAATGGCGGTTTTCTATGTGAAGAGAAACAGGCAATCCAAACTTCAAATGATATAAGCGAAGCACATGAAGCATTCTATAAAGTCATACTCAAAAGATTTAAGTGAAGTGCAATGAGCATTCTATAAATCAACCAAGGACTATCTCATACCAGCATGGTGCATAAAATAAAAATGAAAACTAAATGCAAAAGACGCTCCAAGATTGCACATATCGCATGAACGAAACGAATCCGAAAACATACCGATACTTGTTGAAGAAAGATGGGATGCCTTCCGGGGCATCCCCAAGCTTAGACGCTTGAGTCTCCTTGAATATTTACTTGGGGTGCCTCGGGCATCCCCAAAATTGAGCTCTTGCCTCTCTTCCTTCTTCTCACATCGAGACCTCCTCGATCTTCGAACACTTCATCCACACAAAACTCAATAGAAAACTCGGTAAGATCCGTTAGTATAATAAAGAAAATCAATACTCTAAGTACGGTTGCAAACCAATTCATATTTTGTTTTTGCATTTTAGCTACTGTAATATAACTTTTCCATGCCTTAATCCACTGATATAAATCGATAGTTTCATCAAAACAAGCAAACTATGCATCAAAAACAGAATCTGTCTTAAACAGGACAGTCTGTAGTAATCTGAACATTCACCATACCTATGATGTTGGAAATATGCCCTAGAGGCAATAATAAAATGGTTATTATTATATTTCTTTGTTCATGATAATTGTCTATTGTTCATGCTATAATTGTGTTATCGGAAATCGTAATACATGTGTGAATACATAGACCACAACACGTCCCTAGTGAGCCTCTAGTTGACTAGCTCGTTGATCAAAAGATAGTCATGGTTTCCTGACTATGGACATTGGATGTCATTGATAACGGGATCACATCATTAGGAGAATGATGTGATGGACAAGACCCAATCCTAAGCATAGCTCAAAGATCGTGTAGTTCGTTTGGTGTAGCTTTTCTGAATGTCAAGTATCATTTCCTTAGACCATGAGATTGTGCAACTCCCGGACACCGTAGGAGTGCCTTGGGTGTGCCAAACGTCACAACGTAACTGGGTGACTATAAAGGTACATTACAGGTATCTACGAAAGTGTCTGTTGGGTTGGCACAAATCGAGACTGGGATTTGTCACTCCGTACGACAGAGAGGTATCTTTGGGCCCACTCAGTAATGCATCATCATAATGAGCTCAATGTGATCAAGTGGTTGATCACGGGATCATGCATTACGGTACGAGTAAAGTGACTTGCCGGTAACGCGACTGAACAAGGTATTGGGATACCGACGATCGAGTCTCGGGCAAGTAACGTACCGATTGACAAAGGGAATTGTATACGGATTGATTGAATCCTCGACATCGTGGTTCATCCGATGAGATCATCGTGGAGCATGTGGGAGCCAACATGGGTATCCAGATCCCGCTGTTGGTTATTGACCGGAGAGTCGTCTCGGTCATGTCTGCATGTCTCCCGAACCCGTAGGGTCTACACACTTAAGGTTCGGTGACGCTAGGGTTGTTAGGAAGACCTGTATGAGATTACCGAATGTTGTTCGGAGTCCCGGATGAGATCCCGGACGTCACGGGGAGTTCCAGAATGGTCCGGAGGTAAATATTTATATGTAGGAAGTTGTCATACGGTCACCGGAAAGGTTCGGGGGCATATCGGTATTGTACCGGGGCCACCGGAGGGGTTCCGGGGGTCCACTGGGAGGGGCCACCTCTTCCGGAGGGCCTTATGGGCTGTATGGAGAAGGGAACCAGCCCAAGTGGGCTGGGGCGCCACACCCCTCTAGGGCCCATGCGCCTAGGGTTTGGGGGAAACCCTAAGGGGGGGCGCCCCCTTGCTTGGGGGGCAAGCCCCCTCCCCTTGGCCGCCGCCCCCCTCTAGATCTCATCTAGAGTGGGCTGGCCCCCTTCCCCCTTCCCCTATAAATAGAGGGATGAGGGGAGGGCTGCATACAACATCCAAGGCGCAGCCCCTCCCCTCCCCAACACCTCTCGTCCTCCATAAGAGCTTGGCGAAGCCCTGCCAGAGTACTGCAGCTTCACCACCACCACGCCGTCGTGCTGCTGTTGGAGCCCTCTTCCTCAACCTCTCCCTCCTCCTTGCTGGATCAAGGCGCAGGAGACGTCCTCGCTCCGTACGTGTGTTGAACGCGGAGGTGCCGTCCGTTCGGCGCTAGGATCTTCGGTGATTTGGATCACGACAAGTACGACTCCATCAACCCGTTCTTTTGAACGCTTCCGATCGTGATCTACAAGGGTATGTAGATGCACTCCTCTCTCCCTCGTTGCTAGATGACTCCATAGATTGATCTTGGTGATGCGTAGAAAATTTTAAAATTCTGCTACATTCCCCAACAGTGGTATCAGAGCTAGGTCTATGCGTAGTTACTATGCACGAGTAGAACATAAAGCAGTTGTGGGCGTCGATATTGTCAATTATCTTGCCCGTACTAGTCTTATCTTGATTCGGCAGCATTGTGGGATGAAGCGGCCCGGACCAACCTTACACGTACGCTTATGTGAGACCGGTTCCACCGACTGACATGCACTAGTTGCATAAGGTGGCTGGCGGGTGTCTGTCTCTCCCACTTTAGTCGGATCGGATTCGATGAAGAGGGTCCTTATGAAGGGTAAATAGAAATTGGCAATTCACGTTGTGGTTTTGGCGTAGGTAAGAAACGTTCTTGCTAGAATCCTATAGCAGCCACGTAAAAACTTGCAACAACAATTAGAGGACGTCTAACTTGTTTTTGTAGAAAGTGTTTTGTGATGTGATATGGCCAAAGGATGTGATGAATGATATATGTGATGTGTGAGATGATCATGTTCTTGTAATAGGAATCACGACTTGCATGTCGATGAGTATGACAACCGGCAGGAGCCATAGGAGTTGTCTTTATTTATTTATGACCTGCGTGTCAACATAAACGTCATGTAATTACTTTACTTTATTGCTAAAGCGTTAGCCATAGTAGTAGAAGTAATAGATGACGAGACAACTTCAAGAAGCCACGATGATGGAGATCATGATGATGGAGATCATGGTGTCATGCCGGTGACAACGATGATCATGGAGCCCCGAAGATGGAGATCAAAAGGAGCAAATGATAATGGCCATATCATGTCACTATTTGATTGCATGTGATGTTTATCATGTTTTACATCTTATTTGCTTAGAACGACGGTAGCTTAAATAAGATGATCCCTCGTAATAATTTCAAGAAAGTGTCCCCCCTAACTGTGCACCGTTGCGAAGGTTTGTTGTTTCGAAGCACCACGTGATGATCGGGTGTGATAGATTCCAATGTTCGAATACAACAGGTGTAAGCCAGATTTACACATGCAATACACTTAGGTTGACTTGACGAGCCTAGCATGTACAGACATGGCCTCGGAACACAGAAGACCGAAAGGTCGAGCATGAGTCGTATAGAAGATACGATCAACATGAAGATGTTCACCGATGTTGACTGGTCCGTCTCACGTGATGATCGGACACGACCTAGTTAACTCGGATCATGTTATACTTAGATGACTGGAGGGATGTCTATCTGAGTGGGAGTTCATTGAATAATTTGATTAGATGAACTTAATTATCACGAACTTAGTCTAAATCTTTACAATATGTCTTGTAGATCAAATGGCCCACGTTGTCCTCAACTTCAACGCGTTCCTAGAGAAAACCTAGCTGAAAGACGATGGCAGCAACTATACGGACTGGTTCCGGAACCTGAGGATCATCCTCATAGCTGCCAAGAAAGATTATGTCCTAGAAGCACCGCTAGGTGACGCACCCGTCCCACAGAACCAAGACGTTATGAACGCTTGGCAGACACGTGCTGATTATTACTCCCTCGTTCAGTGCGGCATGCTTTACAGCTTAGAACCGGGGCTCCAAAAGCGTTTTGAGAGACACGGAGCATATGAGATGTTCGAAGAGCTGAAAATGGTTTTTCAAGCTCATGCCTGGGTCGAGAGATATGAAGTCTCCGACAAGTTTTTCAGCTGTAAGATGGAGGAAAATAGTTCTGTCAGTGAGGACATACTCAAAATGTCTGGGTTGCATAACCGCTTGACTCAGCTGGGAGTTAATCTCCCGGATGACGCGGTCATTGACAGAATCCTTCAGTCGCTTCCACCGAGCTACAAGAGCTTTGTGATGAACTTCAATATGCAGGGGATGGAAAAGACCATTCCTGAGGTATATTCAATGCTAAAATCAGCAGAGGTAGAAGTCAAAAAGGAACATCAAGTGTTGATGGTGAATAAAACCACTAAGTTCAAGAAAGGCAAGGGTAAGAAGAACTTCAAGAAGGACGGCAAGGGAGTTGCCACGCCCGGTAAGCAAGCTGCCGGGAAGAAGCCAAAGAATGGACCCAAGCCCGAGACTGAGTGTTTTTATTGCAAGGGAAGTGGTCACTGGAAGCAGAACTGCCCCAAATACTTAGCGGACAAGAAGGCCGACAACACAAAAGGTATATGTGATATACATGTAATTGATGTGTACCTTACCAGTACTCGTAGTAGCTCCTGGGTATTTGATACCGGTGCGGTTGCTCACATTTGTAACTCGAAGCAGGAGCTGCGGAATAAACGGAGACTGGCGAAGGACGAGGTGACGATGCGTGTCGGGAATGGTTCCAAGGTCGATGTGATCGCTGTCGGCACGCTACCTCTACATTTACCTACGGGGTTAGTTTTAAACCTCAATAATTGTTATTTAGTGCTAGCTTTGAGCATGAACATTGTATCAGGATCTTGTTTAATTCGAGATGGCTACTCATTTAAATCCGAGAATAATGGTTGTTCTATTTATATGAGAGATATGTTTTATGGTCATGCTCCGATGGTGAATGGTTTATTCTTAATGAATCTCGAGCGTAATGCTACACATATTCATAGTGTGAATACCAAAAGATGTAAGGTTGATAATGATAGTCCCACATACTTGTGGCACTGCCGCCTTGGTCACATAGGTGTCAAACGCATGAAGAAGCTCCATGCAGATGGACTTTTAGAGTCTCTTGATTATGAATCATTTGACACGTGCGAACCATGCCTCATGGGTAAAATGACCAAGACTCCGTTCTCAGGAACAATGGAGCGAGCAACCAACTTATTGGAAATCATACATACTGATGTGTGCGGTCCAATGAGTGTTGAGGCTCGCGGTGGCTATCGTTATGTTCTCACCCTCACTGATGACTTGAGTAGATATGGGTATGTCTACTTAATGAAACACAAGTCTGAGACCTTTGAAAAGTTCAAGGAATTTCAGAGTGAGGTTGAGAATCAACGTGACAGGAAAATCAAGTTCTTGCGATCAGATCGTGGGGGAGAATACCTGAGTCACGAATTTGGCACACACTTAAGAAAATGTGGAATAGTTTCACAACTCACGCCGCCTGGAACACCTTAGCGTAATGGTGTGTCTGAACGTCATAATCGCACTCTATTAGATATGGTGCGATCTATGATGTCTCTTACTGATTTACCACTGTCATTTTGCTATGCTTTAGAGACTGCCGCATTCACTTTAAATAGGGCTCCGTCGAAATCCGTTGAGACGACACCGTATGAATTATGGTTTGGGAAGAAACCTAAGATGTCGTTTCTAAAAGTTTGGGGGTGCGATGCTTATGTCAAGAAACTTCAACCTGAAAAGCTCAAACCAAATCGGAAAAATGCATCTTCATAGGATACCCTAAAGAAACTGTTGGGTATACCTTCTACCTCAGATCCGAAGGCAATATCTTTGTTGCCAAGAATGGGTCCTTTCTAGAGAAAGAGTTTCTCTCGAAAGAAATAAGTGGGAGGAAAGTAGAACTTGATGAAGTATTGCCTCTTGAACCGGTAAGTGGTGCAGCTCAAGAAAATGTTCCTGAGGTGCCTGCACCGACTAGAGAGGAAGTTGATGATGATGATCATGAAACTTCAGATCAAGTTGCTACTGAACTTCGTAGGTCCACAAGGACACGTTCCGCACCAGAGTGGTACGGCAACCCTGTCTTGGAAATCATGTTGTTAGACAACGGTGAACCTTCGAACTATGAAGAAGCGATGGCGGGCTCGGATTCCGACAAATGGCTGGAAGCCATGAAATCCGAGATAGGATCCATGTATGAAAACTAAGTATGGACTTTTACTGACTTGCCCGATGATCGGCGAGCCATAGAAAATAAATGGATCTTTAAGAAGAAGACAGATGCAGATGGTAATGTGACCATCTATAAAGCTCGACTTGTCGCTAAGGGTTATCGACAAGTTCAAGGGGTTGACTACGATGAGACTTTCTCACCCGTAGCGAAGCTGAAGTCCGTCCGAATCATGTTAGCAATTGCCGCATTCTATGATTATGAGATATGGCAAATGGACGTCAAAACAGAATTCCTTAATGGTTTCCTTAAGGAAGAATTGTATATGATGCAGCCGGAAGGTTTTGTCGATCCTAAGAATGCTGACAAGGTGTGCAAGCTCCAACGCTCGATTTATGGGCTGGTGCAAGCATCTCGGAGTTGGAAAATTCATTTTGATGAGATGATCAAAGCGTTTGGGTTTATGCAGACTTATGGAGAAGCCTGCATTTACAAGAAAGTGAGTGGGAGCTCTGTAGCATTTCTTATATTGTATGTGGATGACATACTGTTGATGGGAAATGATATAGAATTCTTGGAAAGCATAAAGGCCTACTTGAACAAGTGTTTTTCAATGAAGGACCTTGGAGAAGCTGCTTATATATTAGGCATCAAGATCTATAGAGATAGATCGAGACGCCTCATTGGTCTTTCACAGAGTACGTACCTTGACAAGATATTGAAGAAGTTCAAAATGGATCAGTCAAAGAAGGGGTTCTTGCCTGTATTGCAAGGTACGAGATTGAGCACGGCTCAGTGCCCGACCATGGCAGAAGATAGAGAAAAGATGAGTCTCGTCCCCTATGCCTCGGCCATAGGGTCTATCATGTATGCTATGCTGTGTACCAGACCTGATGTAAACCTTGCCGTAAGTTTGGTAGGAAGGTACCAAAGTAATCCCGGCATGGAACACTAGACAACGGTCAAGAATATCCTGAAGTACCTGAAAAGGACCAAGGAAATGTTTCTCGTTTATGGAGGTGACGAAGAGCTCGTCGTAAAGGGTTACGTTGATGCTAGCTTCGACACAGATCTGGATGACTCTAAGTCACAAACCGGATACGTGTATATTTTGAATGGTGGGGCAGTAAGCTGGTGCAGTTGCAAGCAAAGCGTTGTGGCGGGATCTACATGTGAAGCGGAGTACATGGCAGCCTCGGAGGCAGCACAAGAAGCAGTCTGGGTGAAGGAGTTCATTACCGACCTAGGAGTCATACCCAATGCGTCGGGCCCGATGACTCTCTTCTGTGACAACACTGGAGCTATTGCCCTTGCCAAGGAGCCCAGGTTTCACAGGAAGACCAGGCATATCAAGCGTCGCTTCAACTCCATTCGTGAAAGTGTTCAAAATGGAGACATAGAGATTTGTAAAGTACATACGGATCTGAATGTAGCAGATCCGTTGACTAAACCTCTCCCTAGAGCAAAACATGATCAACACCAGAACTGCATGGGTGTTCGATTCATCACAATGTAACTAGAATATTGACTCTAGTGCAAGTGGGAGACTGTTGGAAATATGCCCTAGAGGCAATAATAAAATGGTTATTATTATATTTCTTTGTTCATGATAATTGTCTATTGTTCATGCTATAATTGTGTTATCCGGAAATTGTAATACATGTGTGAATACATAGACCACAACACGTCCCTAGTGAGCCTCTAGTTGACTAGCTCGTTGATCAAAAGATAGTCATGGTTTCCTGACTATGGACATTGGATGTCATTGATAACGGGATCACATCATTAGGAGAATGATGTGATGGACAAGACCCAATCGTAAGCATAGCTCAAAGATCGTGTAGTTCGTTTGGTGTAGCTTTTCTGAATGTCAAGTATCATTTCCTTAGACCATGAGATTGTGCAACTCCCGGACACCGTAGGAGTGCCTTGGGTGTGCCAAACGTCACAACGTAACTGGGTGACTATAAAGGTACATTACAGGTATCTCCGAAAGTGTCTATTGGGTTGGCACGAATCGAGACTGGGATTTGTCACTCCGTATGACGGAGAGGTGTCTCTGGGCCCACTCAGTAATGCATCATCATAATGAGCTCAATGTGATCAATTGGTTGATCACGGGATCATGCATTACGGTACGAGTAAAGTGACTTGCCGGTAACGTG
Organism: Triticum urartu; assembly: GCF_056163025.1. Classification (NCBI taxonomy): domain Eukaryota; kingdom Viridiplantae; phylum Streptophyta; class Magnoliopsida; order Poales; family Poaceae; genus Triticum; species Triticum urartu. The sequence continues at coordinate 543,330,953 of NC_141874.1, forward strand.
ACTGAACAAGGTATTGGGATACCGACGATCGAGTCTCGGGCAAGTAACGTACCGATTGACAAAGGGAATTGTATACGGATTGATTGAATCCTCGACATCGTGGTTCATTCGATGAGATCATCGTGGAGCATGTGGGAGCCAACATGGGTATCCAGATCCCGTTGTTGGTTATTGACCGGAGAGTCGTCTCGGTCATGTCTGCATGTCTCCCGAACCCGTAGGGTCTACACACTTAAGGTTCGGTGACGCTAGGGTTGTTAGGAAGACTTGTATGTGATTACCGAATGTTGTTCGGAGTCCCGGATGAGATCCCGGACGTCACGGGGAGTTCTGGAATGGTCCGGAGGTAAAGATTTATATGTAGGAAGTTGTCATACGGTCACTGGAAAGGTTCGGGGGCATATCGGTATTGTACCGGGGCCACCGGAGGGGTTCTGGGGGTCCACCGGGAGGGGCCACCTCTTCCGGAGGGCCTTATGGGCTGTATGGAGAAGGGAACCAGCCCAAGTGGGCTGGGGCGCCACACCCCCCTAGGGCCCATGCGCCTAGGGTTTGGGGGAAACCCTAAGGGGGAGCGCCCCCTTGCTTGGGGGGCAAGCCCCCCTCCCCTTGGCCGCCGCCCCCTCTAGATCTCATCTAGAGTGGGCTGGCCCCCTTCCCCCTTCCCCTATAAATTGAGGGATGAGGGGAGGGCTGCATACAACATCCAAGGCGCAGCCCCTCCCCTCCCCAACACCTCTCCTCCTCCATAAGAGCTTGGCAAAGCCCTGCCAGAGTACTGCAGCTTCACCACCACCACGCCGTCGTGCTGCTGTTGGAGCCCTCTTCCTCAACCTCTCCCTCCTCCTTGCTGGATCAAGGCGCGGGAGACGTCCTCGCTCCGTACGTGTGTTGAACGCGGAGGTGCCGTCCGTTCGGCGCTAGGATCTTCGGTGATTTGGATCACGACGAGTATGACTCCATCAACCCGTTCTCTTGAACGCTTCCGCTCGTGATCTACAAGGGTATGTAGATGCACTCCTCTCTCCCTCATTGCTAGATGACTCCATAGATTGATCTTGGTGATGCGTAGGAAATTTTAAAATTCTGCTACGTTCCCCAACATCTGATACTCCAAAAATTCTACCAAAATTAGGACAAATAAACAATTTATATAGAAATACAGTGCAAAAAGTTTCAGAACCGTTTGACATTCCAGCAAAAATGTAAAACCGCGCACTACAGCCAAAGTTTCTGTCCTGCACCGCACAAACCGAAAAGTAATCTAAAACATCCTAAAGGCAAACCTTGGCACATTATTTTTATTTTTGAACCTTATAAAAGCACACAACAGAAATAAATGACTCTCTAAAACTTCCGGGTTGTTTCCCTGGAAGCGCTTTCTTTAAAGCCATTAAGCGTGCTCAAGTAATGGATCCACCCGGATCCCAAGGTATATCAAAGCCAATTTGAATTAGCAATGATTTGGCATTTACTAGTGAGAACAAGGTAACATATATCATGCAACAACGAAGTCTAACTCTCTTCCTATGCATCGACATGTCATAAAAGAACAATTCATGCACACAAAGTAAAGGCCAATGCATAGTATAAGCAGTTTCTTGCAATTTTATCATGTTGGAAACATAGAGAGGTGGAGATATAGTTCCTCTCTCATAATAATTGCAAGTAGGAGAAGCAAGCACATGCATATTATATCTATCAAAATCATCATGTGTAGTAGTAAAACGCAACCCATCAATATAATCCTTAACAAGAGCAAACTTCTCCGGTATAGTGTAGTCGGGAGAATTCAAAAAGATAATAGGACTATCATGCGTGGGTGCAATAGCAACAATTTCATGTTTAGCATAAGGAACTATAGAAAGTTCATCTCCACAAGCATAATTCATATTGGCATCTTGGCCAGAAGCATAGCAAGCATCATCAAAAAAGGATATTTCAAGAGAATCAACGGGATCATAACAATCATCATAGCATTCATCCTTCGGTAAGCACGAAGGAAAATTAAACATTGTATGAGATAAAGAGTTACTCTCATTAGAAGGTGGGCATGGGTGATCAATCCGCTCTTCCTCCTTTTATTCTTCGCTCTCCTCCTCATCTATTTCATCCAATGAGCTCATAGTTTCATCAATTTCTTCTTCCATAGACTCATGCAAAATATTAGTCTCTTCTTGGACAACGGAGGAGTCCTCAATATATGATTTAACATAGGCATTAGAAGCATAATTATCATAACAATATTTAAGTATGGCAAAAAAATTAGATTTGTAAAGAGTAGCATCATACTTTCCAATCAAAGAAGCAATTTCATAAGCACCCTTAAAAGCAACAAATTCTTCAATTTGTTGAACATCATAGTAATTATAAACAGCCTTAGCATACGAAGATACGATTCCATTATCACTAAACTCACATTGGTAGGGAAGGTGTTTCTTAGGGTCTTCAGAACAACAAGTAAAATCATATATTTCACATAAATTCCAAGCATAACATTGCAAATGATGAATTTGATCCAGTAAAAGTTTCCCTTTTTGTGATAAGCGGTGTCACACATAACAAGCATGCTCATCTAAAGATTTGCCCTCAACTAAGCTAGTTGGGGTTTCAACACGAGCACATAGGGATCGAAGATGATCCAAGTAAAAAGCTTCAGGAGTGTGATAGATTTTGAGTGGTTCTTCAACCATTGGTGTAGTAGGTACAACTTGTTTTTTGGTATTTTGAATTTCCTACCCATAAATAAAGATAGAAAACAACTTAGAACAGCAAATAAAAATTACTTAGCGATAAACCAAACAAGCACACACGAGAATATTCACCCCACGCTATTGCTCCCCGGCAACGGTGCCAGAAAAAGGTCTTGATAACCCACAAGTATAGGGGATCAATTGTAGCCTCTTTCGATAAGTAAGAGTGTCGAACCCAACGAGGAGCTAAAGGTAGAACAAATATTCCCTCAAGTTCTATCGACCACCGATACAACTCTACGCACGCTTAACGTTCACTTTACCTAGAACAAGTATGAAACTAGAAGTACTTTGTAGGTGTTTTTGGATAGGTTTGCAAGATAATAAAGAGCGCGTAAATAAAAAGTAGGTGCTGTTTAGATAAAGAAACAATAAAGTTAGTATAGAGAGTGTGGAAAGGTGGTGGTAGGAGTTGCGAAATTGTCCCTAAGCAATTGACTACGTTACTAGACCGATATCAAGTTTTATGTGGGAGAGGCCACTGCTAGCATGTCATCCCTGACTTGGAATTCTATGCACTTATGATTGGAACTATTAGCAAGCATCCGCAACTACTAACGTTCATTAAGGTAAAACCCAACCATAGCATTAAGATATATTGGTCCCCCTTCAATCCCGTATTCATCAATTTCTATGCTAGGTTGAAGCTTCTGTCACTCTTGCCCTCCAATACATAGTCCTATCAACATACAACTAACCCTATGGTGTGATCCATGCACGCGCTCATATGATGGACACCAAAGGACAACAACATAACCACAAGCAAATTAAATCAATCATAGTAATTCATCAACCACCGATAGGACAACGAAAATCTACTCAGACATCATAGGATGGCAACACATCATTGAATAATAATATGAAGCATAAAGCACCATGTTCAAGTAGAGGGTACAATGGGTTGCGGGAGAGTGGACCGCTGTAGATAGAGGGGGGAAGGTGATGGAGATGTTGGTGGAGATAGCATAGGTGTTAGTGAAGATCGCGATGATGATGATGATGGCCCCGGCGGTGTTTCGACGCCACCGGGAGAGAGGGGGAGAGAGCCCCCCTTCTTCTTCTTCTTCCTTGACCTTCTCCCTAGGTGGGAGAAGGGCTTCCCCTCTGGTCCATGGCCTCCATAGAGGCGGAGGGGTGAGAGCCCCTCCGAGATTTGATCTGTCTCTCCGTCTCTCTCTGTTTCTGCGTTCTGGGATTCCGCCCTTTCACCATTTCTTATATTCTCGGAGATCCGTAACTCCGATTGGGCTGAAATTTCAACACGATCTCTATCTGGATATTAGCTTTCTTTTGGCGAAAGAAGGGCATCAACCGCCTTACGGGGTGGCCACGAGGGCCCAGGGCGCGCCTGACCTCCTAGGGCGCGCCCCCTGCCTTGTGGCCCCTCGGGCATCGTCTCGCGTTGATTCTTCTTCAAAAATCACATACATTCCAAAAAAATCTCCGTCAGTTTTTATTCCGTTTGGACTCCGTTTGATATGGATTTACTTCGAAACAAAAAACATGCAACAAACAGGAACTGGCACTGGGCATTGGATCAATATGTTAGTCCCAAAAAATAGTATAAAAAGTTGCCAAAAGTATATGAAAGTTGTATAATATTGGCATGGAACAATCAAAAATTATAGATATGACGGAGACGTATCAAGCTCCTACTCACTTTCTTGTAAATACAGGCTTCTCCAAAAGTCTGTATAAAACCATATGCTTTGATCACACTATCAAAGTGTATATTCCAACTCCGAGACGCTTGCACTACTCCATAAATGGATTGTTGGAGCTTGCACACTTTGTTAGCACCTTTAGGTTCGACAAAACCTTCTGGTTCCATCATATACAACTCTTCTTTGAGAAATCCATTAAGGAATGCAATTTTGACGTCCATTTGCCAGATTTCATAATCATAAAATGCGGCAATTGCTAACATGATTCAGACACACTTAAGCATCACTACGGGTGACAAAGTCTCATCGTAGTCAACTCCTTGAACTTGTCAAAAACCTTTCACAACAATTCGAGCTTTGTAGGTAGTAACATTACCAACAACGTCAGTCTTCTTCTTGAAGATCCATTTATTCTCTATGGCTTGCAGATCATCGGGCAAGTCAACCAAAGTCCATACTTTGTTCTCATACATGGATCCTATCTCAAATTTCATGGCCTCAAGCCATTTTGTAAGATCTGGGCTCATCATCTCTTCCTCGTAGTTCGTAGGTTCGTCATGGTCTAGTAACATGACTTCCAGAACAGGATTACCGTACCACTCTAGTGCGGAACGTACTCTGGTTGACCTACGAGGTTCGGTAGTAACTTGATCTGAAGTTTTATGATCATCATCATTGGCTTCCTCACTAATTGGTGTAGGCATCACGGGAACCGTTTTCTGTGATGAGCTACTTTCCAATTCAAGAGGAGGTATGATTACCTCATCAAGTTCTACTTTCCTCCCACTCACTTCTTTCAAGAGAAACACCTTCTCTAGAAAGGATCCATTCTTAGCAACAAATATCTTGTCTTCGGATCTGTGATAGAAGGTTTACCCAATAGTTTCTTTTGGGTATCCTATGAAGACGCACTTCTTCGATTTGGGTTCGAGCTTATCAGGTTGAAGTTTTTTCACATAAGCATCGCAACCCCAAACTTTAAGAAACGACAGCTTTGGTTTCAACGTGTCATCTCAACAGATTTAGATGGTGCCCTATTTAATGTGAATGCAGCTATCTGTAATGCATAACCCCAAAACGATAGTGGTAAATCGGTAAGAGACATCATAGATCGCACCATATCAAATAAAGTACGGTTACGATGTTCGGACACACCATTACGCTATGGTGTTATAGGTGGCATGAGTTGTAAAAATATTCCACATTGTTTTAAATGAAGGCCAAACTCGTAACTCAAATATTTGCCTTCACGATCAGATCGTAGAAACTTTATTTTCTTGTTACGATGATTCTCCACTTCACTATGATATTGTTTGAACTTTTCAAATCTTTCAGACTTGTGTTTCATCAAGTAGATATACCCATATCTGCTCAAATCATCTGTGAAGGTCAGAAAATAATGATACCCGCCGCATGCCTTAACACTCATTGGACCACATACATCGGTATGTATTATTTCCAATAAGTCATTGGCTCGCTCCATTGTTCCGGAGAACGGAGTTTTAGTCATCTTACTCATGAGGCATGGTTCACAAGTATCAAATAATTCATAATCAAGTGATTCCAAAATCCCGTCAGAATGGAGTTTCTTCATGCACTTTACACTAATATGACCTAAACGGCAGTGCCACAAATATGTTGCACTATCATTATCAACTTTGCAACTTTTGGCATCAATGTTATGAATATGTGTATCACTACAATCGAGATTCAATAAACCATTTACATTGGGTGTGTGACCATAGAAGGTTTTATTCATGTAAACAGAACAACACTTATTCTCTGACTTAAATGAATAGCTGTATTGCAATAAAGATGATCCAATCATATTCATGCTCAACGCAAACACTAAATAACATTTATTTAGGTCCAACACTAATCCCGAAGGTAGAGGGAGTGTGCGATGGTGATCTTATCAACCTTGGAATCACTTCCAACACACATAGTCACCTCACCCTTAACTAGTCTCTGTTCATTCTATAACTCCTATTTCGAGTTACTAATCTTAGCAACTGAACCGATATCAAATACCCTGGGGTTACTATGAACATTAGTAAAATACACATCAATAACATGCATATCAAATATACCTTTGTTCACTTTGCCATCCTTTTTATCCGCCAAGTATTTGGGGTAGTTCCGCTTCCAGTGAGCATTCCCTTTGCAGTAGAAGCACTCAGTTTCAGGCTTAGGTCTAGCTTTAGGCTTCTTCACGGGATTGGCAACTTGCTTGTCATTCTTCTTGAAGTTCCCTTTCTTTTCCTTTGCCCTTTTTCTTGAAACTAGTGGTCTTGTCAACCATCAACACTTGATGCTTTTTCCTGATTTCTACCTTCACCGATTTCAGAATCACGAAGAACTCGAGAATCGTTTTCGTCATCCCTTGCATATTATAGTTTAGCATGAAGTTCTAGTAGCTTGGTGATAGTGACTAGAGAACTCTGTCAATCACTATCTTTATGTGGAAGATTAACTCCCACTTGATTCAAGCGATTGTACTACCCAGACATTCTGAGTACATGCTCACTGGCTGAGCCATTCTCCTCCATCTTGTAGGCAAAGTACTTGTCAGAGGTCTCATACCTCTTAAAACAGGCATGAGTCTGAAATATCATTTTCAGCTCTTGGAACATTTCATATGCTCCATGGCATTCAAAACATTTTTAAGTCCCGGTTCTAAGCCGTAAAGCATGGTGCACTAAACTATCAAGTAGTCATCATACCGAGCTTGTCAAACATTCATAACGTCTGTATCTGCTCCTGCAATAGTTCTGTCACCTAGTGGTGTATCAGGGACATAATTCTTCTATGCAGCAATGCGGATAATCCTCAGATCACAAACCCAGTCCGCATCATTGCTACTATCATCTTTCAAATTAGTTTTCTCTAGGAACATATCAAAAATAAAACAGGGAGCTATACACGAGCTATTGATCTATAACATAGATATGCAAATACTATCAAGACTAAGTTCATGATAACTTAAGTTCAATTAATCATATTACTTAAGAACTCCCACTTCGATAGACATCCCTCGAGTCATCTAAATGATCACGTGATCCAAATCAACTAAACCATGTCCGATCATCACGTGAGATGGAGTAGTCTTCAATGGTGAACATCTCTATGTTGATCATATCTACTATATGATTCACGTTTGACCTTTCGGTCTCCAGTGTTCCGAGGCCATGTCTGTACATGCTAGGCTCGTCAAGTTTAACCCGAGTATTCTGCATGTGCAAAACTATCTTGCACACGTTGTATGTGAACATAGAGCTTATCACACCTGATCACCACGTGGTGTCTCAGGACGATGAACTGTCGCAATGATGCATACTCAGGGAGAACACCTATACCTTGAAATTTTAGTAAGCGATCATCTTATAATGCTACCGCCGTACTAAGAAAAATAAGATACATAAAAGATAAACATCACATGCAATCAAAATATGTGACATGATATGGCCATCATCATCTTGTGCCTTTGATCTCCATCCCAAAGCACCGTCATGATCTCCGTCGTCACCGGCTTGACTCCTTGATCTGCATCGTAGCATCGTTGTCGTCTCGCCTACTATTGCCTCTACAACTATTGCTAATGCATAGTGATAAAGTAAAGCAATTACATGGCGATTGCATTTCATACAATAAAGCGACAACCATAAGGCTCCTGCCAGTTGCCGATAACTTTTACAAAACATGACCATCTCATACAATAACGTATATCACATCATGTCTTGACCATATCACATCAAAATATGCCCTGCAAAAACAAGTTAGACATCCTCTACTTTGTTGTTGCAAGTTTTACGTGGCTGCTATGGGCTTCTAGTAAGAACCGTTCTTATCTACACATCAAAAATCACAACAATGTTTCGTCAAGTTTGCTGTTTTACCCTTTAACAAGGATCAGCCACAGTGAAATTCGATTCAACTAAAGTTGGAGAAACAGACACCCGCCAACCATCTTTATGCAAAACAAGTTGCATGTCTGTCGGTGGAACCGGTCTCATGAACGTGGTCATGTAAGGTTGGTCTGGGCCGCTTCATCCAACAATACCGCCGAATCAAAATAGTACGTTGGTGGTAAGAAATATGACTATCATCGCCCACAACTCTTTGTGTCCTACTCGTGCATATCATCTACGCATAGACCTGACTCTGATACCACTGTTAGGGAACATAGCATGCAATTTCAAAACATTCCTACGATCATGCAAGATCTATCTAGGAGATGCATAGCAACGAGAGGAGGAGAGTGTGTCCACGTACCCTCGTAGACTGAAAGCGGAAGCGTTTGAGAATGCGGTTGATGTAGTCGAATTTCTTCTCGTTCCGACCAATCAAGCACTGAACGTACGGTACCTCCGAGTTCTGCACACGTTCAGCTCGATGACGTCCCTCGAACTCTTTATCCATCAAAGTGCCGAGGGAGAGTTCCGTCATCACGACGGCATGGTGACGGTGATGGTGAAGTGATCCGTGCAGGGCTTCGCCTAAGCACTACAAAGATATGACCGGAGGTGTAAACTGTGGAGGAGGTGCCGCACACGGCTAAAAATTGTTGGTGTGTGTTCTAGCGGTGCCCCCTTCATATATATAGGTTGGAGGGAAGGAGAGGCAACCAAGGGGGCACCCCAAGTAGGAGGAATCCTACTTGGGGTCCTCCCAATTCGCCCCCTTTCCTATTCCTATTTGGAGTAGGAAGGGAAGAGGGGGAAGGGGGAATCCTACTCCCTTTTCCTTTCCTCCTTCCCCTTTTCTACTCCAATTTGGCCAGCCCATATGGGAGGGGCGCACCAGCCCCTTAGGGGCTCTGTCCCCTCTTGGCCCATTAAGGCCTATGTAGTTGCCGGGGTATGCCCGGAACCCCTTCTAGTGACCCGATATGCATCCGATACCCTCGGAACACTTCCGGTGTCCGAATATCATCGTGCAATATATGAATATTTACCTCTCGACCATTCTGAGAATCCTCGTCATATCCGTGATCTCATCCGGGACTCCGAACAACATTCGGTCACCAAATCACATAACTCAAATAATACAAAATCGTCATCGAACATTAAGCGTGCGGACCCTACGGGTTTGAGAAGTATGTAGACATGATGGAGGCACCTCTCCGGTCAATAACCAATAGCGGAACATGGATGCTCATATTGGTTCCTACATATCTACGAAGATCTTTATCGGTCAAACCATAAGGACAACATGCGTCATTCCCTTTGTCATCGGTATGTTACTTGCCTGAGAATCGATCGTCGGTATCTTCATACCTAGTTCAATCTCATTACCGGCAAGTCTCTTTACTCGTTCCGTAATGCACCATCCCGTAACTAACTCATTAGTCACATTGCTTGCAAGGCTTATTATGATGTGCATTACCGAGAGGGCCCAGAGATACCTCTCCGATACTCGGAGTGACAAATCCTAATATCGATCTATGCCAACCCAACAAACACCTTCGGAGAGACCTATAGAGCATATTTATAATCACCCAGTTACATTCTGACGTTTCATAGCACACAAGCTATTCCTCTGGTATTCAGGAGTTGCATAATCTCATGGTCAAAGGAATATGTATAAGTCATGAAGAAAGAAATAGGAATAAAACTTATCGATCATTATGCTAAGCTAACGGAGGGGTCTTGTCCATCACATCATTCTCCTAATGACGTGATCCCGTTCATCAAATGACAAGACATGTCGATGATTAGGAAACTTAACCATCTTTGCTTAACGAGCTAGTCTAGTAGAGGCTTACTAGGGACACTGTGTTTTGCCTATGTATCCACACATGTATCAAGTTTCCGGTTAATACAATTCTAGCATGAATAATAAACATTTATAATGATATAAGGAAACATAAATAACAATTTTATTATTGCCTCTAGGGCATATTTCCTTCATCAAGAAGGCGAGGGACATCACCGAGCTGAACGTCTGCAGAACTCGGAGGTGTCATACATTCGGTACTTGATCGGTCGGAGCTAGAAGAAGTTCGACTACTTCAACCGTGTTGTCAAACGCTTCCGCTTTCGATCTATGTTGGTACGTAGACACACTCTCCCCCTCGTTGCTATGCATCTCCTAGATAGATCTTGCATGAGCGTAGGATTTTTTTTTTGAAATTGCATGCTATGTTTCCCAACAGTGGCATCCGAGCCAGGTCTATGCGTAGATGATATGTAGGAGTAGAACACAAAGAGTTGTGGGCGGTGATCGTCATACTACTTACCACCAATATCTTATTTTGATTTGGCGGTATTGTTGGATGAAGTGGCCCGGACCAACCTTACATGACCACGTTCATGAGACTGGTTCCACCGACAGACATGCAACTAGTTTTGCATAAAGGTGGCTGGCGGGTGTCTATTTCTCCTACTTTAGTTGAATTGAATTTGACTATGGCCGGTCCTTGTCGAAGGTTAAAATAGCAAACTTGATAAATCACCGTTGTGGTTTTGATATGTAGGTAAGAACGGTTCTTGCTGGAAGCCCGTAGCAGCCATGTAAAACTTGCAGCAACAAAGTAGAGGACATCAAACTTGTTTTTGCAAGGCATGTTGTGATGTGATATGGTCAAGATATGATGTGATATATGTTATTGTATGAGATGATCATGTTTTGTAAAAGTTGCTGGCAACCGACAGGAGCCTTATGGTTGTCTCTTTATTGTATGAAATGCAAACACCATGTAATTTCTTTGCTTTATCACTATTCATTAGCGATAGTTGTAGAAGCAATAGCTGGCGAGACGACCGCGACACTATGATGGAGATCAAGGTGTCGAGCCAGTGATGATGGAGATCATGAAGATGCTTTGGAGATGGAGATCAAAAGCACAAGATGATGATGGCCATATCATGTCACATATTTTGATTACATGTGATGTTTATCTTTTATGCATCTTATTTTGCTTAGTACGGCGGTAGCATTATAAGATGACCCCTTAAATAAATTTCAAGGTATAAGTGTTCTCCCAGGTATGCACCGTTGCAACAGTTCCTCGTGTTGAGACACCATGTGATGATTGGGTGTGATAGACTCTACGTTCACATTCAACGGGTGCAAGACAATTTTGCACATGCGGAATAATCAAGTTAAACTTGACGAGCCTGGCATGTACAGACATGGTCTCGGAACACTGGAGACCGAAAGGTCGAACGTGAATCATATAGTAGATATGATCAACATACAGATGTTCATCATTGATGACTACTCCATATCACGTGATGATCAGACATGGTTTAGTTGATTTGGATCATGTACCATTTAGATGACTTGAGGGATGTCTATCTAAGTGTGAGTTCTTAAATAATTTGATTAATTGAACTTTAATTTATCATGAACTTAGTCCTGATAGTATTTACAAATTATTTTGTAGATAAATAGCTCGCGTCGTAGCTCCCCTATGTTTTTGATGTGTTCCTAGAGAAAACTAAGTTGAAATATTATAGTAGCAATGATGCGGACTGGGTCCGTGATCTGAGGATTATCCTCATTGCTGCACATAAGAATTATGTCCTTGATGCACCGCTAGGTGACAGACCTATTACATGAACAGATGCAGACGTTATGAACATTTGGCAAGCTCGATATGATGACTACTTGATAGTTTAGTGCACCATGCTTTACGGCTTAGAACCGGGACTTCAAAAACATTTTGAAGACCATAGAACATATGAGATGTTCCAAGAGCTGAAATTGGTATTTCAGACTCATGCCCGTGTCGAGAGGTATGAGACCCCTGGCAAGTACTTTGCCTACAAGATGGAGGAGAATAGCTCAGCTAGTGAGCATGTGCTCAGAATATCTGGGCACTACAATCGCTTGAATCAAATGGGAGTTAATCTTTCAGATGAGATAGTGATTGAGAGAGTTCTCTAGTCACTATCACCAAGCTACTAGAACTTCATGATGAACTATAGTATGCAAGGGATGACGAAAATGATTCCTGAGCTCTTCACGATGCTGAGATCAGCGAAGGTAGAAATCAAGAAAGAGCATCAAATGTTGATGGTTAACAGGACCACAAGTTTCAAGAAAAAGGGAAAAAGGGAAAGAAAGGGAACTTCAAGAAGAATGGCAAACAAGTTGCCGCTCCTATGAAGAAACCCAAAGCTAGACCCAAGCCTGAAACTGAGTGCTTCTATTGCAAAGGGAATGCTCACTGGAAGCGGAACTACCCCAAATACTTGGCAGGTAAAAAGGATGGCAAAGTGAACAAAGGTATATTTGATATGCATGTTATTGATGTGTATTTTACTAATGTTCATAGTAACCCCAGGGTATTTGATATTGGTTCAGTTGCTAAGATTAGTAACTCAAAATAGGAGTTGCAAAATGAACAGAGACTAGTTAAGTGCAAGGTGACGATGTTTATTGGAAGTGATTCCAAGGTTGATAAGATCACCATCGCACACTCCCTCTACCTTTGGGATTAGTGTTGGACCTAAATAAATGTTCTTTGGTGTTTGCGTTGAGCATGAATATGATTGGATCATGTTTATTGCGATACGGTTATTCATTTAAGTTAGAGAATAATTGTTCTTCTATTTACATGAATAAAACCTTCTATGGTCATACACCCAATGTAAATGGTTTATTGAATCTCGATCATACTGATACACATATTCATAATATTGATGCCAAAAGATGCGAAGTTGATAATGATAGTGCAACATATTTGTGGCCCTGCCATTTAGGTCATATTGGTGTAAAGCGCATGAAGAAACTCCACGCGGATGGACTTTTGGAATCACTTGATTATGAATCATTTGATACTTGCGAACCATGCCTCATAGGCAAGATGACTAGAACTCCATTCTGCAGAACAATGGAGCGAGCCAATGACTTATTGGAAATAATACATACCGATGTTTGCGGTCCGATGAGTGTTGAGGCACGTGGCGGGTATCGTTATTTTCTGACCTTCACAGATGATTTGAGCAGATATGGGTATATCTACTTAATGAAACACAAGTCTGAAACATTTTAAAAGTTCAAAGAATTTCAGAGTGAAGTGGAGAATCATCGTAACAAGAAAATAAAGTTTCTACGATCTGATCGCTGAGGCGAATATTTGAGTTATGAGTTTGGCCTTCATTTAAAACAATGTGGAATAGTTTCACAACTCACGCCACCTGGAACACCATAGCGTAATGGTGTGTCCGAACATCGTAACTGTACTTTATTAGATATGGTGGGATCTATGATGTCTCTTACCGATTTACCACTATCATTTTGGGGTTATGCATTGGAGATAGCTGCAGTCACGTTAAATAGGACCGTCTAAATCCATTGAGACGAAACTGTATGAACTGTGCTTTGGTAAGAAACCTGAGCTGTCGTTTCTTAGAAGTTTGGGGTTGCGACACTTATGTCAAAAGGCTTGAGCCTGATAAGCTCGAACCAAAATCAGAGAAGTGCGTCTTCATAGGATATCCTAAGGAAACAATTGGGTACACCTTCTACGACAAATCCGAAGGCAAGATATTTGTTGCCAAGAATGAAAACTTTCTATAGAAGGAGTTTCTCTCGAAAGAAGTGAGTGGGAGGAAAGTAGAACTTGATGAGGTAATTGTACCTTCTCTCGAATTGGAAAGTAGCTCATCACAGAAAACCGTTCCCGTGATGCTACACCAACTAGAGAGGAAGCTAATGATGATGATCATGAAACTTCAGATCAAGTTACTACCGAACCTCGTAGGACAACCAGAGCACCTTCCGCACTAGAGTGGTACGGTAATCCTGTTTTGGAAGTCATGTTACTAGACCATGATGAACCTACGAACTATGAAGAAGCTATGATGAGCCCAGATTTAGATAAATGGCTTGAGGCCATGAAATCTGAGATAGGTTCCATGTATGAGAGCAAAGTGTGGACTTTGGTTGACTTGCCCAATGATCGGCGAGCCATAGAGAATAAATGGATCTTCAAGAAGAAGACTGATGCTGATGCTAATGTTACTGTCTACAAAGCTTGACTTGTCGTGAAATGTTTTCGACAAGTTCAAGGAGTTGACTACGATGAGACTTTCTCACCCATAGCGATGCTTAATTCTGTACGAATCATGGTAGCAATTGCCGCATCTTATGATTATGAAATTTGACAAATGGACGTCAAAAGTGCATTCCTTAATGAATTTCTTAAAGAAGAGTTGTATATGATGCACCAGAAGGTTTTGTCGATCCTAAAGGTGCTAACAAAGTGTGCAAGCTCCGGCGATCCATCTATGGACTGGTGCAAGCATCTCGGAGTTGCAATGTACGCTTTGATGAAGTGATCAAAGCATATGGGTTTATACAGACTTTCGGAGAAGCCTGTATTTATAAGAAAGTGAGTGGGAGCTCTGTAGCATTTCTAATATTATATATGGATGACATATTGTTGATTGGAAATGATATAGAATTTCTGGATAACATAAAAGGATACTTGAATAAAAGTTTTTCAATGAAAGACCTCGGTGAAGCTGCTTATATATTGGGCATCAAGATCTATAAAGATAGATCAAGACGCTTAATAGGACTTTCACAAAGCACATACCTTGATAAAGTTTTGAAGAAGTTCAAAATGGATCAATCGAAGAAGGATTTCTAGCCTGTATTACAAGATATGAAGCTGAGTAAAACTCAAAACCCGACCACAGTAGAAGATAGAGAGATAATGAAAGTCATTCCATATGCCTCAACCATAGGTTCTATAAAGTATGTCATGCTGTGTACCAGACTTATTGTGTACCTTGCCATGAGTTTGGCAAGGGGGTACAATAGTGATCCAGGAGTAGATCACTAGACAACGGTCAAAATTTATCCTTAGTTACCTAAGAGGACTAAGTAAATGTTTCTCTGTAATGGAGGTGATAAAAAGTTCCTAACCATGGATATGGGTTGTCCCTAGTGAGCCTCTACTTGACTAGCTCGTTGATCAAAGATGGTTAAGGTTTCCTAACCATGGATATGAGTTGTCATTTGATAACGGGATCACATCATTAGGAGAATGATGTGATGGACAAGACCCATCCGTTAGCTTAGCATATTGATCATTCAGCTTTATTACTATTGCTTTCTTCATGTCAAATACATATTCCTTCGACTATGAGATTATGCAACTCCCGGATACTCAAGTGTAACATCCCAAATTTTTAATTTGGAATGTTATACATAGGTCATCATATGCATATCATATTTTGTTTGCATTTTGGTTTTGGATCCTAGAAATTCTAAGCAACTCAAGGACCTACCGAGAGAGTTGGGGATTTTATTATTTTCATATTTTAATTCTCTCAAATATTGAAAACAGGATCATTTTGGTTTTAATTATTTTCCTCACCGAAATATTTCAATATAAAAAATAAAAGAGAGGAGATAATATGACTTCTCCAAAATAAAAGAAATATTGGAGGAAAAATATTAAAATCAAATAAATAATTTTATTTGGGTTTTATTGCTATTTTATTTGAATTAGAACAATACGCATTTTTCAAATTTGCATTTTAGGCCAAGAAAATGTTCACTTTGTTCTAAATATTTCATTTAGATGGTGAAAATTGTTTTTGGCATTTTTAGATTTTTTATTTATTTAGGATTTTTCTTTAGGTGATTTTTTTTTAAAAAAGTCCCCCGGACCGAACTGGTCCGAAGTCCAGCCGGCCCGTCGCACGCCACCGCCTTCCCCGCTCGCCCGTGTGCCCCCGCCACCGCAGTTTGCCTCCTCCCCCAAGTCGGACCCCCTCCCCCTTTATATACCGACCGCCGTCGCCCCTCCTCACCTCGTCCCGTTCCACCGCCGCGCCGCGCTGCAAGCCTCTGTCGCCGCTGCTTCTCCGCCGCCGCCGCTGCGCCGCTCGCCGCCCCGCGCCGCCACCCGGCGCACCCGCGCCGCCACCCACAAAGCCCGCCACCTCGCCGTTCGCCGCCCGCCTCACCGGAAATCCCGCCGCCGCCGGTTTTATTTTTTGGTTTAGGTAAAATCCGTCTTGTTTTTTTAAAATCCTAGTTCGGTTTTTTTATTTTATTAGATCGGTTCGGTTTTTCTTCGGTTTCGTTATTTAGCGAGCATCCGCTCGTTAGTTCATTTTAAACGAACGCGTTCGTCCGTTCGTCTCTGTTAGCGGACGTTCGTCCGATAGATTTTTCCTTTTCTGTTTATTTCCAGCCAGGGACCTATCCGCGATTATTTTTATCACAAATTAGCCCCTGATCTTCAAACCGTGGCCGTTTCTAAACCGTTTGTCCAAATCCAGTGAAACTAACGCCAAAATCTTCGTCTCAAGCCCCTCTTTCTGTTTAATCAACTTGAACAAGGTTTTGACAATTTAAAATTTGGTTTCAAGCAGATTTGATTTCGAAGTTCTTTTAACAGTAGTTTCATTCTATAGACCGATTCGATTGATTCTTTTTGCAAATCGAATCTATTCAGTTGAACTTTTAGATTGGATCTTCTTATTTGAGTTTTATCCTTGCATCTATGCTTGAGTGCTTATGTATGCTATTTTTTGTTTGCGGTAGAATACCCGGTGTGCGTAGCTTGCTACTACGAGTCTCTAGGGTTTGCAGATCACCAGCAAGGCAAGTAACACTTTGATCATACCCCTTTATTACCCAGTTTTGTTCATTAGTTACAACCCTGAAACATTGCATGATTAGGTTGTGATCAACATGTGGGTATTGGGAAGCAGTTGATGAGGTAGAACCTATTACCCTTTTATTATCAAACCCTGGGGAGTTACTTCTATGCTATGCTTATATTGCCATGCTATGCTTGTAGACGTGGATTGGGTTTGAGTGTTTCCATGATAGATGTGAGATTGTTAATTAATGGTTAACTTAAGGTGGCTACTTAAATACACATCTGGGTGGATTGGTTGCGGGCACCTGGAGAATCCAGTGTTGTCCTAGGATATCCCGGAGTACCCGTGTGATCATCCTATGGTTCGCCACCCAGGCTCAAAGGGATCATAAGATTATTCATGCTAGAAACTTCCGTGTGTAGCCACAAGCTATTGTGGGCTCTAGCATAGTTGAGTAAGTTGCATGACCTCTTCTAGTGGTAGGCTAGCAGATGTAGGGGATGTAGGTGGTACTGTCTACTCAGGGTTAGAGTTAATGCCTCTGAAAGACTGTGTCTCGGTCATCCGTTTCTCAAACACCATGTAGTGCGAGAAATCCAACAGAGAAGATCGAGTCTTGTGGGGAAAAGTGCGCAAACCTCTGCAGAGTGTACAAACTAATCATGGTTAGTCATGTTCCCGGTTATGGACATCTTGAGTATTTGGTTCTTGGATTCTCATGTTGATCTCATCACTCTAAATGAATTTTGTTGGGTTATTAATACTGCTTAATTGGGATTGAGTTGGAGGAAACTTCTCAATGTTTAACAACTACCATGATAGTTAAATAAAATATATTCCTTTGTTGTAGGAAAAAATTGGCTTTTCGCAAAATATTGTAACCATAGAGCCTCCGCCAGCCATATATGCACGTAGTGATAGCATTTATTCTGTTCATTGCTCTACTGTGTTACATTGCCAGCATATTCCATGTGCTGACCCATTTCGGGCTGCAACGTATCATGTTGCAGACTTTTCAGACGAAGAGTAAGGTGCGCTAGGTCATTGTCGTGCACTCAGCTATGCCGTTGGAGTTGATGGACTCACTTTATCTTCCAAGCCTTCCGTTGTTATCTTATTTAGATGGCCTTAAGCCATATTTATTGTTATAAGTTCTCTTTTGGAGACATTCAATGTAATAAGTGTGTGATTGCACTCTGTTATAAATCCTTCGAGCATTGTGTGTGTCAGCATTATCGATCCAAGGATGTAACTTTTGCACAGAGATTCGACCGTTTGAGGTTGGATCACTACAAGATGGTATCAGTGCACACGCTGATTGTAGGACACGGCCACTAAGTTGAGCCATAGGTCACTCTTCTCTACTCATTTTTGACTCCTCTCCATTTTCTACTCTCTAGGATGGCGGACTCAAGGAACAAGTTTGCACAACCGGATGAAGACACACCTTTTGGACGACACTTGAAGGAAGTTACTAGGTACCTGAACATCGGGATACGAAGCTTCACCGGGACCTACACCGCCACTTTACCAGAAGAGGAGCGTTAGATGATTCGAGTTCAAGTTCCAGGAAGGACATTCACGCCAATCACTGAGCCCATAGAGTTTTCCTTTGATGCACCAACCTGGAGTCTAGGAAAGAGCATGACAGCCCACATCGCCATGGGACGCATCGGCGAAGTTTATCACAAGGATCTTAAGGACATTATCTACCAGATATGTGGGCACCGAGATGAGTAATGGGAGATGATCAGCACCAGGAAGGACATGTCCATTGCAGCTTTCATCCAGGAGTTAAACCAACACATTCGTCGACAGGAGAACCAGATGTGTGCAAGCATGATAGATTTGAAGAAGTTGATGACTAGGAACATGGAGCTTGAATAAGAACTCAAGTCTACCCATGACGGATACGAGGAGGAAATCACAATACTAGTGGAGAGGAATGATGACCTGACGAGGAAGCTAGGAGTATTCATGGGAGACCCCGCGCCAGGAGGAGATGACGACCATCCCGATGACATTCGTTCTGAAGACTACATCATCATCGACGACACCGACTCCGACCCCGAGAGTAGTGATGATGATTATGAAGACGAAGCTGGAGCAGATATCATGGAGTCTTCCACCGATCAAAATTTCTAGTATACCACCATATTATTAGTAGTATTTCTCCATGTATATATTAGTAGTCCGAGCACTATAACGATAGTTAGATCGATTGTATGCCCTTGCTTGAATTGATTTGGTGTGATATGAATGTGTTTGTGTCATGTGCATATGGGTAGTGCTTTCTCACTAGACCTCATTCTATTCTAATCTCTCCCCTCTAAACCCATCAGATGCCTCCGAGACGTGACCCCAGATTTGTCTTCCCACCAGAGCTCACCCAGTTGATCCAACAGTAGAATGCCTTGATGCAACTACTAGTCCAGAACCAAGGCAACAAGAAAAACAACAACCCACCGCCACCACCTCCAGTTGACAACTTAGATAATTTTCTGAGGTTGCAGCCGCCGGTGTTTTCCAGTAGTACTGAGCCAATAGTTGCTGATGACTGGCTATGAAGGATTGGAAGGGTGTTGACCACCGCAGGGTGCATAGATGCTGAGAGGTGCGTTTTGCCGCACATCAATTGGATGGACCCGCAGCCTCATGGTGGGAAAATTACACGACCACTTTCCCTATAGCCAATGTCACTTGGGAGCAGTTTCAGCAAGCATTCCACACTGCTCATGTCTCAACTGGAGCTATGAGCATGAAGAAGCGCGAGTTTCGCAACTTACGCCAGGGAAACCGTACTATGGGGCAGTACGTGGATGAGTTCTGCAAATTACCCCGCTATGCCCCAGATGATGTGGCCACAGATGCCGCGAAATAGGAGAAGTTTATGGAAGGGCTGAATGATGAGATGAGTATGCAGTTAATGCTGGCAACATTTAACAACTACTAGGAGTTGGTAGATAAGGCTCTTATGATTGAAGGGAAGCAACAGTAGATTGAGAGCCGCAAAAGGAAATATGGACAAGGGAAGTACAATTCAGGAGTGAAAGATCGAGGATGTCGCCTAGAGGGGGGGGGGTGAATAGACGCTTTAAAATAATTACGGTTTAGGCTTGAACAAATGCAGAATAAACCTAGCGGTTAATTTGCCAAGCACAAAACCGAAAACAACTAGGCTCACCTATGTGCACCAACAACTTATGCTAAGCAAGATAAGCAACTATGTGATAGCAAGATATATGACAAAGAACAATTTGGCTATCACAAAGTAAAGTGCATAAGTAAAGGGCTCGGGTAAGAGATAACCGAGGCACACGCAGATGACGATGTATCCCGAAGTTCACACCCTTGCGGATGCTAATCTCCGTTTGGAGCGGTGTGGAGGCACAATGCTCCCCAAGAAGCCACTAGGGCCACCGTGATCTCCTCACGCCCTCGCACAATGCAAGATGCCGTGATTCCACTAAGGGACCCTTGAGGGCGGTCACCGAACCCGTACAAATGGCAACCCTTGGGGGCGGTTACCGAAACCGTACACTTTGGCAACCCTTGGGGCGGTCACCGGTACCCGTCAAATTGCTCGGGGCGATCTCCACAATCTAATTGGAGACCCCGACGCTTGCCCGGAGATTTACACCACAATGATTGAGCTCCGAACACCACCAACCATCTAGGGCACCCAAGCACCCAAGAGGAACAAGCTCAGGGGTACCAAGCACCCAAGAGTAATAAGCTTCTCAACTTGTAACTTCCACGTATCACCGTGGAGAACTCAAACCGATGCACAAATGCAATGGCAAGGGCACACAGAGTGCCCAAGTCCTTCTCTCTCAAATCCCACCAAAGCAACTAATGCTATGGAGGAAAGTGAGAGGAAGAACAAGAAGGAGAACACCAAGAACTATAAGATCTAGATCCAAGGGGTTCCCCTCACATAGAGGAGAAAGTGATTGGTGGAAGTGTGGATCTAGATCTCCTCTCTCTTTTCCCTCAAAAACTAGCAAGAATCCATGGAGGGATTGAGAGTTAGCAAGCTCAAAGAAGGTCAATAATGGGGGCAAAAACGAGCTCAAGAGATGGGGAATCATTGGGGAAGAAGACCCTCTTAAATAGGTCCCGACGAATCTGCCCATTATGTGCAGAAAAACATAGGAGTGGTACAACTGCTATGAGCACCGGTACAACCGGTAACAGGCAATAAGCGGTACAACCGGCCCACAACCGCCCAACAACCGCACCACAATAGAAACTAGTCCGGTGGTAGAGCGTTCCATGGCCGGTACAACCTTCGGAACAATTCTGGAGCGGTATAACCGCTCCAAACACCGGTTATACCGGTACAACCTCTCTATGGGGCGGTACAACCTCTGTGTGTAAAACAGGTAATATCAAAACAACCACAACTTTCGCATACAAGCTCCGAATTCGACGAAATCAAGTTTGTTGGAAAGCTAGCGATAAGGGCTAACCCAATCTTGATAGAAATAACAATAAGAAGCAAATAATAAGAGGCCCATAAGAAAATGGTGAGAACCATTTCTCGAATAAGACCGGTAAAAACTCCAACACTGAAAACGCAATAGAAGAAGCATGTGAACTCCGTTTTCAATGAACTCGAGCTTGTCATCAAGATGACCATAAGATCTAAGACTAACAAAGGGAATCAAACAAGAACCAAGAAATATGATGCAAGGGTGCAATGGTTTGAGCTCTCTACGAATGATACGACCAAGCTACTCATCGAGAGCCCCCCTTGATAGTACGACAATCGATCCTATAACCGATCTCCCAACTACCACCATGAGACCGATAAAAGAGAAAACCTATCAAGGGCAAACCTTTGCCTTGCACATGGTCCACTTGAGCTAGATGATGACGATCTTGACTCCCTCAAGTTGGACCACCTTTCTTGATTGCATTAGCTCGATGAAGACTAGATGATTGCTCCCCCATACTCCACTATGGGTGAGCCACTCTTCGGCACATCTTCACAAGTCCATTGATACCACAATGGATGCAAGCTTCAAGCACTTGATCTCTTTGTGATGCCCCCCTTGAACTTGCACACGACAATCTTGATGACGATCACCACTTGATATCATCCTCTCCATGGGTTGAGTGATATCTTCCTCTTGATGCAAGCCCATGAACACGTACCTAACCCCACATAGAACTCTCACATAGACCATGGGTGAGTACACAAAGCACAATGGACAATGCTTATCATACCATGGGATCACTTGATCCCTCTCGGTACATCTTCTACGCTTTCTGAGTTGATCAACTTGATTCACTCTTGACTTAGTCTTGATCAACCTTGAATCTTTCCAACTCTCTTCATTTGGATGATGTCATGAAGGTAAACATGAATGATCACACGATCTTGTTCTTCAAGACATGCTTACAATAAGCTCAACTCTCACATGACCAACCTTTGGATAATTCCTTAATAGCACCTTGGTCAACACATAAACTCCTTGAAACCAACACATGGACTTCAAGAAGTGCATATGGACAAATCCTTCAAATATAACTCAATGCAACCATTAGTCCATAGAGAATGTCATCAATTACCAAAACCACACATGGGGGCACCGCATGTCCTTTCAATCTCCCCCATTTTGGTAATTGATGATAATCACTTTCTAGAGAGTTTATATAAGGAATTATGCATCACCATGCAATGCAACAACCAATGATGCATGAGTATGAGATGCATATGCTTAGGAACAAAACCAAAGCAAGAACAAAAATCTGAAAATTTCTCCACAAAACTCTCTGAAACTTCTCCCCCATTGGCATCGATTGCCAAAATGGGAGAAAAGCTTAGAAGGCCAATAAATTGTGTTCCTCCATAGATTGTGTATTTATCAACAAGAGTGGAATGCAATACACATATCCAATGGTAAATACTTGGAGGAAGACAAACTATATTGAGGCCCAAAGATTGCAAAAGAATGATATGCCACAAAGACATAGCAAAGAGAGAAACAAGAAATCATGTAATCAAAAGATACCAATTGAAGCAAGCAAGCAAAGTATATCAATTGAACCAACTAGACCAAAGATCCTATGATCTACAAGAATAAAGGATATTACGATATGAGCAAAGGAGTGTTCTAAAGAAACTAGAGAAGCTCCCCATGATTTGTGCACACATAATTTTTTTTGTATTTGGATACACAGTACACAAAATAGAATCATAGCTCCCCCAAAATCAATAGAAACTCACATTAAGTGCAAGTGAGCATATAGGAAACAAAGCCTAGCACTTGCAACAAACAAATGGTTGAGCAACATGTAAAAGAGGCAACCTAAGAATAGGCTCAACCAAAATGATTTGTGTGAGTCATGACAAAGCACTTGAGACGACTAATATAAGGATGAGCATAAAGCATCAACATTGTCTTGGATAAATGAGATACACAGTGCATGACATGTCCTCCCCACACACACCCAACAAGCAAATGGGTTCACAAGCTCACTAAAATGTGAATTTACAACAAGGCTTGCGACAATGCATGGTGAAGATAGAAGATGAAAGCCTCATCAAGACGGGGGATACCAATTAAGATGGCAAAAGCCTCGTAAAGACAAGCATGAGGAAAATAATCTTCACCACACAAGAGTGCAACAAGATGCAAAGATATAAGATCCGCACTCAAGACAAAACCTTTAATGGAGCCACCTAGGAAATACAAAGGAAAGTAAGATGGACGTGAAAGAATAAGGAAATCCACTAAAGATGTAACTTCTCTCAAGTTTATAAGATTCTAGGTAGACGATGTCTATCTACAAAGAAGGATGTACACCCGAAATAGTTACAACATGAAGGAACAAGATATCCAAAAGGAAGTCATACATATACCAATAAGATATTTGCTTGGAAGCATAGCACATGGCCAGATATGGTCTTATTGTATATAAATGAATTCCTACCACACATCCATTAAAGACATCACAAGTAGCAACATGAGATCATCGTTGAGATGATTTGAGAAAGGAAACAACTATCACAAGATGGAATGAATATCATGCCAAGATGCAGCCTACACAAGGTTGAAGCAAGAAATGTGTGCATGAAGTATATGAAGATATTTGTTACCGAGTTAACATTGGAAGGATGTAGTAGAAACCAATTGAAGGTAGTAGATAGTAGTTCATCGAGCATCCTATCTTGACTCCAATAAGCACATGGTGACAACACCTTCCTTGTGAGTGAGTCGAGCATCCAATGCATCTCCAATTGTTCCTAGACCAATAATACAAACAAAATGGTACCCAAACTCATTGGGACCAAAGAGTTAAAAACACCAATATACATAGGACAAACTCCACATAAATATGTGCATATAGTTATGGACATGAATTTCATGCATCTCATCCAATTTGAGACTTGGTGGAGTTCCCTCTATATATTGGGTCTGAGAAAGAAAGCATGCCAAAGAAAATACATGAAGTAAATATGCATGCTAAAGACTTTCAAGAACCAACACCAAATGAAAAAGGAATACCAAGTGAAAAGGATACCAAAAGGAGAAACCATCACTTGGAAGATATCATTAACCGATACACCAAGGAATGAGATATCCATTAGCACACTCAAAAAGAATGATGTCAAACTCCCAAAAGAGAGAATGGTTCCAAACAAACCAAGTGCTCTACAAAGTTTCGTGATGGCACAAAGTACCAAAAAGAAACGGTTTGCATTCCACCAACACACACGTGATAAGGATCACAAGGTGAGCGTTCTAAGAAAAATAGGATAGCTCCCCCAAGCATTGTGCATTATAGAGAATTTGCATTTGAATGCAAAAAGCACAATATGGGATCACCACTTTCACTATATCTATCCAAACACTAGACAATCTCAAGGAAATAACAAGATCCACAAGTGGTATGGAATACAATGGGAGTTGACACAATCCTAGGCAAGAGATAAGGCAAATAAAAGCAAAGGCCAATGTAAAGATGATCAATAATTTCTACCACACATAAATGAGTACCAATTGTCAAAAGACAAGAAGTATTTGGAAATAATTCCCGGTGGTAGATAACAAGGATTTCCAACATCATCTTCACAACAAACACAAGAAAATTGCAACTTGTAGAGCTAACATGCCACCTAGGAACAAGATAATATACAATATCAATTCTAGGTGACAATATCTCAAATGTACACATTTTCTAGGCTTGTAATATGCACATAGCATAATACTCCCCCATAATGTGATACCAATACAAAACTTCACAAGAGGCAATAAGAGGATCCAACAAGAGATAAATAATGGACTATTTAGAATATGAATTTCTCATGAGAGATATATGACCTAGCGACTAAATAATATTGAAATACCAATACTAGATGGTATTCATCATGTACACACATTTATCAGATTGTGAGGTGCACGAAGCACATCACTCCCCCAAAATGGGATGTTCCATTAATCTCTCACAAGATCCAACTAGGATACAAACAAGAAGCATAAAGGCTCAACGCACGACATACACGTACATGATGTGTAAACCAACACACACATACTTGATTGCTCAAGATAAGCAAGTTGGAAACACAACATATACAAACACATGCAAGGAACAAAACCAAAACATGCAAAGGGGCAAGTAACTTTCAATGTAAACAATTTAAGTACAAGTTACCGCAAGGAGGCACATTGGATATAAGATAGAAACTTGATAACCCAATTGACTTGGCTTGAGACAACAAGAATGATGAAGTCCCCTTAATTCTTCATAATGTAGCCAAGTCTCCAATGACCTCCAACAACACCTATTGATCAAGTTTGAGCTTGTTGGTCCCCAACCAAGTTGGGTCCTAAGAGGTTAGTCACAATAGGCTTGGCTACCCAAATGGTTCCTTTCTTGACACCACTTTGAGTACCAACAAACTTGGCAAACACATTGCCAACCTTATCCTTCCCAAGAGAATAGATATCATCAATAATAATTGGGTTGGATAAGTTACCACTAGTGCATGAAGAAGCGATGTGACCTTTCTCATGATCACGACATAAGTAGCAACGCCTACTCTTCACTTTCTTCTCACTTGATTTCTCAACAAGAGAAGCATTAACTTTAGTCTTCTTGGGAAGTGACCTTTCTTCAACTTGAGGTTGAGCATGAGATTGAACTTGTGGCCTCTTTCCTTCTTGCTTGTCACTAGTGGCCTTCTTCTTCAATGGGCAAGATCTAACATGATGCCCTTCAATTTTGCACTTGAAGAAAATAATCTTGGCCGAATTCTTGACTTGTTCTTGGCCCTTCTTCTTGATCATCTTGGACTTCTTCTTCTTATTGGAGTTGAATCCAAGTCCACCTTTGTCATTGGGGGATTTTTGCACACTCAATATATTGTTGAGTATGGATTTCCCTTCATGACTCTTTTCCAAGTCTTTCTTCAAAGAAGTGACTTCAGCCTTTAGCTCTTTGATTTCCTCTACATGGTTAGTCTCAACACGAGTACTAGAGGAAGTATAAGCTTCATCGTTAGAGCAACAAGGCAAGGAAAGCAATTCATCACAAGATGTACCAACATTGTGAGTAGATGAATTACAAGGACTAGCACATGGCAATATAGCATTTTTACTAGAAGTAGTGCTAGTATCCACATGAGGCTCACTAGATGTTACCTTAGAAATCATGGCCTCATGAGCTATCTTTAGCTCATTATGGGATACTAGAAGATCATCATGAGAGCTTGAGAGCTTTTCATGGTTTTCTTCCAATTTCCCATAATTGCTAGATAGCAACTCAAGTTGAGCCCGAAGCTCAACATTCTCCTTGAAAATGGATGCTTCACAAGTAATAGAGTTAGTATCCCAAGCATCATCATTAACAACAATAGGAGAGGACAACTTGGCAAGATCTTCTAAATAAGAAGATTCAAGTTGAGCATGAGACTCGGTGAGTTTGATGAGCTCACCCTTGATGACCCTTGAGCCATTTTCGAGGTGCTCAAAATCCTCAAGGAGTCTAGCATGAGAACCTTAAAGCTTAGCATTTTTAGTTTTGAAATCATTGGCCACCTCGAGTGCTCTATCATGAGATTCCTTTATTATAGATAATTCTAGAGCAAAGGTCTCCTCAAGAGATTCAGATGTGGTTTGTTCATGTTCAAGATCTTGAGATAGCTCCGCGATCTCATTTGCGTAATCACACCCATGAGCTTCCATTTTCTCAATGGTGAGGTACCTCATGCCCTCTAGATGAGATTCCAACTCCTCAATGGATTTCTTACCTTCAATGGCAATAGACATGATTTCCATGAAGTTGGAACGAGCAAGTTTATTTTTGTGAAGAGCTTTAAAAATCATTTCCCCCTTAGTTTTTAAGGAGGCAACATTATCATTCTCTTCATCATTATCCTCATCATCATTAGCATCAACATCATCATCAAGAGACATATTGGGGTACAAAGTAGGGGATACCTTTGACGCCTTAGCCATAAAGCAAAAAGCAATAGATGATGGTGTAGGATCCCTTGAGGCACCATTAAACACCACATCTTGTTCCATGGAGTGTTGGGTTTCCTCTACATTGTTAGCACAACAATTCGAGGAAATAGATGCATTTTTATCATGGCAACAAGACATAGCAAGCATATCATCATGAGATTTAGTCAAGAAATTTCTACATGATATGCAAGGACTATCAAGACAAGCATGTGAAACATTTGGAGTGCTCGAAGTGTTAAAGCCCAAAGAAGGTGCATTGCAATAATATAGTGATGAAGGATCATCCAAAATAAGCATACTATCATCATTGCAATGACCAACACTACTCACCATATCATTACCTTGTGGCAAACCACATGTAGGTGAATTAGAAGAAGTTGAGAAGACTATACGGCTGGAGGTGGAGGGAGAACAAACATCCCCACAAATCTTGGACACACCATATTTATCTTGAAGCTTCGTCCACAACTCATGAGCATCCCAGAACAACATGAGTTGAAATATAACTACATTGCTCAAAGCATCGAAAAGCACATTATAAGCTTGAGCATTGAGATAAGAGTTTTTCTCATCTTCTAAAGATAATCTTTGGGGATCCCTTGGAGGAGAAAAACCCATATTTACGATTCACTCTAAATTTGGGTCCATGACCCTAAAGAGATTAAGCATGCGAATTACCCAAACATCAAAATTTGTGCCATTGAAACTAAGAGTGTCAGAGAATCCTAATCCCTTAGTCGACATCTTTACTCTCTAGGCGGTAAATCCTAATAAGGAGAGACAAGGCTCTGATACCAATTGAAAGATCAAGGATGTCGCCTAGAGGGGGGGGGGGTGAATAGGTGCTTTAAAATAATTACAGTTTAGGCTTGAACAAATGCGGAATAAACCTAGTGGTTAATTTGCCAAGCACAAAACCTAAAACAACTAGGCTCACCTATGTGCACCAACAACTTATGCTAAGCAAGATAAGCAACTATGTGATAGCAAGATATATGACAGAGAACAATTTGGCTATCACAAAGTAAAGTGCATAAGTAAAGGGCTCGGGTAAGAGATAACCGAGGCACGCGGAGATGACGATGTATCCCGAAGTTCACACCCTTGCAGATGCTAATCTATGTTTGGAGCGGTGTGGAGCCACAATGCTCCTCAAGAAGCCACTAGGGCCACCGTGATCTCCTCACGCCCTCGCACAATGCAAGATGCCGTGATTCCACTAAGGGACCCTTGAGGGTGGTCACCGAACCCGTACAAATGGCAACCCTTGGGGGCGGTCACCGAACCCGTACACTTTGGCAACCCTTGGGGCGGTCACTGGTACCCGTCAAATTGCTCGGGGCGATCTCCACAACCTAATTGGAGACCCCGACGCTTGCCCGGAGCTTTACACCACAATGATTGAGCTCTGAACACCACCAACCGTCTAGGGTGCCCAAGCACCCAAGAGGAACAAGCTCAAGGGTACCAAGCACCCAAGAGTAATAAGCTTCTCAACTTGTAACTTCCACGTATCACCGTGGAGAACTCAAACCGATGCACAAATGCAATGGCAAGGGCACACAGGGTGCCCAAGTCCTTCTCTCTCAAATTCCACCAAAGCAACTAATGCTAGGGAGGAAAGTGAGAGGAAGAACAAGAAGGAGAAAACAAAGAACTCTAAGATCTAGATCCAAGGGGTTCCCCTCACATAGAGGAGAAAGTGATTGGTGGAAGTGTGGATCTAAATCTCCTCTCTCTTTTCCCTCAAAAACTAGCAAGAATCCATGGAGGGATTGAGAGTTAGCAAGTTGAAAGAAGGTCAACAATGGGGGCAAAAACGAGCTCAAGAGATGGGGAACCATTGGGGAAGAAGACCCCCTTAAATAGGTCCCGATGAATCTGCCCGTTATGTGCAGAAAAACATAGGAGCGGTACAACTGCTACGAACACCGGTACAACCGCTAACAGGCAATAAGCGGTACAACCGGCCCACAACCGCACCACAACGGAAACTAGTCCGGTGGTAGAGCGGTACATGGCCGGTACAACCTTCGGACCGATTCTTAAGCGGTACAACCGCTCCAAACACCGGTTGTACCGGTCAACCGGTACAGCCTCTGTGTGTAAAACAGGTAATATCAAAACAGCGACAACTTTCGCATACGAGCTCCGAATTCGACGAAATCAAGTTTGTTGGAAAGCTAGCGACAAGGGATAACACAATATTGATGGAAATAAAAATAAGAAGCAAATAATAAGAGTCCCATAAGAAAATGTTGAGTACCCTTCCTCGAATAAGACCGGTAAAAACTCCAACACCAAAAACACAATAGAAGAAGCATGTGAACTCCGTTTTCGATGAACTTGAGCTCGTCATCGAGATGACCATAAGCTATAAGACTCACAAAGAGAATCAAACAAGAACCAAGAAATATGATGCAAGGGTGCAATGGTTTGAGCTCTGTACGAATGATACGACCAAGCTACTCATCGAGAGGCCCCCTTGATAGTATGGCAATCGATCCTATAACCCGGTCTCCCAACTACCACCATGAGACCGGTAAAATAGAAAACCTATCAAGGGAAAACCTTTGCCTTGCACATGGTCCACTTGAGCTAGATGATAACGATCTTGACTCCCTCAAGTTGGACCACCTTTATTGATTGCATTGGCTCAATGAAGACTAGATGATTGCTCCCCCATACTCCACTATGGGTGAGCCACTCTTCGGCACATCTTCGCAAGTCCATTGATATAACAATGGATGCAAGCTTCAAGCACTTGATCTCTTCGTGATGCTCCACTTGAACTTGCACACGACAATCTTGATGACGATCACCACTTGATGTCATCATCTTCATGGGTTGAGTGATATCTTCCTCTTGATGCAAGCCCATGAACACGTACCTAACCCCACATAGAACTCTCACATAGACCATGGGTGAGTACACAAAGCGCAATGGACAATGCTTACGATACCATGGGATCACTTGATCCCTCTCGGTACATCTTCTACGCTTTCAGAGTTGATCAACTTGATTCACTCTTGACTTAGTCTTGATCAACCTTGAATCTTTCCAACTCTCTTCATTTGGATGATGTCATGAAGGTAAACATGAATGATCACACAATCTTCTTCTTCAAGACATGCTTGCAATAAGCTCAACTCTCGCATGACCAACCTTTGGATAATTCCTTAATAGCACCTTGGTCAACACATAAACTCCTTGAAACCAACACATGGACTTCAAGAAGTGCATATGGACAAATCCTTAAAATATAACGCAATGCAACCATTAGTCCATAGAGAATGTCATCAATTACCAAAACCACACATGGGGGCACCGCATGTCCTTTCAAGGAGCCCAGCAGAAGCCTCGTTTTACCCCGAACTTGGGAGGATATACCCATAACCATGGAGGCCATACCTACAATGGAGGAAGCTCGCATAACCATAGTGGCCCCAAGAATGGAAACAGGAATGGAGCAGGCAGCAACCAGAACCGCTCTAACCCAGCCACACCCACCAAGAAGGACCTAAGTCACATTACTTGTTTCAAGTGCGGGAATACTAGACACTATGCCACCAAGTGTTCTGAAGCAAAGAATGGTAACAGTAATGGATGCTCTGGGAAGAAGCCCAACCCTTTCAACATGGGACAAGTGAACCACGTGAACGTGCAGGAGGTTGAAGAGCAGCCAGATGCAGTTATCAGTAAGTTTTTGGTTAAGTCATTTACCGCTCTCGTTCTTTTTGATACCGGTGCATCGCATTCATACATTTCAAGGGGATTGTAGACAAGTTTAAGTTACCCACCTTAGCCCTTAGGTCACCCATGCTAGTGAGGTCACCAGGAGCAGAGTATATGGCCAGCCGATGGTGCGATCGGATACCCTTAACCATTGGTAGCCATGTTTTCCCCTCAGACCTAATAATTTTGGAGTCCCAAGGATTGGATGTGATACTAGGAATGGATTGTCTATCGAGGTATGGAGGAAACATCGATTGCGCCAGTAAGTCAATTTTTCTCACTACCCCGGAGGGAAAAAGGATCAATTATGTATCCAGGCATGCGCCGAGGAGGAACCAAGTAAATCCTCTCACATGAGTAGTTCAGGAGGAAGTTCTTGTAGTGAAGGATTATCCGGATGTATATCCAGAGGAGTTACCAGGCATGCCACCGGATCGAGACATTGAGTTTTTGGTAGAGCTGTTGCCAGGCACCGGACCAATATCGAAGAGACCGTATCGGATGCCCGCAAATGATGTGGAGGTGATTAAGAAGCAGATCAAGGAGTTATTGGAGAAAGGTTTCATTCGACGAAGTTCGTCATGGTGGGGAGCCCCAGTGCTCTTGGTTGAGAAGAAGGATGGGTCCTTGAGAATGGTTGTTGATTATCGTGCGCTGAATGAAGTGATGATCAAGAACAAGTATCCACTGCCGATGATCAATGATTTGTTTGATGAGTTGCAAGGAGCCAAAGTATTTTCCAAGATCGATCTGTGATCAAGATACCACTAGTTGAAAATTCCAGAATAGGATATACCTAAGACATCCTTCACCACAAGGTACATGCTATATGAGTATACGGTTATGTCATTTGGATTGACTAAGGCCCCTGCCTATTTCATGAGTATGATGAATAAGGTGTTCATGGAATTCTTGGATAAGTTTTCTGTGGTGTTCATTAATGATATTTTGGTATACTCGAAGAATGAAGAGGAACACAAGGAGGATTTGCGATTACTTCTCGAGAAGCTCAGGGAACATCAGTTGTATGCCAACTTGAGCAAATATGAGTTTTGGTTGAAGGAAGTTGGATTTCTTGGACATGTTATATCACGAGAAGGTATAGCAGTAGACCCTACCAAGGTTTAGTCTATCACTGATTGGCTAGCACCCACCTCAGTAGGAGAGATCCGCAGTTTTCTTGGACTCGCAGGATACTACCGGAGATTCATTGAGAATTTTTCCAAGATTGCGAAGCCTATGACGGAGTTGTTGAAGAAGGACACTAAGTTCAAATGGACAGATGAATGTGAGGCAAGTTTTCAGGAGTTGAAGAAACGTGTGGTTACAGCCCCAGTGCTGATTCTGCCGTATATACGCAAGGATTTCCAAGTGTATTGCGACGCTTCCCACTTAGGACGTGGAGGTGTACTTATGCAGGACGGAAGAGTTGTTTCATATGCCTCACGTCAACTTTGACCGCATGAGTTGAATTATGCTACGCATGATTTGGAGTTAGCAGATGTAGTCCATGCATTCAAGACCTGGAGACATTTTCTTATTGGAAATCGTTGTGATGTGTACACGGATCATAAGAGTTTGAAGTACATTTTCACACAGAAGGAGATGAATCTCAGGCAAAGGAGATGGTTGGAGCTTATAAAAGATTATGATATGAAGTTGCACTATCATCTAGGCAAGGCCAATGTCGTAGCAGACGCTTTGAGCCGGAAGAGTTGTGCCAATACCCTCGTAAGCGGAAGTTTACCAAAGGAGTTGGCCGAAGATCTTAGGGAGCTTCGTTTGGAGATAGTCCCTAGAGGTTTTGTTGCATCATTGGAAGTTCAGTCAACATTATTGGGAAAGATTCAAGAAGCTCAGAAGGATGATAAGGAAATTGCCGAGATAAAGGAGAGGATGAGCAAAGGAAAAGCCAAAGGTTTTCGTGAGGATGAGCAGGACACCGTGTGGTTTGAGGACAGTGTTTATGTACCCAATAATGCAGAGATCAGGAAGTTGATACTTCAGGAAGCTCATGACTCGCCATACTCGATACACCCCGGAAACACCAAGATGTATTTGGATTTGAAGGAGCGTTTCTGGTGGACAGGAATGAAGAAGGATATTGCCGAGTATGTAGCCATATGTGATGTATGTCAGAGAGTGAAGGCAGAACATCAGAAGCCAGCAAGATTACTGCAACCTATGCCGATACCCGCATGGAAGTGGGATAAGCTTGGCATGGATTTTATCACCGGATTACCCAAGACCCGATCGGGATATGATTCTATTTGGGTAGTAGTGGATCGTTGACAAAAGTGGCTCACTTTATCCTAGTGAAAACCACCTATACGAGTGCGAAGTTGGCCAAGATATATATGACCAGGATCGTATGTCTGCATGGAGTTCCGAGGACCATCATATCAGATAGAGGGACCCAGTTCACTTCAAAGTTTTGGCTTCAGTTGCACCATACTTTGGGAACCAGGCTAGAGTTTAGTATAGCCTTTCATCCGCAGACAGATGGACAGACCGAGAGAGTTAATCAGATTCTGGAGGACATGTTGAGAGCTTGTGCGCTAGATTATGGATCTAGTTGGGATGATAATTTTCCCTACGCGGAGTTCTCATACAACAACAACTACCAAGCCAGTTTGAAGATGGCACCTTTCAAAGGTTTGTATGGAAGAAGGTGCAGGACACCGTTGATGTGGGATGAAGTTGGAGACTGACAGTTGTTTGGACCAGATTTGATCAAAGAGTCCGAAGAGAAGGTTAGGTTG
Source organism: Triticum urartu (assembly GCF_056163025.1). NCBI lineage: Eukaryota > Viridiplantae > Streptophyta > Magnoliopsida > Poales > Poaceae > Triticum > Triticum urartu. Next base: position 543,364,920 of record NC_141874.1, read on the forward strand.
ATTCAAGATAGACTGAAGGTAGCTCAGTCTAGACATAAGAGTTATGCAGATTCAAAATGAAGGAGGTAGTCTATGAAATCGGAGACAGAGCATATCTTCGAGTGTCACCTCTGCGAGGAGTTAAACGTTTTGGAAATAAGGGAAAGTTTGCCCCGAGATTTGTAGGACCATACCGAGTTTTGGAACGTATGGGAGAAGTGGCCTACAAGTTGGAGTTACCCGAAGGACTGTCAGGAGTTCATTACGTGTTTCACGTTTCCCAGTTGAAGAAGTGCCATGCTGAGATGGCCGATATCCCTCTGAGAGATACAGTGCCCGTGGAAGCAATTCAGCTGGATAGTGATCTGACCTACGAGGAGAAACCAATCAAGATTCTCGAGTTTGCCAGCCGAGTTACCCGCAGCAAGGTTATCAAATTTTGCAAAGTTCAGTGGAGGCACCATACCGAGGATAAGCTACCTGGGAACGAAAGGAAGATCTACGGAAAAACCACCCACACCTATTTTCTAGCCAACTCGAATCTCGAGGGCGAGATTCATCTTAAGGGGGGTAGGTTTGTAACATCCCAAATTTTCAATTTGGAATGTAACACATAGGTCATCATATGCATATCATATTTTGTTTGCATTTCGGTTTTGGATCCTAGAAATTCTAAGCAACTCAAGGACCTACGGAGAGAGTTGGGGATTTTATTATTTTCATATTTGAATTCTCTCAAATATTGAAAAGAGGATCATTTTGGTTTTAATTATTTTTCTCTCCGAAATATTTCAATATAAAAAATAAAAGAGAGGAGATAATATGACTTCTCCAAAATAAAAGAAATATTGGAGGAAAAATGTTAAAATCAAATAAATAATTTTATTGCTATTTTATTTGAATTAGAAAAATATGCATTTTTCAAAATTGCACTTTTAGGCCAAGAAAATGTTCACTTTGTTCTAAATATTTCATTTAGGCGGTGAAAATTGTTTTTGGCATTTTTAGATTTTATTTATTTATTTAGGATTTTTCTTTAGGCGGAATTTTTTTTAAAAAAAAGTCTCCGAGACCGAACTGGGCCGAAGCCCACCCGGCCCGTCGCGCGCCACCGCCTTCCCCGCTCGCCCGCGTGTCCGTGCCGGAGTCCGGAATGCCCCCGCCGCCGCGGCTTGCCTCCTCCCCCAAGTCGGACCCCTCCCCTTTATATACCGGCCGCCGCCGCCCCTCCTCACCTCGTCCCGCTCCACCGCCGCGTCGCGCCGCTGCTTCGCTGCCGCCCAGCGCAGCCACGCCGCGACCCGCGAAGCCTGCCGCCTCGCCGTTCGCCGCCCGCCTCGCCAGAAATCCCGCCGCCGCCGGTTTTATTTTTCGGTTTAGGTAAGAACCGTCTGGTTTAAAAAAACCTAGTTCGGTTATTTTATTTTATTAGATCGGTTCGGTTTTTCTTAGGTTTCGTTATTTAGCGAGCGTCCGCTTGTTAGTTCGTTTTAAACGAACGCGTTCATCCGTTCGTCTCTGTTAGCGAACGTTCGTCCGAGAGATTTTTCTTTTTCTGTTTATTTCTGGCTAGGGACCTATCCGCAATTATTTTTTATCGCGGATTAGCCCCTGATCTTCAAACCCTCGCCGTTTCTAAACCGTTTGTCCAAATCCAGTGAAACCAATGCCAAAGTCTTCGTCGCAAGCCCCTCTTTCTGTTTAATCAACTTGAACAAGGTTTTGACAAATTAAAATTTGGTTTCAAGCAGATTTGATTTCGAAGTTCTTTTGACCGTAGTTTCAGTTCAGCAGCTCCGATTCGATTGATTCTTTTTGCAAATCGAATCTCTTCAGTTGAACTTTCAGATTGGATCTTCTTATTTGAGTTTTATCCTTGCATCTATGCTTGAGTGCTTATGTATGCTATTGTCTATTTGCGATAGAATACCCGGAGTGCGCAGCGTGCTACTACGAGTCTCTAGGGTTTGCGGATCATCGGCAAGGCAAGTAACACTTTGATCATACCCCTTTATTACCCAGTTTGTGCATTAGTTATAACCCTCAAACACTGCATGATTAGGTTGTGATCAACATGTGGGTATTGGGAAGTAGTTGATGAGGTAGAACCTATTGCCCTTTTATTATCAAACCCTGGGAGTTACTTCTACGCTATGCTTAGATTGCCATGCTATGCTTGTAGACATGGAATGGGTTTGAGTGTTTCCATGACAGATGTGATATTGTTAATTAATGGTTAACTTAAGGTGGCTACTTAAATACACATCAGGGTGGATTGGTTGCGGGCACCTGGAGAATCCAGTGTTGTCCTAGGATATCCCGGAGTACCTGTGTGATCATCCTATGGTTCGCCACCCAGGCTCGAAGGGATCATAAGATTATTCATGCTAGAAACTTCCGTGTGCATCCACAAGCTATTATGGGCTCTAGCATAGTTGAGTAAGTTGCATGACCTCTTCTAGTGGTAGGCTAGCAGATGTAGGGGATGTAGGTGGTACTGTCTACCAGGGTTAGAGTTAATGCCTCTGAAAGACTATGTCTCTGTCATCCGTTTCTCAAACACCATGTAGTGCGAGAAATCCAACGGAGAAGATCGAGTCTTGTGGGGAAAAGTGCGCAAACCTCTGCAGAGTGTACAAACTAATCATGGTTAGTCGTGTCCCCGGTTATGGACATCTTGAGTATCTGGTTCTTGGATTATCATGTTGATCTCATCACTCTAAATGAATTTTGTTGGGTTATTAATACTTATTAATTGGGATTGAGTTGGAGGAACCTTCTCAATGTTTAACAACTACCGTGATAGTTAAATAAAATATATTCCTTTGTTGTAGGGAAAAATTGGCTTTTCGCAAAACATTGTAACCATAGAGCCTCCACCAGCCATATATGCACATATTGATAACATTTATTTTGTTCATTGCTCTACTGTGTTACATTGCCAGCATATTCCATGTGCTGACCCGTTTCGGGCTGCAATGTATCATGTTGCAGACTTTTCAAACAAAGAGTAAGGTGCGCTAGGTCGTTGTCGTGCACTCAGCTATGCCGTTGGAGTTGATGGACTCACTTTATCTTCCAAGCCTTCCGCTGTTATCTTATTTAGATGGCCTTAAGCCATATTTATTGTAATAAGTTCTCTTTTGGAGACATTCGATGTAATAAGTGTGTGATTGCACTCTGTTATAAATCCTTCGGGTACTATGTGTGTCAGCATTACCGATCCAGGGATGACACTTATGCACAGAGATTCGACCGTTTGAGGTTGGATCACTACATGAAGGAATACCCTGTGTGCTATCAAACATCACAACGTAACTGGGTGATTATAAATATGCTCTACAGGTATGTCCAAAGGTGTTTGTTGAGTTGGTATAGATCGAGATTAGGATTTTTCACTTCGAGTATCGGAGAGGTATCTGTGGGCCCTCTCGGTAATGCACATCGTAAGAAGCCTTGTAAGAAAAGTGACTAATGAGTTAGTGTCAGGATGATGCATTCAGGAACGAGTAAAGAGACTTGCCGGTAAAGAGATTGAACTAGGTATGTAGATGCCGATGATTGAATCTCAGCCAAGTAACATACCGATTGACAAAGGGAATTACGTATGTTGTCATAACGGTTCGACCGATAAAGATATTTGTAGAATATGTAGGAGCCAATATGAGCATCCAGGTTCTACTACTGGTTATTGAACAAAGAGGTGTCTCGGTCATGTCTACATAGTTCTCGAACCCGTAGGGTCCGCACGCTTAACGTTCGATGACAATATTGTATTATATGAGTTATGTGATTTGGTGACCGAATGTTGTTCGCAGTCCCAGATGAGATCACGGACATGATGACGAGTCTCGAAATGGTCGAGAGGTAAATATTGATATATAGGACGGTGGTATTCGGACATCGGAAGTGTTCCGGAGAGTACCGGGTACATATCGGGTCACCAGAAGGGGTTCCAGACACCCCCGGTAAAAGATTTGGGCCTTATGGGCCAAGAGGGGAATCACACCAGCCACAAGGGGCTGATGTTCCCCCCATATGGTACGGCCAAGAAGGAGAAGGAAAGAGGGGAACAAAAAGGAAAAAAGAGGGAATAAGATTCCCCCTTCTTTCCCTCTCCCCCTCTCTTTCCTTCCCCCTTCGGCAGATAAGGAAAGGGGGGGGCATAGGAAGGCCCCAAGTAGGATTCGGCCTGGGGACAAGACTTGCCTGATCCTCCGGCGTGTGCCCATCCGTGCTCCCGCGTACGTGGCTTGATTTGATTGGAACAAAATAAGGCCCGGCCCACCCCCTCAAAATCAGGGGGAGATGATTGGATCAGAAAGAAAAGAGGAAAAAAGACAACCGTAGGATGAAGTGGGAGCACGGATGGGAGCATGGGGAGGGAGCAGGCAAGCTGGATCCCTACTTGGGCGCCTCCTTGGCTGCCTCCCCTCTCCCCCACCTATATATATGTGGGGGGGGGGGGGGCTAGCACACACCAGACAATTGCCTAGTCGTGTGCAGCGCCCCCCTCCATCGTTTACTCCCACAGTCATATCTTCGTAGTGCTAAGGCGAAGCCCTGCGCGGATCACTTCACCATCACCGTCACCATGCCGTCGTGATGATGGAACTCATCTACTACCTTGACAACTTGCTGGATCAAGAAGGCGGGGGACGTCACTAAGTAGAACGTGTGCAGAACTCGGAGGTGTCGTACGTTCGGTACTTGATCGATCAGAGCTAGAAGAAGTTCGACTACATCAACCGTGTTGTCAAATACTTCTGCTTTTGGTCTGTGAGGGTACATAGACACACTCTCCCCCTCATTGCTATGCATCTCCTAGATAGATCTTGCTTGAGCATAGGATTTTTTTTGAAATTGCATGCTACGTTTCCCAACAGGTGGCTCCTCCTTGACCCCCGCTGGCGGCGGTGGCATCGGGCCCATCTGATGGACAGACTCTTTGTCCGTTAGAGCCGGCTCTGCGAGGAGGCATAGCCATTGCTCCAGCTGCTGCTGCGGCTTCTAGCGGACCGCCATCGATGCCCAGGATCCCAGAGAGCGAGGGCGGCGACGCCAAGATCCGCCTGATGATGAAATGCTGCCGCCACTGCCTCCGCCTGTCGGCGCAGAGAACTAAGACTTCGGCACCGCTGCTGGAGTTGGAGGGGCTCAGGAAGGAGGAGGAGAGACCGAAGTGTGGCTCTGCATCGCCGATGCACGGGTTAAATAGCCGCGGGCAGGCCATGCGAAGGGACGGTCATCCGCTTCAATGTGGCTCAACGGCCAGAGTTAGTTTCTCGGGGCGCGATGTCTGCATTGAAGCAGTGACGCCTGAGAGGTCACGTCCATCAGCACCACCTTCACATCCGATCGCGGCACTCAACATCAATGTTGTCCGTTGCATGGTCTGGGCCGTCATGAATGTGTGCAGGCATTGAATGTAAATCGCGGGAGAGGCGGGTGGGTGTTTCGGGTGGGCTAGGGCGGTCAGAGATGAACGTGGTAGCGGTCCGAATGCCCACAATGCCCCCCACTTTGTCTCGGTTTTGCGGTAAAAACATGTTTGGACCGCTCGACATACTGATACATGCCTATGTTGGATGGCAAAACACGTTGAACCACGTGGTCCGGACGTATGCATGCGGTTTGAGGGTCGGCATTGGTGATGCCCTAAGTAGGTTTAAATCGCATTGCATTTAATTGTGGAATGTACAACCTTTTATGTTAAGATTAGTTTTTACTTATAGAGAAAATTTCACTAGTGCAGAAAATGCTAGTGATGTCGTGTCATCCACATGCCACCAATATGGCATCACTGATAAAATAGCGGTGGCGTGCGGACCCCCACCCACCAAGAACATATATGTTGATGGCATGCCACGTGTATGGGCCCACACCACCAATAATATTTATCACCAGTGACATGTTTTGCTGCTGCCATGCCACCATTTTACATATAAAAAGTTGCACGATGGCATTTTCCCAGTCAAATGAAAATATATTTCGGTTTAATAGTAACAGCCAAATCATATAACACTTAAGTTTGACATTACCAAATAGAAGCAAATGACGGTATTTAAGTTCAACAAAATACTAACTAACATAGCATGACTAGCAGCAAGCATATATAACACATTTTCAAAGAAAGTTCAACAAAATACTAGCATATTATGAGTATATATATCATACCTGCTAATTAGATTCTACGACACCTGGAATTAGGGTCATAGTTAGGAGTATCCAAGGGCTCCTCATGATCGTACTCGTGGTAGAACGTTACCCACTCCCCTGTTGGGGAACATAGCATGTAATTTCAAAAAAATCCTACGACCACACAAGATCTATCTAGGAGATGCATAGCAACGAGAGGGGGAGAGTGTGTCCACGTACCATCGTAGACCGAAAGCGGAAGCGTTAGGTTAACATAGTTGATGTAGTCGAACGTCTTCACGATCCAACCAATCTAGTACCAAACGTACGGCACCTCTGAGTTCAGCACATGTTCAGGTTGATGACGTCCCTCGAACTCTTGATCCAACAAAGGGTCGAGGGAGAGTTTCGCCAGCACGACGGTGTGGTGACAGTGATGGTGATGTGATCCGCACAGGGCTTCACCTAAGCACTACGACGCTATGAGGAGTAAACTGTGGAGGGGGGCACCACACATGGCTAAGAGAACGACTGTTGTGTCTTGGGGTGCCCCCTTGGCCCCATGTATAAAGGAGGAGGGGAGGAGGCAGCTGGCCCTAGAGGGCGCGCCATGGGGAGATACCAAATAGGACTCAAAGTCCTATTCGGCCCCTTCCTTTCTTATGAAGGGGGAAAGAGGAAGGGAGAGGGAGGATGAGAAGGAAAGGGGGGCGCGCTCCCTCCCCTAGTCCAATTCGGACTCCCCATGGGAGGGGGCACGACCACCCCTTGTGGGCTGCCTCCTCTCTCCCCTATGGCCCATGTAGGCCCATTACTTCCCCGGGGGGTTCTGGTAACCCATCGGTGCTTCGAAAAATACCCGATCCACTCCGAAACCATTCCGATGTCCGAATACCATCGTCCAATATATCAATCTTTACCTCTCGACCATTTCGAGACTCCTCGTCATGTCTGTGATCTCATCCGGGACTCCAACAATCTTCGGTCACCAAAACACATAACTCTTAATACAAATCGTCATCGAACGTTAAGCGTGCGGACCCTACGGGTTCGAGAACTATGTAGACATGACTGAGACACATCTTCGGTCAATAACCAATGGCGGAACCTGGATGCTCATATTGGTTCCTACATATTCTACGAAGATCTTTATCGGTCAAACCATAATGACAACATATGTAATTCCCTTTGTCATCAGTATGTTACTTGCCCGAGATTCGATCGTCGGTATCCTCATGCCTAGTTCAATCTCGTTATCGGCAAGTCTCTTTACTCTTTCTGTAATGCATCATTGTGCAACTAACTCGTTAGTCACATTGCTTGCAAGGCTTATCATGATGTGCATTACCGAGAGGGCCCAGAGATACCTCTCCGATACTCGGAGTGAAAAATCCTAATCTCGATCTATGCCAACCCAACAAACACCTCTGGATACACCTGTAGAGCATCTTTATAATCACCCAGTAACGTTGTGACGTTTGATAGCACACAAGGTGTTCCTCCGGTATTCGGGAGTTGCATAATCTCATAGTCAAAGGAATATGTATAAGTCATGAAGAAAGCAATAGCAATAAAACTTAACGATCATTATGCTAAGCTAAAGGATGGGTCCTGTCCATCACATCATTCTCCTAATGATGTGACCCCGTTCATCAAATGAGAACACATGTCTATGGTCAGGAAACTTAACCATCTTTTATTAACAAGCTAGTCGAGTAGTGGCATACTAGGGACACTTTGTTTTGTCTATGTATTCACACATGTTTCAAGTTTCCGGTTAATAAAATTCTAGCATGAATAATAAACATTTATCATGATATAAGGAAATATAAATAAGAACTTTATTATTCCCTGTAGGGCATATTTCCTTCAGTCTTCCACTTGCACTACATTGTAATGATTCTAACACCCATGGAGTCTTGGTTTTGATCATGTTTTTCTCGTGGAAGAGGCTTAGTCAACAGGTCTGCCACATTCAGATCCGTATGTATTTTTCAAATCTCTATGTCTCCCTCCTTGACTTGATCGCGGATGGAGTTGAAGCATCTCTTGATGTGTTTGGTTCTCTTGTGAAATCTGGATTGCTTCGCTAAGGCAATTTCTCCAGTATTGTCACAAAAGATTTTCATTGGACCCGATGCACTAGGTATTACACCTAGATCAGATATGAACTACTTCATCCAGAATCCTTCATTTGCTGCTTCTGAAGAGGCTATGTACTCCGCTTCACACGTAGATCCCGCCACGACGCTCTGCTTGGAACTACACCAGCTGACAGCTGCACCATTCAATATAAATATGTATCTAGTTTGCGACTTAGAGTCATCCAGATCAGTGTCAAAGCTAGCATCGACGTAACCATTTATGACAAGCTCTTTGTCACCTCAATAAATGAGAAACATATCCTAAGCCCTTTTCAGGTTCTTCAAGATGTTCTTGACCGTTGTCTAGTGATCCACTCCTGGATTACTTTGGTACCTCCCTGCTAAACTTATAGCAAGGCACACATCAGGTTTGGTACACAACATTGCATACATGATAGAACCTATGGCTGAAGCATAGGGAATGACTTACATTTTCTCTCTATCTTCTGCAGTGGTCGGGCATTGAGTCTGACTCAACTTCACACCTTGTAACACAGGTAAGAACTCTTTCTTTGACTGGTCCATTTTGAACTTCTTCAAAAATCAAGGTATGTGCTTTGTGGAAGTCCAATTAAGCGTCTTGATCTATCTCTGTAGATCTTGATGCCCAATATATAAGCAGCTTCACCGAGGTCTTTCATTGAAAAACTCTTATTCAAGTATCCTTTTATGCTATCCAGAAATTCAATATCATTTCCAATCAACAATATGTCATCCACATATAATATTAGAAATGCTACAGAGCTCCCACTCACTTTCTTGTAAATACAGGCTTCTCTCAAAGTTTGTATGAAATCATATACTTTGATCACACTATCGAAGTGTATATTCCAACTCTGAGAGGCTTGCACCAGTCCATAAATGGATCGTTGGAGCTTGCACACTTTGTTAGCACCTTTAGGATCGACAAAACCTTATGGTTGCATCATATACAACTCTTCTTTAAGAAATCCATTAAGGAATGTAGTTTTGACATCCATTTGCCAAATTTCATAATCATAAAATGCGGCAATTGCTAACATGATTCGAGCAGACTTAAGCATCGCCATGGGTGAGAAGGTCTCGTCGTAGTCAACTCCTTGAACTTGTTGAAAACTTTTCGCAACAAGTCGAGCTTTGTAGACAGTAACATTACCACCAGTGTAAGTCTTCTTCTTGAAGATCCATTTATTCTCTGATACATCTCCAACGTATCTATAATTTATGAAGTATTCATGCTGTTATTTTATCATTCTTGGTTGTTTTATAATCATTTTATAGCAACTTTATATCATTTTTTGGGACAAACCTATTGACCCATTGCCCAGTGCCAGTTGCTGTTTTTTGTTTGTTCTTTACATCGCCGGAAATCAATATCAAACGGAGTCCAAACACCATGAAACTTTTTGTGGATTTTTTATGGACCAGAAGACCAACAATGAGCCAGAGTAGCACCTGGGGGGGTGCCCCGAGGGGGGCACAACCCACCAGGGCGCGCCTGGGGGCCTAGGCGCGCCCAGGTGGGTTATGCGCACCTCGGTGGCCTCCCGCACCCCTCTTTACCCTATAAATTGCCAAAAATTCCAGAAACCCTCGGGGTTAACCTATATCAGAAGTTCCGCCGCTGCAGGCCTCTGTAGCCGCCAAAAACCAATCTAGACCCCATTCTGGCACCCTCCGGAGGGGGGAATAATCTCCGATGGCCATCTTCATCATCCTGGCGGCCACCACAATGAAGAGGGAGTAGTCCACCCGCATGGCTGAGGGTTTGTACCAATAGCTACGTGTTTAATCTCTCTCTCTCTCTCATGTTCTTGAGATATCATGATCTTGAAGTATCGCGGGCTTTGTTAATATAGTTAGATCATATGGTGTTTTCCCCTCTCTATCTTGTTGTGATGAATTGAGGTTTTTCCTTTGAGATTTCGTTGTTATCGGATTGAATACTTTTATGGATTTGAGAGCACTTGATATATGTCTTGCATATGAATACTCGTGGTGACAATGGGGTATCATATTGATTCACTTGATATGTGTTTTGGTATTCAACTCGCGGATTCCCGCGGTGACACTGGGGTAATCTATGCATAGGGGTTGATGCACGTTCTCGTCTTTTGTTTCTCCGGTAGAAATCTTGCGGCACTCTTTGAGGTTCTTTGTGTTGGATTGAGTATTATGAATCTGAAATTATTTTGTGTTATTTTAGTACGAACTCTTGGATAGATCGATCAGAAAGAATAGCTTCGAGGTGGTTTCATACCCTACAAACAATTTCTTCTTATGTTCTCCGCTAGATAGGAACTTTGGAGTTATTCTTCGTTGCACGTTGAGGGGTGGTTATATGATCCAATTATATTATCATTGTTGAGAGATTGCACTAGCGAAAGTACGGACCCTAGGACTCATTTTCAAGCATTGCAATACCGTTCTTGTGCCTGTTTACTATTTGCTACCTTGCTGTTTTTATTTATTCAGATTATAAAATATATTTCTACCATCAATATTACACTTTTTATCACCCTCTCTTCACAGAACTAGTGCACCTATACAATTTGCCATTGTATTGGGTGTGTTGGGGACACAAGAGATTTCTTGTATTTGGTTGTAGGGTTGTTTGAGAGAGACCATCTTCATCTTACACCTCCCACGGATTGATAAACCTTAGGTCATCCACTTGAGGGAAAATTGCTACCGTCCTACAAACTCTGCGCTTGGAGGCCCGACACTGTAGGATCGAAAGTATGTCTAGAGGGGGGGTGATTAGACTACTTGACCAAATAAAAGCTTAACATTTTCCCAATTTTAGTTCTTCGCAGATTTTAGCTATTGTAGGACAAGTCAAGCAATCATCACACAATTCAAGCAAGCATGCAAAGAGTATATTGGCAGCGGAAATTAAAGCATGCAACTTGCAAGAATGTAAAGGGAAGGGTTTGGAGAATTCAAACGCAATTGGAGACATGGATGTTTTTCCCGTGGTTCGGATAGGTGGTGCTATCCTACATCCACGTTGATGGAGACTTCAACCCACGAAGGGTAACGGTTGCGCGAGTCCACGGAGGGCTCCACCCACAAAGGGTAACGGTTGCGCGAGTCCACGGAGGGCTCCACCCACGAAGGGTCCACGAAGAAGCAACCACCCACAAAGGGTCCACGAAGAAGCAACCTTGTCTATCCCACCATGGCCATCGCCCACGAAGGACTTGCCTCACTAGCGGTAGATCTTCACGAAGTAGGTGATCTCCTTGCCCTTACAAACTCCTTGGTTCAACTCCACAATCTTGTCGGAGGCTCCCAAGTGACATCTAGCCAATCTAGGAGACACCACTCTCCAAGAAGTAACAAATGGTGTGTAGGTAATGAACTCCTTGCTCTTGTGCTTCAAATGATAGTCTCCCCAACACTCAACTCTCTCTCATAGGATTTGGATTTTGTGGAAAGAAGATTTGAGTGGAAAGCAACTTGGGGAAGGCTAGAGATCAAGATTCATATGGTAGGAATGGAATATCTTGGTCTCAACACATGAGTAGGTGGTTCTCTCTCAGAACATATGAGTTGGAATTGTGTATGTGTTCTGATGGCTCTCTCCATGAATGAAGAGGAGGTGGAGGGGTATATATAGCCTCCACACAAAATCCAACCGTTACACACAGTTTTCCAATCTCGGTGGGACCGAATCAACAAACTCGGTCGGACCGAAAATGTAAACCTAGTGACCGTTAGAGATTTTCAGTGGGACTGACATGCAACTCGGTAGGACCGATATGGTTAGGGTTTGGGCATAACGTAATCTCGGTGAGACCGATTACACAAACTCGGTGAGACCGAATTTGGTAATTAGCTAACCAGAGAGTTGGTCAGGCAAACTCGGTGGGACCGATTTGCTCTTTCGGTGAGACCGGAAAGTTACAAAAAGGAAACACTGAATTTACATTGCAATCTCGGTGGGACCGATCCGCTCTTTCGGTGAGACCGAAAAGTTACGAAAGGGAAACAGAGAGTTTGCAATCCCATCTCGGTGAGACCGAGATCCCTATCGGTAGAACCGAATCGCTAGGGTTTGGCAGTGGCTTATGACAAGTGAAACTCGGTGGCACCGGATAGGAAGAATCGTTAGTACCGAGTTTGGCTTAGGGTTTAGGTCATATGTGGATATGGGGAAAGTAGTTGAGGGTTTTGGAGCATATCACTAAGCACATGAAGCAAGAGGCTCATTAAGCAACACCTCATCCCTCCTTGATAGTATTGGCTTTTCCTAAAGACTCAATGTGATCTTGGATCACTAAAATATAAAATGAAGAGTCTTGAGCTTTTGAGCTTGAGCCAATCCTTTGTCCTTAGCATTTTGAGGGTTCCACTTTCACATCCATGCCATGCCAATCATTGAGCTTTCCTGAAATAATCATCTTGGAATAGCATTAGCTCAATGAGCTATATGTTGTTATGAATTACCAAAACCACCTAGGGATAGTTGCACTTTCAATCTCCCCCTTTTTGGTAATTGATGACAACATATAGATCAAAGCTTCGACAAATGATAATGAGCATGAAATATATCGTCGCTTTGAGAAGTATGTGATAAGTAAGAGCTCCCCCTAAATTTGTGCATATTTAAAATTTGCTTTGGACTGCAAATGCACAAGGAGTTAGAGTCATGGGTTACTCTTCCATGTCACATACATCTTGGTGGAGCGCTTAAAATGATAAGAATGAAATACATGCACTCATCACCAAGAATAGTGAATGATCACATAAGATAGATAAGATGATAACATTAAGCAAGCATTAAGTGTAGCTTATGATCAAACACATGATCATCAATGTCTCACAGATAATGACATAGTATCTCAAGCACTCAAAAGCAAACAAAGTTCGAAAAACCACCAAATAAAGCAAGAGAGAAAAAAGCAACACTCTCTCTCTCGAAGCCTATGATCTATACATTTTTCTCCCCCTTTGGCAACAAGTTACCAAAAAGTTCCTAGAAAATGCATAGTGCTAAGTCGACGCTCAGGCTTGATCTTAAGGTGGTGGTGGAGTCCGGATCACTCCAAGGACGAAGGCTTCCGTAGACGCTGGAGTTGGAGCTGAAGTAGATGCTGGAGCTGGTGGAACTGAGGCTGTAGCTGGTGCAGACGTGGTGGCTCTGGGGTCAATAACTGGCACTGCAGACGACCTCGGACCTCGTGGCACTCTGGCAAAGGCATCAGTTGTAGTCCTGCCTCTCCTCTCCTGCATGTCATCCTGGAGCTACTCCACGACAGTCTGAATCTCTGTCACCTTGACATCCAAGTCATAGAACTTTTGTTCCATGATTCTCTCTAGGCTTGCCTGGTTCTGAGTTAGGGTGGCTAGTCCTTTCTCAATCCGCAAGGTGGATGCAATCAGGTAACCAAGCTGCTCTTGTTTGGTTTTCAAGAAATACTCAGATGCCTCCTCTTGAGTTGGCATCTTGGCAGCTTTCTCCTTCCTTGCCTTCTCCTTCTTTGCTTGTGCTTGGGCAGATGATGGCTCATTCTCAGTCATGACAACTTGATTATCTTCAAAATCTGGACGGATGGGCAGGTGTTCTTTGTCCAATAAGTATATGCCCGTGCCCATCTTGGAGTTGATTAATTCCTGAATTTGTGGGGCATATCCACAGCTCCTCTTCTGGTCAGCTGCTGTCCTCTTGATAGTCTCTACTATGAGGCTCATGACTTGAATTTCTGAGGTACATCAAATACATGAAGCAAATTGATTGCATGGCCTCTGATCATCTTGTGATCACCTGACTTGGGCAAGAGAGTGTGCCTCAAAATCCAATTAATAGTTGGCAGCCCTGACAGAAGATAATGCACTGAGCCAAATTTGAAAGTGTCAAGTGCTTCATTTGGAATCTCCTTGTACATGTTTGACATAGAGTTGTGGTCCATCTTCTTCTTGGCATAGATATCCAAGTCATCCTCATGCTCCTCTGGGGCATTGATGAGCTGTGCCCACTCAGCAACAGTAGATTGGTACCTCGTACCTTCAGACATCCATGTAATCCTTCCATCTGGGTAGAAGTGTGCTGTGGAGTAGAATTGCATGATAAGCTCCTCGTTCCACTTTGTGAGCTTCTGCCCAACAAAGTCTGCAACTCCACAAGCAGTAAAGCTGTCATACACTCCAGGGTAGTGTTCCTCATTTTCCTTCATGTAGGTCCAGTCGACCCATCTCATGTCATAAACAATGGGCTTCTTGTCAAGCAGCACCGTCTCATAGAAATCTTGTTGTTCCTTGGTGTGAAATCTGTAATCCACAGCAGTCCTCCTCCTTGAAGCATACGGATCTGTTTCTCTCCACTTCCTGAGCCCTGAGTCTCTCCTGAGCTTCATATCCTCAGCCACAGGATGAGCATCGTTGTGGTCTGGGATCTTGGGCTTGAGTTTTCTGAGAACTTGCTCTTCATCATCTTCTTCTGCAGCTTCAGGCACTGGGGCCTTGTTCTTCTCAGCAGCTGGGATGCTTCTTTTATTCCTCTTTGGTGCAGACTTGGGCTTGGAGGCAGCTTTGGGTGCTTCTTTGGGCTTAGATGCAGCAGCCCCTGTCCTGATAGCATCACCCATAAGCTTAGGTGCCTTAGGTGCTGGTGCAGCAACCTCTTCTTCTTCCTCTTCTTCCATGATGGAAGCCTTTCCAAGCACTCTGGCTACAGTCTTCTTGACCCTTTCCTTCCTTTTCTTTCCTTCAGCAGCAACTGACTCTTTGGGTGCAGGCTTTTCAGTTGAAGCTCTGGCCTTTGACATAGGTTGCCTGCCTGCTGGCCTTTTAATCTTTAAGCCTGGCTTTGTGCCCTATGCTGGCTCAACTCTCTTGGAAGTTGCTTCCTCTTCTGCCACATAGTCTTCATCCTCAGAATCTGAAGTTCTCTTCTTCCTCTGTCTGGTGGCAGCTTTTGGTAAATTGCTAGGAGTACTTCTGCTGCCATCATCTAAAGAGCTGGAGGGACTAGTGCCCTCACTCATCTGCACTTGCTGCTCTGACAAGTTCTGGCTGTCACTCTGATCAGACATGTTGCAAACTCTGACTGCTGACCCTGTGAAAAGTTTATAGATGAGGTAGAATAGATGAGCATCACAAAATGCAGAGATTTTTGCAAAAGAGTGATCCAAAAACATAGTTTTAGTTTCCCACTGAAATCATCTCGGATCTACCGAGTTTTAAACTCGGTGATACCGAAGCAGTTTTGGCACCTAAACTAGTGAACTCGGTCAGACCGAGTCACAGTTCGGTGGCACCGAGACTGCTAGGGTTTCACAGAGTTCCAAAATCGGTCACACCGATAAGTAATTCTCGGTCAGACCGAGTCTCACTTGTGCAATGGCATAAGCCAAATCGGTGGGACCGAGTTTTTCAACTCGATGGGTCCGAGATGGTTTCGGCGGAAACCTAACCCTAAAATTTCGAATCAAAACTAATCTACGAACGCATTGACTGGATAGGAGTGTTTCAATCGTGGCAAGAATCATGATGATCACAATGTGCTAAGAATCGTATTGGAGAATAGCACAAAGATCGAGTCCATACCCTAGTTTGGCGGAGACTCGCTACGGCGACAACGGCGGGGTAGAATTCTGTTGACGGCGATGGAGACCAGTGACTGGAGGCGGCTGGCGGCGAGGAGACGATCCGGAGACCAGGTTGGCAGAGCAGGCTATCGCGCGGGCGAAGGGGTTCGAAGAAATTTCCAAATTTTTGCCCGTGACTATATATAGCCCGACCCTGTCGGTGTGACCGAGTGGAACAACTCGGTGGCACCGAGATTCATAACTGCAAGCAGTTACTGAAACTCGGTGTGACCGAAAGGTTCAAATCGGTTGCACCGAGATCGAAAACCTAGATCAACTTAATGATCTCGGTAGGACCGAAAGTGGGGTATCGGTCAGACCGAGAATCATAAAGAGGTTTTGGAAGTTTAAGTCTATGACGAATCGGGGACTCCGAGCGCTCCTCACACAGAGTGGTTCGAATTTGACTTGATCAAATTTTGTGATGTAGCATGAATAGAGTTTGAGATGAGAAAAGCATAGATAGCTAGAGGAGGTTCTTAGGCATTCTTGTCCATCCACTTGGCAAAAGGAAATAAAGCCAAACAATCAAAACAACAAGTGGATGTCCTCGAATGAGTAAAATATGCAACCAGCATGCTCACACAATAAGATGGCAAATGAAATATGTGACAAGGCATGCACAACCAATTCTAGCATCTATCAAGCAATTTGCGATGACTAGGTCATCTATATATGAGTATATTGACTTAGGAGTCAAGTGAGAACACTTGATCATAGGTCATACTCATCGTTTAAGCTCAAGTGGGGTTACCACTTTTACATAAAGCATTGTTGTGTTCACAAATTTAGAGTTGCTTTAGCTGAAGTCTTAGAGTAAAGCTCCCCCTAGATGTGATATCCCCCCTTAGAGGGATGAACTAACCTCGGGTTTTGTCGATGATGACTTCATGTAGATGTTGAAGATGTGGATGCTCAATGTTGATGTAGATCACTTGGAGCTATCCATTTGAGTGAATTGCACTTTCAATACCTACATGGGTTAGTCCCACAAGGAACAAACAAGGATATCCATAGACATAGAGTGATGCACACACAAGATGATGTCCATGAAAACTTTTAGGTTACCTTGTCCCTTGTCTTACCAACAAGAGGGTTTGTGACTCCTTGAACTAGTGCAAGATGTGGAAGTTGATTGCACTTGTTCTTGCCAAAATGATAAGAGTGAAGTATGTTGGCGGAGTCACCCTCAAGAACTCTCTAGTTCTTCTTATTTTGGATCCACATCATCTTGATGGGAATCCTTGGAGTTGTAGTCGTACTTGATGAAGTGGAACTTGAAGTAGTCTTGGGAATCCACTTGACTAAGGTCTTAGGAGCTTCTTCAAATGCGTCAATTTCCTCTTGAAGCTTGTCCTTGCCTTTTTGCTTGTAGTCTTGTGGTGGAAGATCATCTTGAGCTTGTGTCCCCTTGAAAGAAGTATCATACTTCTCTTGTTGAGGAACAAACTTTGTCTTGGGGTATTGATCTTCTTCCCACTCAACTCCATTGGCATTGAACTTTCGTTCAAAACCAACACCTTGATTCTTCCGGTGCATTCCTTGCTTGCGCACAATTTCCTCGAATTGCTTACTCCCGGCAAGGCTTTTGTACACTCCTTTCTCTATAATTCCCTTCAATAAGCTATTTTCTTGCTCAAGTGTAACTTGGCTAAGAGAATCATTAGTGGAATCAAGAGAACTACTAGAAGCAACAATATTGGATTTAGCATGATCATTGTTACTACTAGAGGAAGAATCTTTCTTGTTCTTGTTACTAGACTTGACTTGAGGCATGTAAGTGGATAAGAGTAAACGCTTGGCAATGTAAGAAGAACTTTTCTTGCGGAGATCATCATTGATTGCTTTTAAGAACTCATGCTCTTGCTCAAGATTGAGCTTTTCAAAGCGTAATTTCTCATGAGCTCTTAAAAGTTCTCGATGATCTTCGAAGATAGTTTCATGAGCTAACTTAAGAGTGTTTAGTTCTTTAGTTAGAGCCTCAATCTTCTCCTTATCATTGTCATTCGTTTTATCTTGATTAGCATGATTAATTGACGTTTCATCATAGTATTCATCACTAGAGTTGTCAACAAGCAAATCATCACCTAACAAGTCATCTTCATCACTATTGAAATCAACATACTCGGGGTGTATTACCTTAGGACCTTTGGCCATGAAGCATCTTCCAATTCCTTCATTTGGTGAGTCAAATATGTCATAGGAGTTGGTTGACACAAGTGCTAGACCGGCAACACCTTCATCTTGAGTATCTTCGGAGTCGGAGTGATAACTTCTCTCAGAGTGGCTGTCGGAGTCGGAGCCGGATATCCATTCACCAACATGAGCTTGATGTCTTCGTTTTGTGTAGCTCCTTGATGATTTTTCCTTCCTTTCCGAATCCTTGCTTCTCCATGAGTATCTTCGTTCATAATGATCATCTCTACTCCTTCTCTCTCTTGATGGTGATTCTTTGCTTCTTCTTTTTGGAGAATCTTCTCTTCTCTTGTAGGGAGCCGTACACTCATTGGAATAGTGTCCGGGTCTTCCACAACTGTAGCAGTTTCGCTCTCGACTAGAAGATCTTTTGTCATTGTAGGACCTTGACTTGAAGCTTCTATCTTTGCTTCTACTCTTGTAGAACTTGTTGAAGTTCTTCACCATTAAGCTCAATTCTTCATTGAAGTTTTGTTTCTCACTTGATGATGTAGGGGCTTCACATGAGGCTTTGTAGGCATCACTTGATTTGTTGTGAAGTTCCTCTTTATCCTTAAGTGACATCTCATGAGCAACAATTCTTCCAATCACCTCCGTTGGCTTGAGATCTTTGTAATTGGGCATCATTTGGATCAATGTGCACACGGTATCATATTTTCCATCCAAGGCTCTTAGAATCTTCTTGATGATGAATCTATCGGTCATCTCTTCACTTCCTAAGCCGGCAATCTCATTTGTGATGAGAGCAAGCCTAGAGTACATTTCAGCGACACCTTCACCATCCTTCATCTTGAACTTGTCAAGTTGACTTTGAAGCACATCCAACTTGGATTCCTTGACGGAGTCGGTACCTTCGTGCATATCAATCAAAGTGTCCCAAATTTCCTTTGCATTCTCAAGACGGCTGATTTTGTTGAATTCTTCGGGGCATAATCCGTTGAAGAGAATATCACAAGTTTGAGCATTGTATTGCAACATCTTCAACTCATCCGCGGTAGCTTCACGGTTTGGTTCTTTCCCATCAAAGAAGTCACCTTGCAAACCAACACACACAATAGCCCAAACGGCGGGGTTATGTCCAAGAATATGCATTTTCATTTTATGCTTCCAACTAGCAAAATTTGTACCATCAAAGTAAGGACCTCTACGGTGATAATTTCCCTCGCTAGACGCCATACTCTCCTAGGTTGTGAAACCAAGGCTATGACCACCAAAAGCTATGGAGATCAAAGCAAATGGAGACCAAAGCTCTGATACCACTTGTAGGATCGAAAGTATGTCTAGAGGGGGGGTGATTAGACTACTTGACCAAATAAAAGCTTAACCTTTTCCCAATTTTAGTTCTTGGCAGATTTTAGCTATTGTAGGACAAGTCAAGCAATCATCACACAATTCAAGCAAGCATGCAAAGAGTATATTGGCAGCGGAAAGTAAAGCATGCAACTTGCAAGAATGTAAAGGGAAGGGTTTGGAGAATTCAAACGCAATTGGAGACACGGATGTTTTTCCCGTGGTTCGGATAGGTGGTGCTATCCTACATCCACGTTGATGGAGACTTCAACCCACGAAGGGTAATGGTTGCGCGAGTCCACGGAGGGCTCCACCCACAAAGGGTAACGGTTGCGCGAGTCCACGGAGGGCTCCACCCATGAAGGGTCCACGAAGAAGCAACCACCCACAAAGGGTCCACGAAGAAGCAACCTTGTCTATCCCACCATGGCCATCGCCCACGAAGGACTTGCCTCACTAGCGGTAGATCTTCACGAAGTAGGCGATCTCCTTGCCCTTACAAACTCCTTGGTTCAACTCCACAATCTTGTCGGAGGCTCCCAAGTGACACCTAGCCAATCTAGGAGACACCACTCTCCAAGAAGTAACAAATGGTGTGTAGGTAATGAACTCCTTGCTCTTGTGCTTCAAATGATAGTCTCCCCAATACTCAACTCTCTCTCATAGGATTTGGATTTTGTGGAAAGAATATTTGAGTGGAAAGCAACTTGGGGAAGGCTATAGATCAAGATTCATATGGTAGGAATGGAATATCTTGGTCTCAACACATGAGTAGGTGGTGCTCTCTCAGAACATATGAGTTGGAATTGTGTATGTGTTCTGATGGCTCTCTCCACGAATGAAGAGGAGGTGGAGGGGTATATATAGCCTCCACACAAAATCCAACCGTTACACACAGTTTTCCAATCTCGGTGGGACCGAATCAACAAACTCGGTCGGACCGAAAATGTAAACCTAGTGACCGTTAGAGATTTTCGGTGGGACTGGCATGCAACTCGATAGGACCGATATGGTTAGGGTTTGGGCATAACGTAATCTCAGTGAGACCGATTACACAAACTCGGTGAGACCGAATTTGGTAATTAGCTAACCAGAGAGTTGCTCAGGCAAACTCGGTGGGACCGATTTGCTCTTTCGGTGAGACCGAAAAGTTACAAAACGGAAACACTGAATTTACATTGCAATCTCGGTGGGACCGATCCGCTCTTTCGGTGAGACCGAAAAGTTACGAAAGGGAAACAGAGAGTTTGCAATCCCATCTCGGTGAGACCGAGATCCCTATCGGTAGAACCGAATTGCTAGGGTTTGGCAGTGGCTTATGACAAGTGAAACTCGGTGGCGCCGGATAGGAAGAATCGGTAGGACCGAGTTTGGCTTAGGGTTTAGGTCATATGTGGATATGGGGAAAGTTTTGAGGGTTTTGGAGCATATCACTAAGCACATGAAGCAAGAGGCTCATTAAGCAACACCTCATCCCTCCTTGATAGTATTGGCTTTTCCTAAAGACTCAATGTGATCTTGGATCACTAAAATATAAAATGAAGAGTCTTGAGCTTTTGAGCTTGAGCCAATCCTTTGTCCTTAGCATTTTGAGGGTTCCACTTTCACATCCATGCCATGCCAATCATTGAGCTTTCCTGAAATAATCATCTTGGAATAGCATTAGCTCAATGAGCTATATGTTGTTATGAATTACCAAAACCACCTAGGGATAGTTGCACTTTCAGACACGAGTCTACAAGAATAAAGTTGTGTAGTAGACATCAATATCTCAACTCGGGCATTTGCTTTAAATATTAACTTCAACTCCTGGAACATCTCATATGCTCCATGACATTCAAAAAGTCTTTGAAGTCCATATTCTAAGTCGTAAAGCATGGCACACTGAACTATCGAGTAGTCATCAGATTTAGCTTGCCAGACATTTATAACGTCTGGTGTTGCTCCTGTAGTAGGCTTTGCACCCAGTGGTGCTTCAAGGACGTAATTCTTCTGTGCAGCAATGAGGATAATCTTCAAGTTACGGACCCAGCCCGTGTAGTTGCTACCATCATCTTTAAACTTAGCTTTCTCTAGGAACACAATAAATTCAAGGGAACGGTAGCACGTGCCATTGATCTACAACAACATAGATATGCTAAAAAACTATCAGGACTAAGTTCATGATAAATTTAAGTCCAATTAATCATATTACTAAAGAACTCCCACTTAGATAGACATACCTCGAGTCATCTAAATGATCATGTGATCCATATCAACTAAAACATGTCTGATCATCACGTGAGATGGAGTAGTTTTCAATGATGAACATCTCTATGTTGATCATATCTACTATAGTTCAACCTTTCGGTCTTAGTGTTCCGAGGCCATGTCTGTACATGCTAGGCTCGTCAAGTTTAACCCGAGTATTCTGCATGTGCAAAACTGTCTTGCACACGTTGTATGTGAACGTAGAGCTTATCACACCTGATCACCACGTGGTGTCTCAGGACGATGAACTGTCGCAATGATGCATACTCAGGGAGAACACCTATACCTTGAAATTTTAGTAAGCGATCATCTTATAATGCTACCGCCGTACTAAGAAAAATAAGATACATAAAAGATAAACATCACATGCAATCAAAATATGTGACATGATATGGCCATCATCATCTTGTGCCTTTGATCTCCATCCCAAAGCACCGTCATGATCTCCGTCGTCACCGGCTTGACTCCTTGATCTGCATCGTAGCATCGTTGTCGTCTCGCCTACTATTGCCTCTACAACTATTGCTAATGCATAGTGATAAAGTAAAGCAATTACATGGCGATTGCATTTCATACAATAAAGCGACAACCATAAGGCTCCTGCCAGTTGCCGATAACTTTTACAAAACATGACCATCTCATACAATAACGTATATCACATCATGTCTTGACCATATCATATCACAAAAAGCCCTGCAAAAACAAGTTAGACATCCTCTACTTTGTTGTTGCAAGTTTTACGTGGCTGCTACGGGCTTCTAGCAATAGTGATGTATCAAGTTTGTTGTTTTAACCTTCAACAAGGACCAGCCACAGTCAAATTCGATTCAACTAAAGTTGGAGAAACAGACACCCACCAGCCACTTTATGCAAAACTAGTTGCATGTCTGTCGGTGGAACCGGTCTCATGAACATTGTCATGTAAGATTGGTCCGAGCCGCTTCATCCAACAATACCGCCGAATCAAAATAAGACATTAGTGGTCAGCAGTATGATGATCACCACCCACAACTCTTTGTGTTCAACTCGTGCATATCATCTACACATAAACCTGGCTCGGATGCCACTGTTGGGGAACGTAGCGTGTAATTTCATAAAATTTCCTACGATCACACAAGATCTATCTAGGAGATGCATAGCAACAAGAGGGGGAGAGTGTATCCACGTACCCTCGTAGACCGAAAGCGGAAGCATTAGGTTAACGCGGTTGATGTAGTCGAATGTCTTCACGATCCAACCGATCTAGTACCGAACATACGACACCTCTGAGTTTAGAACACGTTCAGCTTGGTGACGTCCCTCGAACTCTTGATCCAGCAGAGGGTCGAGGGAGAGTTTCGTCAGCACGACAGAGTGGTGACGGCGATGGTGATGTGATCCGCGTAGGGCTTCGCCTAAGCACTACGACTCTATGACCGGAGGAGTAAACTGTGGAGGGGGCATCGCACACAGCTAAGAGAATAACTGTTGTGTCTTGGGGTGCCCCCTTGCCCCCGTATATAAAGGAGGAGGGGAGGAGGCGTCCGGCCCTAGGGGGCATGCCATGGGGGGAAACCGAATAGGACTCCAAGTCCTATTCGCCCCTTCCTTTCTTACGGAGGGGGAAAGAGGAAGGGAGAGGGAACAGGAGAAGGAAAGGGGGGCGCGCCCCTTCCCCTAGTCCAATTTGGACTCCCCATGGGAGGGGGGCGCGGCCACCCCTTGTGGGCTGCCTCCTCTCTCCCATATGGCCCATGTAGGCCCATTACTTCCCCGGGGGGTTCCGGTAACCCCTCAGTGCTTCGAAAAATACCCGAACCACTCCGAAACCATTCCGGTGTCCGAATACCATCGTCCAATATATCAATCTTTACCTCTCGACCATTTCGAGACTCCTCGTCATGTCCGTGATCTCATCCGGGACTCCAAACAATCATCGGTCACCAAAACACATAACTCTTCATACAAATCGTCATTGAACGTTAAGCGTGTGGACCCTACGGGTTCGAGAACTATGTAGACATGACCGAGACTCATCTCCGTTCAATTACCAATAGCGGAACAGGGATGCTCATATTGGTTTCTACATATTCTACGAAGATCTTTATCGGTCAAACCGCAATGACAACATACGTAATTCCCTTTGTCATCGGTATGTTACTTGCCCGAGATTCGATCGTCGGTATCCTCATACCTAGTTCAATCTCGTTATCGGCAAGTCTCTTTACTCATTCCGTAATGCATTTGCCCACAACTAACTCATTAGTCACATTGCTTGCAAGGCTTATCATGATGTGCATTACCGAGAGGGCCCAGAGATACCTCTCCGATACTCGGAGTGACAAATCCTAATCTCGATCTATGCTGACCCAACAAACACCTTCGGAGACACCTGTAGAGCATCTTTATAATCACCCAGTTACGTTGTGACGTTTGATAGCACACAAGGTGTTCCTCCGGTATTCGGGAGTTGCATAATCTCATAGTCAATGGAATATGTATAAGTCATGAAAAAAACAATAGCAATAAAACTTAACAATCATTCTGCTAAGCTAACGGATGGGTCTTGTCCATCACATCATTCTCCTAATGATGTGATCCGGTTCATCAAATGACAACACATGTCTATGGTCAAGAAACTTAACCATCTTTGATTAACGAGCTAGTCAAGTAGAGGCATACTAGGGACACTTTGTTTTGTCTATGTATTCACACATGTATAAAGTTTTCGGTTAATACAATTCTAGCATGAATAATAAACATTTATCATGATATAAGGAAATGTAAATAACAACTTTATTATTGCCTCTAGGGCATATTTCCTTCACCCCCAACTTGCACCTTGTAGGCATGTGTAAGGTCTCTTCTACCAGGCAGACAAAATAGGTTTGGTGTGCCTTGTTGGTTACAAGACAAGTGAAGTTCTTGGTCATCTGCATTTTCATGAGGGCGCACTAGAATTTGGTGGTTGCATCAAGTCGAATGTCAAACCTTTCTATGAAGTCATGCTTTTTCCCTGCAAGGGATGATCTGAGCAAAATTGAAAGAAAATGATAATTAGACAATTTTGGGCACAACTATGAAACTCAGTCACAACATGTTTAAGTAACATACTGTTGTAGATAGTAAGTCATCCGGAAGATCTACAGGGAACTTCTTGTCTTTCTGGCATTTGACGGCACCATAGATGGCACACGGGGGATTCATTGTCGTCACTCATGTTGATAAAATAAACATGCATCATGATTAGGAAAACACACACACACACAGTTCATTGGAAAATTTAAACACTGATAATAATTAAACAGTGCTACCACAATTCATATGTTCAAACAATAAACACATATAGCTAGCTAGGTTCATGGGATAATGTAAACACTAACTGTACAGTGCTACAACCATGCATACAATTCAAATATAAAACACATATTGCTAGGTTTAGAATGGTTGTAATGGGGAGTATCATATACTAGTATTATGCATACGATATTAGTGTATGATACTATCTCCCTAATGCATAGTATCATATATTAATATCATGTAGTATTCTATTTATTGTTTTGCATGACACATAGTAGCATAGCATTTATTATGATATGGTATCATGATATGATACTCAATCCTCTCTTTCTTCATTTAATTACATGACACCTCATCAAAATTGTCTAGTTGGCATGCATGATATTACCTATGATACTACCATTACGACCAGCTTTATTGGAGTCTGAACACTCCGGTAATTAAACAACGCTACAACCATGCATAATTAAACAATCTAGTAATAAAATTAGACAACTTGTTGGATACACAAAAGATAACAACTAATTAACTAAACTAGCTACGGCAACTAGTGCTTCTCACCTAGCTAGTGGGAGTCACACTCTCACAATCTGCCTAGTCGGATCATCACCCTCACGCCTGTAATGCCCCGGACACACTCACCGGTTACCGGCCGTTACTCCTAGCGGGATCTAGACCGGCCCCACAGTTCAACACTAGTTCCTTCCTGTTGTCACTCGCTAAACACGCTTAACTTTGGACTTCTTTCAAAATGCCCCCCTTACCCCCTGCGCAAGAGAAGAAATTCCTTATTGATATGAGTAGCATATCATCTCTATTAAACCAGACTCTCATATACACCCCACTCAAAGGAACCGACGTCCTCGTCGACCCACAAGAATATTCCCAACGAAATGTAGTAGAAAACAAAAAAAAATTGCCCTACAATCACTCAGAAACAATATAAAGATGTGGCTTGGATCGGATCGTTACCAACTCTGAATTGCAGGAGAAGTAAAGTCCGTGTAGATCGTTTTTGGAGTCTCTCGAACCGTAGATGAAAGATCTCTCAAACTGCCCACGAACTGTCCCTTGAAAGTTGGTCTGCTGCTGGAGCAGCATAGGAAGCACCGTACGCACCCTTTATCATCTCGGCCACTGGCAAGCACATGAATGGGCCGTTTCTCCCAGGTATGAGTGGTACGAACACATCTTTGTTTAGCTGGAGCAAGTACTGACCCAATAGGATTGAAAAGTCGCGCTTCCCCGAATAACACTTGCCAACAAAGCAACATGCCACTTCGATCACGCAGGAACTTCCCCATGAATTTGTCCCCGGGAGCCGAGGCCTTTTTTGGAAATGTCCTGCAGGACCCCAATCTCGTCATCTTGCCGTTTTCGCGCATCCGATGATTGACACTTGTGGCTGCGGCGATTAGACTATCGGGAATACGAGGGAGGATCGATCAGGTGGTCTTTGGCTCATCGCTTTCTGGAGTGAGTGGTGGCTGAGTCAGATGGCCGTGCATCACGCCTGGGTCGTCGTGAGGCACTGCGGCTGGGTGGCATCGCCGTGTCCCGTGTGGTGCTCACATGGATGAACCGGCTCCACCACTGCAAGTTGGATCCCAAACCTACTTGTTTTGTAACGTACGGGCTGCTATGTTTAGTAAAAAAAGTTCTGGTGTACGGAACTATACCCGTATGGTTCCACAGATTGATCCCTTTACGGAAGGTTAGTAGGAATAGCAAGCAACAACCACAGTATTTTTTTTTCTCTTGAAGCATATAGGTACGATATCCACAGAAATAAAAGTTAGCCGGTAGTTAAAGAAGTCTCTTGTTTGATTTTTTTTTCTTGTACTATTTCATAATTATATGTCAAAACATAAAAAAAAAGAGAGAAACAGTTGCGGGTCAAAACTCAAAACATCAATATATCAATAGGAAATCTGAACTGTGTCGAGAAGGAAACATATCTTCTCGTAAAAAAAGAAGGAAACATATCTACTCGTAGTTTGACACGATAGACAAACAAACATGCGGGGTTCAAGGCCCAACATGTATGGACTCAGCTTACTAACAAGCCGATTGGAATCCAACATTTCAACTGTAATATAATATGACAAAATATTGGAGTGAAATGCGTTACTAGTGAAACCACTCGAAAATTGTTTGATTTAGGCTATAAACTTGTTGATTTGGTCAAATGAGGTCGAAACCAATTCGAGAGGGGGAAAACTGATGAAGTGGCTCTCACGTCAGCGTTCTTTTGACCAGTCATGAACTAATTTTTTTTACAGGGATGTATTTACAAACTGGCTGGCTTTTTCTCACAAACCGTGCTAACAAAGTATGGAGGTGAAAAAACCTTGTGCTTCCTAGCACTTAAACTCAGGACATTTGGGGTTGCCAAGCATCTTACCGACGAATGGAACACGAACTAAATAATTTTTATATGGGTTTGTTTAGAGGATGGTTCGTTTTTTCTCAGAAAACATGCTAATGGAGTATGGAGAGAAAAAATTAAAAACCTTGCGCTGCCTGGCACTCAACCCAGGACATTTGGGGTTGCCAAGCATTTTACTGACCAATAGAACACACACTAAATAATTTTTACATGGATCTATTTAGAAGATGGCTAGTTCTTTTTACAAACCATGCTAACGGCGTATGGACGAAAATAATAAAAAACCTTGTGCTGCATGTCTCTCGAACCCAGGACATTTGGGGTTGCCAAGCATCATACTGACCAATGGAACATGAACTAAATAATTTTTACAGGGATCTAATTAGAAGATGACTGTTTTTTCTCACAAACCACGCTAACGGCGTATGGAGGAAAAAA
Organism: Triticum urartu; assembly: GCF_056163025.1. NCBI lineage: Eukaryota > Viridiplantae > Streptophyta > Magnoliopsida > Poales > Poaceae > Triticum > Triticum urartu. The sequence goes on from NC_141874.1 coordinate 543,392,594, forward strand.
ACTAAAAACCTTGTGTTGCCTGGAATTCGAATCTAGGACATTTGGGGTTGCCAAGCATCTTACTGACCAATGAAAGACGAACTAAATAAATTTTAGAGGGATCTATTTAGAAGACGGTTGGTTTTTTTCTCACAAACCATGCTAACGATATATGGAGGAAAAAAAGTAAAAACATTGCACTGTCTGGCACTCGAATCCAGGACCTTTGGGGTAGTCAAGCATCTTACTCATCGTGGAACATGGACTAAATAATTTTTATAGGGATCTATTTAGAAGTTTGCTGATTTTTCTCAAAAACCATGCTAACGGCGTATGGAGGGGAAAAGAATAAGAACCTTGCGCCGCCTGGCACTCGGACCCAGGACATTTGGGGTTGCCAAGCATCTTAATGGCCAATGAAACAAACTAAATAATTTATACATGGATCTATTTAGAACATGGCTGGTTTTCTCTCATAAACCATGCTAACGACGTATGGAGGAAGAAAGAGTAAAAATCTTGCGCTGCCTGGCACTCGAACCCATGACCTTCGTGGTTGCTAAGCATCTTACCCACCAAGGGATCTATTTATCCGGCTGTTTTTTCTTCTCACAAACCATGCTGAGGACATATGGAGGAAAAAACTATAATCCTTGCATTGCCTTGCACTCGAACACATGACCTTTGGGGTTGCCAAACAACTTACTAACCACTAGAACATTAGCTGGTCTATGTAATAAGTTGTAGTCAACTCTACACATTCATGCATAACCACTAGATTCCACCCCATATATTTAGAGTTTCTTATGTTCACGATCATATCAGGTAACTTTTAGCTCGTCCCCCTTTCACATTATTTGTTTTGAAAGCACAATTAACAAAAAAAGTCTACGATGCATTGGGCAGGGCTCAAACCTACCCCCTAAGGCAAGGAGCAAAGCATGCTGACCATTAGAATGTAAAGTATTTGTATTGTTCTAAGAAAAGGGGCAAACTAGAAATTATGGTTATGTTGTCGCCTTTCCCTAGTTAATACTCCCTCCATTTTTGTTTACTTAGCATACTAGTTTTGACCAAGTTTGTGGGAAAAAATATGAACATCTACAATAACAAATCCATATGATGTGAAAATATAATAAATGATGAATCCAATGGTATTGACTTGGTGGTGTATATATTAATATATTTTTCTATAAACTTCCTGAAAGATTATAAAGTTTGACGTAGACAAACCTAATATGGAGAGTAAATATAAATGGAGAGTATTTTTGATACTGGTATGTGGGTCCTTTTGTCCTCCTCGTTATGTAACTTATCTTAATTTTCAATTCAATGTTTTCTCGAGAAACACCGTCCAACTTTATTGCATCCATGTTAATAAGGTTAGTGATAGCTTGGCAAATTTTGCCCGCATAGAGGGTGGAACAATGACTTGGCTAGGATCTGGCCCCTCTATTGCGATAGAACTAGCAACGGCTGATTGTATTCTTCTTGGTGGTTGAGTAATACAAATTTGACTCGCAAAAAAAACTTTATTGCATAATGTTTCCAAGAATTACAGTGATAGACGAAGGGGAAGGGAGCCAAACATGGTGACCCAGTCCCAAAGAAACTATAGCTTTAACCAGTTTGTGAGCCTCAAAATTTGATGATCTATTCTCGTGCGATAATGGCGCACTACCAAATACATGCTCCTTCACTATGAACTCCCCGATGATGACAACATAGGCACAAGGATTGTTCTCTTTGACATTCTTCACCACTTCTAGACAATCAGTGATAACCTGAATATGAGATAGGCTGAGGTCAAGAGCAAGTGAAAGTGCTTCACTGCAAGCTGTGGCCTATAGCGTCGCCGGATCAGTGAGTCCTTCCATGATAATAGCCGATGCACCCAAAAAAAATTCTATCGCATCTCCGCACACGACGCTGATAGCTCCCCTGTAGCCCGATCTCGACAGACCGCCATCTACATTAATTTTTGCTGATCTAGGTTCAGGCGGGATCCACTTCCCTAGTACAACATGTGACCTGATCGCTGAAGCTTGCTGCTTCTAACCCGTTTGAACTGCATCCATCATCTCAAGATCAGCAAGAAATCTTGGGATGAATAAGTAAGTTGACATAGGGCTTTGTAACACCTTTTCAAGGACTACCTTTCTCTTAGCCCACCAGATTGCCCACATAGTGATACGAGCTTTGACAGCATCACTCTATGGTAAATAGTCAATCAAACTAAAAAGCCAAAGCTTCGGTTCCTCCTCTTTGGTTGCTGCAATGTACTCAACAATTCCTTGTTCGTCAGTGCCCATACTCCTTTTGCCAAGTTATAGTCAAAGAGGGAGTGTCGCCATGAATCTGTTGCTCCATTAGAAACAACAAGCATCATTGTCCGCCATATTCCTGCAAGCTCACACATCTCTAGTAGGGGGTGAAACCCTTGCCAATCTCCATGCAAAAACCATGACCATTGAAGGTATCTTAATGTTCCACAAATTAGTCCATCCCTTCTACATAGTACTCACATCAGAACACCCGAGTCTATTTTCTTGCCAGGCCTCCCTCTGAAACTTTGTGTCAACAAGCATCCTATACATTGATCTGACCGAAAAACGTCCAGTTTTCTCATAGTGCCAAGCCCAACTCAAGGGGATGTTCAGAACACATTCTGCCACCATTGGGAGGAGGTGAGTTTGCACCGCTTTCCTGTTCCAGGAGCATGAGGTAGCGTCAATCAAATCACCGACCAGAGGAGGAGGTTGCAATGAAGCTGCACACACCGGTCTAAATTTAAAATTCCGAGCGATTCAATTCAATGGCAAATGTAATAAACGGCGGAAGCGGGTCCATTTCTAAATTGGTTTGCGAGTACTTGTTCCTACATCTTTCAGAATCGACCATATAATAGCAGTAAAATTTACCACCATCATTTTTCTAACCACCCATTTATGATGGTTAAAGAAACAATAAATTCTTGTGTATGTGTGTGGGAGTGTGTGTGTGTGGGGGGGGGGGGGATAATCAAGATTAAAGGAATATTGTGCTATCAAAATTGGCAAACACTCTCATTACAAGGGCAAAATAAGCATCTTTTTTCTAATGTATATTTTTTTGTGAATATAGTATCTTTAAAAGCAAAGACAACAAAGGAAGGTAAGCCAATGGCACAAACAGAGGGAAAATATTTTTTTTTCATTTTAATCTCATAAATTGACGATGACCCCAATACATGTTGATAAAACTTGAGAAGATTCACGATGATATTTAAGTGTCATCTAAAAAAATCGACAACTCGAATCTCCAGCACGCGATTGAGAGATTCGCGATGATATTTATGTTATCCTTCCTTGTCGCGTATGGTAGGGCCACATGCATAGCAGTTATCTTTCGGGAGACTTCTCTTCCACGCCATCTTGTTAGCTATGTGCTGTTGAACGGTGTGCAAAAGTCCAAAGCTTATCTCGAGCTCTCAACCCCAGATGGTACAAATTCATTTGTTCATAAGGTTTACTTTAGCAGTCAATAGTTTATTTTAACTAGCCATGATGATGATAAATTTAATTCCAAAATACTCTTACACTGTCCAGTTTTAACATTCCCCATTCAAGAGACTTATTTTTTTGGGGAATCAAACAAGAAAAAAGGAGAATACTCACTCTTGTGCGTTGGGCCTATATGCATAGCAGTCTGCAACAAACCTTAATCGATGGTTACTTTGCTAGACAACATCTTGCTTTGCCATGTGGCAAGTATAAGATGATTGACACTTGGAATCCATGAGACATTGGCATGCCCAAAAGGTGATGGCACCTGATAAAGCCAAGTTGTACTTGGATGATCAAGCTACGATGTGCATGTTGCTGCTTGTCCCATTGAAAAAGGCGCATCCTATGCTTGTATGCAAGTATTGTGTGGCAGCATGAGCGCGATATGAGATGCTCCCACACATTTCTATTTTTTTGAAGTCTGCACGACTGCCTACCATAGTTTAGGTGCAGTAGGTCGAGGTAAGACCCGTTTCGTGAAGAAGCCATAGCTCGTCGTTCCTATAACTCATATAGTTAATGTAGTCAAGATATTCATTTTTTAGAGAGTTAAACTACTCATTTCGTACAAGTGCTTATTTATATGTTTGTATGCATCAGATGATGGTTTCAACAAGCTACTAGACTTACCGGATATCCGATAATTTCATAAATGAAACAAACAGTTCAACCTTACTACATATATAGTCAATGGTAGTTCGACAAGGACATACCATCTTACATAGATATAATAGATTAAAAACCAGCCAGTAGGATCTGTCTGCATAGGATTCCAGTATAGCGGACCCCATGAGATGCATTTGATTGGATGTGTAATTATTAAACCTATCTAGGTGTCTATGAGTGATCACGTCTTTGATTGATGCTTACTTTGTACGCTACCTTATAATATACTTATATTCTAATATCATTTTTAAGGAAGATTTGCGTTGATTTTTGATTGGTTTTTGAAGGTATAACTTGACTGAAAATTAAGTAATCCAATCAAAAATAAAATTAATTTAGAAATCCTGTAATCAGTTAGCACGGCTTAATTCTCCATTTGACTTTTATCTAAGCAACAACCTATACCACAAGACCATGCATGCACCCGACAAGATACAGATATACAGTACCTGCACTGATACGAGACCTATTGTTCACGGAGTCCATTGTTCACATAGCGGAGATCAAATCTACATATGATTTCTTCTCTTCCAACAAGAGTTTTTGGATCGACGGGCATCGAACAGGGGCTCGCAATCAGAGGTGGCTCAGGACGTGCTCACGTGCATGTCTGATGCTACGGCCGGCATTGCCTTGTACGCACCTGGTGCTTTCTTCTCGGCTCTTGCAAAAACTCGAAAAGTTTTACCCCAAAAGGCGAACCTAGTGCTTCTCCAACGACTATGACTACACTTCTTGTCCTCGATATTACCTAGGCCAGTAGGAATTGTATAAATCGTCACCACTTCTAATTATGTTTTTTTTGCGAGAACCACTTCTAATTATGTTAACATACATGCTTCCACATCCCATAGTTAGATTCGTGCAAAAACCTAAGCCTCCTCAGAGCTGAGAGCATTCTGGCCGTCTTATTCGGTCTGTGGTGATTCCTGACTGTTAGATAAAAAAGTCTTAGATGGAGCAATGGACACTGATTTTTTTTTTCACTCGACAATTGGACGCTTATCACGGACTACCAAGCCTCCAAGTCTATGGGTAATGGCTGTCATCCGCTGTGGCTGGGAGGATGCACGGTGCCGACTTTCCACGATGAAAACTGGATGGACCCGCTTGTGGCTTCCACCACCCGCCGAGGGCATTTGCGGGATTCTGTGTGCTGGACCCTATATGACGTGCTATGATAGGGCCGCGGACGCCTTGTCAGTAATTTTTTTCTCGAATACACTAAAATAGCATATCATTGCATTGATAGAAGGGAAAACGAGTACAGAGTTCAGGGTTGGATCGTGATCTCGTACACACGAATGGCGAGACAAGGACCCAAGGAGAGCAGAAGACAAAAGGGATGCTCAGCCCCAAAACAGTAAAATTAGGTTACAAGACTGCGACTGTTCACCCCTCTGGCTCCGGCCGCGGCCCAGGAGCGAGCTTCATCTTTGATGGCTGTAATGAGAACCGCGGTTGAAGATGCAACTTTGTCGAAGATGACTGCGTTCCGGTGTCTCCAAAGCGAGCATGCCGTAAGGGCGGCAATGGTGGCTAAGCCTCGACGACGAGAGGCGGGGGTGAGATCAATGGCAGTAGAAAGCCAGGCAAAGTAGCTCAAGGAGCCATCGGGGGCAGCCGTTGCAGGGGAGCATCATGAGAGGATCTCATGCCAGGTGATGTGCGCGAAGACGCAGCCCACAAGGATGTGGTGAAGTGTCTCGGGCTCCTGCGAGCAGAAAACACACGCCGGCTCATGCGGCAGGCCTCGGCGAGCAAGCCTGTCCGCAGTCCAGCATCGGTTCAGAGAGGCGAGCCAGATGAAGAACTGGACCGATGTGGGGGCGCCAAAACTCGGAGGAGGTAGAGCCCAGGAACAATGCTTCGTAGCAGGAGGAGGCGGAATACACGCCGTTGTCCGTCCTTGCAAGGCGTCAGTAAAATTATTGTAACCGTTAAATTTATTAGATTGGTCCACTAACATTCGTCCAATGTACGTTCGAGAACCATCTACCATGAAAAATGTATTAATGCATTCTAACTAGGTTTAAATCATATTGCATTTATTTGTGCCATACACAACTTTTCATCTTAAGATTTGTTTTTGCTTATGAGGAAAATTTTACTTATGTAGAAAACGTTAGTGGTGGCGTGCCAAAAACACCCTTGGTGGCGTGTTGACCACACTCCATCAATATGACGCCACTAATAAAATGGCGGTGATGTGTGGACCCTCACACCACTAGTAGCATATATATTGATGGCGTGCCATATGTATGGGCCCACGTCACCAGTAATATTCATACCAGTGATATGTCATGTTAGTGCCACACCACCAATTTGAGTTTTATATATAAGAAAGCCGCACAACAACATTTTCCCAGCCAAATGACAACATATTTCAGGTTAACAACAACAGTAAAATCATATAATACTTAAGTTTGTGTTTAAATCATATAGGTTCATTGGAAAATTTAAACACTTTGTTAGTAATTAAACAGTGCTACAACTATTCATATAATTCAAACATAAAGTACATATAGCTAGCTAGGTTCATTGGGTAATGTAAACAATCTAGTCATTATATGGTGCTACAACCATGCATATAGTTCAAACATAAAACACATATAGCCAAGTTCAGTGAATAGTTTAAACACTCTAGTAATTAAACAACACTACAACCATGCATAATTAAACACTTTAGTAATAATGTTAGACAGTATGTTCGATGAACAAAAGATAAATGTCGGTGTTCTGGAAACCAGGGTACCTAGACTTGCCTGCCCGCGGCCCACGGCATGGCCCCGTCAATGGCCTGGTACAACCCATCTTCAACATCGACAAGACAAGACCCTCGCAAGGCGGACGGCGTCAAGACCTCCAGAGGGAGCGGCCTCCCCAGGCTGGCTCCTGAGGAGCGGGGATTCCTATGCAGGCGCTCACCTCGTGAGGTTAAGGTGACACAAGCCATGACGACCAAGGCCAGGTAGGCGCCAGCGGGCACAGTACATCAGGTTTTCTCTTTGGTGCTAAGGAGGCAAGCGCAGGTGCGATGTCCCGAGGAGTCAGCCAAAGGTTTCCATTTCCGTGATACAAGACCAAGACCGCCAGGACAGCAAGACAGAGGTCATCGCCGAGCCCACCACGTCACGTCCACAAGCTTTGTAGGCGAAGACCACCTTTCGTCAGTATAAGATGTACTATTTGTCTCCCTTCAAACTTGGCCGTTGTGGGGTCCCTTCCCGCCTTCATTTTGGGGGAAGAGGACCAAGGCCACTATAAATATAGGTTAGCCACCATCATAGAAGGGGATCGGCCCCGGGCAATCCATCCGAACCCTCACCAGCTCACACCAACACAAGAACAGACCTCCTGAGGTAGGTCTTCCTCTATACTAGTTCAACCTCAGCTCACCGCGAGGCTAATCCACCACAAAGCAGGAGTAGGGTCTTACACCGTAAGGTGGCCCGAACCTGGGTAAACAGCCTTGTCTCTCTCTTTTCCTGTTCATCGAGCTAGGCTGTGGGAACGTCAAGTTGGCAGGCCTGGGAGATTGAGTTCTTCGCACGCACCCCATAGTTCGAATCTTTCTTAGGTCTGCGGAGCCCCGAATCCGACATTTGGCGCGCCAGGTAGGGGGCATCGAAGATTCACCTCCTCGTCTGCTGTATCCTGCCTCACTATTCGGCTCTCATGGCGGGCTTCGCTCCACTGGCCGGGCCACCGGGCACATCCGGAGGCGCTGCGGGCCACCGGGATTTCACCCCCGCACTGCGGCAAGCGCAGTGGCCACCAAAGTTCAGGCCGGAGCTGTCGCCTCGATACGAAGGCACGGTGGATCCGGCAGGGTTTCTCCAGGCATATGCAGAGGCTGTCTGGGCAGCTGGCGACGACGACAAGATCATGGCGAATTGGCTCCCCATGGCCCCTACGGGTGTGCCGCACGCCTGGCTCCTGGGCTTGCCGGAGTCTTCAGTGGCCTCCTGGGAAGAGCTGCGCGAACTCTTCATCGTGCGCTTCGCGACACCGGTGCCCCGCGCCGTCCCGATCCTCCTTGCCGGCTCGCAGGCGTCTTGCTCCTTCTTCCGCCAGGCGGGCGCCACCCATGGGTAGAGGGGAGCCCCTCCGGGCTGTGTGGCGCCTAAGGCCGGCCTCACCTTCGACTCGAGGGACCACCCCAAGACCACAGTCGGCGCCGACCCGCTCCCTATGCTCTGCACCCCCATCATCTGCGACGTGGTAGTCACCAGGGCCCTCATTAACGGCGGTGCTGGCCTCAACGTCCTCTCCGTGGAGGCATTGGGCCTGCTTCATGTGCCTTACGGCCGGCTCCACCCCACCAAGCCTTTCTCTGGGGTCGTTGATGGCTCCACCTGCCCTCTAGGGCAGATTCGCCTCCCTATCACCTTTGGCACACGCGATAACTACCGCACCGAGCTCATCGACTTCAACATCGCCCGCATCAGCCTCTCGTACAACGCCATCCTCGGGTATCCAACCCTGGCCAAGCTCATGGCGGCGACTCATCCCGGCTACAACCTCATGAAGATGCCGGGAAGCAGCGACGTCCTCACCGTGGCGGGGGATACTAAGGACGCGCTCTAGGCCCTCAAGCTCGCCTTCAAGGCCGCGGCGGCCGTGCGGTCACACGGGGAGGGGCCTCCGGAAGGCCCGGGGACCGCGCTAGCAAAGAAGAAGCAGTTGTTTTCCCATGATCTGGCCGAGACGAAGCAGGTGCCGGTCGACGAAGACGGGGGGTCGTGCTCCACCTTCACCATACGCGCCGGCCTCCCCCAGGCCAGGAAGAGGCGTTGGTCAGCTTCCTCCACATGAACATGGACATGTTTGCATGGGAAGCGGCGGACCTTGTCGAGGTTCCGCGTGAAGTAATCGAGCACCACCTGATGGTGTGCCCCAACGCATGTCTGGTAAAGCAGAAGGCGTGGCGGCAAATTAACACCGGAGAAGCAGTCGTTCATCGTCCAGGATACCCGCAAGCTACAAGAGGCCAGCGGCATTCGGGAAGTATGACATCCAGATTGGTTGGCGAACCCGGTTATTGTCCCCAAGAAGGGCGGGAAGGAGCGCATGTGGGTCGATTTCACCAACCTCACCAAGGCTTGTCCTCAAGACCCTTTCCCTCTCCCATGCATCGATCAGATCGTCGACTCCACCGCCGAGTGCGATTTACTGTGCTTCTTGGACGCCTTCTCGGGCTATCACCAAATCAAGATGGCGGTGCAGGATGTTGAGATGACAGCCTTCCTGACCCCGTGCGGGGTGTACTGCTACACCTGCATGCCCTTCGTGCTGCGCAATGCCGAGGCAACCTTCCAGCGGCTGATGCACATCGCCCCGGGTCAGCAGCTCAGGAGGAATGCTGAGGCATACGTCGATGATATAGTGGTGAAATCTTGGGAGGTAAGAACCCTTATCGAAGAGCTGGAGGAGACATTCGCCAGCCTACGCAAGGTGAACCTACGAATCAACCCAAAAAAATGTGTGTTTGGCATCCCGTCTGGCAAGCTAATAGGGATTGAGGCCAACACGGATAAAGTCAAGGCTATAGAGAGGATGAGTCCGCCGCAAACCCTCAAGGAGATGCAGAAGTTGGCAGGCTGCGTAACCTCGCTCGGGTGTTTGATCTCCAAGCTAGGGGAGTGTGCCCTACCCTTCTTCAAGCTGATGAAAAAGAAGGGCCCATTCGAGTGGACTCTGGAGGCTGACGCGGCCATCCAAGACCTCAAGAGGTACCTCACCAGCCCACCGGTGATGGTAGAGCTGTGCCCCCTCGAACCCTTGGTGCTCTACCTGGCCGCCACACCTCTCTCTGCTAGCGCAGCACTCGTGGCGGTCCTGGAGGAGCGCCGGGTTAAGGGCACGCGGCGCGGCATCCCGCACCCGGCCGATATGCCGCCGCCTCAGGCCAGTGCTCCTGAGGCCTCAGCCATCCCTCCGATCAGCGGGACTCCTGAGGATGGTGCTCCTGAGGCCACGATTGTCCCGTCAGATGACCAAACTCCCGAGGTTCCCCAGCCTCGGGAGGCACGGGACCCCGCCGACGCTTCCACCCTCGTCGAGCACCCGGTGTACTTCATCAGCACGATGCTGCGTGATGCGCGGGCGCGCTACCCCATGCCACAAAAACTCTTGCTCGCACTGCTCGTTGCTTCCCGGAAACTGCGTCACTACTTCCAAGGCCACCCCATCAAGGTTGTCTTAGATTACCCCTTGGAGAGGGTACTCCGGAGCCCTAATGCCGCGAGAAGGGTCGCCGAATGGACCATTGAATTGCAGGTGTTCCAGTTGGAGTTCAGCACCACTAGGATCATCAAGGGTGTGACCCTCGCTGATTTTGTGGCGGAGTGGACTGACACCCCTGACCAAGAAGTGGGCGAGGACCGTTCTCTCGCGCCCGGAGACGAAGCACCGGATGGTTGGGTCATGTACTTTGACGACGCATTTGCGCGCCAGGGCGCGGAGGTTGGAGCTGTGCTCATCTCGCCCACCCAGGACAAACTCTACTACGCTGTGCAGCTCTGCTTCCAGCGTGGCGAGAAGGTCTCCAACAACATTGTGGAATATGAGGGCCTAATCGCCGACCTCAAGGCTGCGGCAGCTCTGGGGGTGAGGCGCCTCACCATCAAGGGTGACTCCCAACTCCTCGTCAACTCTTCCAACAAGGCGTACAAGCCAAAGGACGAGCACATGGTGGCATACCTTGAGGATGTACGAAAAATTGAGAAACTCTTCTTGGGCTTGGAATTGCAGCACGTGCCGCAAGGCACGAACAAGGAGGCAGACGACATCGCCAAGAGAGCGTCACAACGTCAACCTCAGGAGCCTGGCGTCTTTGAGGAGCGGCTCTTCAAGCCATTGGCAGCTCCCCCCGCTGCGGGACCAGCATCGCCTCAGGAGGAGCTCCGCCGGCGCCTCCTTCGGGTGCCCCAGTTTGCAGCGCAACCTCGGGAGCCCGCCCGCTCCATGCGCTCGAGCCTTAGGAGGGGTGCTGGACCGAGGAGTTTAAGGTGTACCTGCTCTGGGGCACCTTGCCGGAGAAGGAGGAAGACACAGAGCGCGTGGCCCGCCAGGCCACTGCATACTGCATCAAGGACGGCGAGCTCTACCGAAGGCGCCCGAACGATGTTTCTTTACGATGCATCTCCAGGGAGCAGGGATGCGAGCTGCTGGCCAACATACATGGCGGGGACTGAGGCCATCACTCCTCATCGCGCACCCTCATGGGCAAGGCGTTCCGCAGCGGATTCTACTGGCCCACGACGCTCAATGATGCCACCGAGTTGGTAAGATCATGTGATGCCTGTCAGTTCCATGCCAAGTAGATCCACCAGCCCACTCAGGGCCTGCAGACCATCCCGCTCTCATGGCTGTTTGTGGTCTGGGGGTTGGACATCCTGGGCCCGTCCCCACGGGTGCCTAGGGGCTACCACTACCTCTACGTCACCATCGAAAAGTTCATCAAGTGGGTGGAGGTGGAGGCCGTCCGCACTATCCCAGCCGGCTCGGCTGTCAAGTTTGTCAAGGGCATCGTGAGCCATTTCGGGGTTCCTAACCTTATCATCACCGACAATGGCTCTCAGTTCACGAGCAACCTTTTGAAAACATATTGTGCTAACCTTGGAATGCAGATATGCTACGCTTCGGTGGCACACCCATGGAGCAACGACCAGGTCGAGCGCGCCAACGCGGAGGTCTTGAGGGCCCTCAAGGAAGAAGCTCGAGGCCAGCGGCAGGGGCTGGCTCGATGAGCTCCAGTACGTGCTATGGTCCATCCGCACCACTATGAACAAGCCCGACCACAGGCGAGATTCCGTTCTTCCTCGTCTACGGAGCCGAGGGGGTCCTCCCTCATGAGGTCAGGCATCGCACTGCGTGGGTCTTGGCGTTCGACGAGGCACGCGAGGACGCCTCGCGGGGGATGGACCTCGTGCTGGGGAAGGAGCGACGTTGCCAAACCTCGCTCCGTGCAACGAGGTACCAGTAGGCGTTGCGGCGGTATCACTGCCTCAACGTCTGCTCCAGGACGCTCGAGGTGGGTGATCTCGTCCTGAGGCGAGTGCTCTCCGGGGAAGGGCTTCATAAGCTCTCACCCATGTGGGAGGGCCCATTGAGGATCGCCCGTGTCTCCAGGCCCGGCGCCGTATGCCTGGAGACGCAGGACGGAATCCCCATCCAGAACGCCTGGAACATCCAGCATCTTCGGAAGTTCTACCCATGACCACGGCTCCGCGCCTGTGAAGATCTCCGCTCATGACACTCTCACGTAATAATGAGTTGGGGCTGTACACGCCCCGGAGTCTCTTGAGTGACGCCCCTGGGCCTCACAGGGGCTCCCACTCACGTCCTAGTAGAGGCCCCATGCTCCGCGCTGGTGGGAAGACAAGAAAACTAGTTTAGGTGCCGGATGCGGCTGTTCTTTTGCTTGTTTTCTGTAGCTGTTTTGCAACTTCTTGAATGAAATTTGGAGTTTTCACGTCTTTCATTCGCAAGGGTTGGGAAGTCTCTTTCTTTTTCTTTCCTTGCAGTGTTCTCCCTTTGAAGTTTACCTTAGGGAGAGTGGCAGTTGCCCGTCGCTCTTTCTTGCGCACCCCGCGCATGGGGGCTGGGTACGGTGTGTGCGCATGTGCTCACCCATGACCACACCTCGCCAAAACCTTGATGCCCCAGTTTTGGCGCCTTAATCCTCGTGGGACGCTCTCAAACGAGCTCACGTGCAGGCGCGTCCTCTCGAGTTCGTGCCTCCCGGCATCGCGACGTGCCACACTAGCCGCAATTAACCCACACTGGGGGGGGGGGGCTTGCACGAGGTATGGAGCCTCGCGAGGTTTCCTAGCCGTACAACCACATGGCGCCTCCGGGGGTTAGACCATCCTCAAGTTTCCAAGAAGGAGGCCCTCAGGAGTCTACCGCGAGCACATCAAGCTAAGTCACCCTAACCACACCCAGTAGCAACACAGACATCATGACATAACATAAAAGTAACGAGCATAGCATAATGGCACAAGCGCCATGGTTCATTATATGCCCCAACAGGGCCTTCTACTTTTTTCTACGCAGGAGAAAGAAAGAAACAAAAGCAAGCCACGAGATTATAGCGGCTCCAGAGGACCGGCTCCAGCAACGCTCGAGCTCAGTCGGAGTCTTCCTCCTGCTTCACCGGGGCGCACCAGCGATGCAACTCGTCATCCTCCCCGCTCCAAGCCTGGTGGCGTGGCGACTCATAGTAGTCGCCATCGCTCATGCTCTGCCCAGAAGAGGAGCCTCCGCTGTTGGGGGAAGCGCGACCGTCGCCAAGGGCAAGCTCACCGCCAACGGCGACGCTGATGTTGTCGTCCTCGTTGTTGCTGTCGCTCTCCGGGCAGCACCCTAGGCGCTGGCCATTTTCCCCAAAGACTCTGACATAGAGGGTCATGGTGCCATCATACCTGAAGTGGAGGGAGCACCTCCCATGAAGGCTGCGCGCGCGGGCAAATGGTTGCCACCTGTAGTTCAGGAACATGTTGCCAGCAACAGTGGCTTCAACGTCCAGCCACGAGGCCTTGCTGCAGCAGCCGTCGGCTTGCAGCTAGAGGCCACTGGGCCCTCCGACCAGCAGCGCGCTCACGAAGGAACGCGAAAGCTGGAACCAGATGCCCGCTGGCATCCTGACCACACGACGAATTCCGAAGATGCATTGGCTGAGTGGGAGCGCGGCCGTGGTGGCCGGGCGATCGCCGCGTGCCTCCCCTATCGCTGAGGTCGCCCTGTCCGCGGTAGCCGGGCGGTCGCCGCGTGCCTCCCCTATCGCTGAGGTCGCCCTGTCCGCGGTAGCTCCTACCACGAGAAGCAGCACCACCGCGGCTGCCAGAGGCAGCCCCTACCGTCGAAGGGGTGCGCCTGCGCCCCCGAGTGGCCGCCGCCGGAGTCGCCGCGTGCTTTTGGGGCCATCCACGGCCTCTCTTCAGCAGTGGCGAGACTTATCCCTCCTTGGGGGCCTTCCCTTTCTCCGTCGCGAAAAACCTCCTCACCGGCGCCATGGATGCTTCGACAAGACGACGAAACAGGAAGGAAGAAGAAGGAGCGAGCAGGGAGAAGACGGAGATGAGCAAGGGGCTCTGCCCCCCCATTTATAGACAGAGGGAGGCTAATCGCCGGCCTCCCACGATCCCCAGTAATGATGATTTTTTTTGCATGCAACAGGCTATTGTCAAGTCGAACGGTTGCCGAGGCAGCGTGGGGAAGCGAAGATGCCCACGTCCCATCAAGTGCCACGCGTCGACTAGGTCCGCAGGTGGTTGAGGCCCGCGGCGCTTCGCACTTGCCCTTTGGCTTCGCCTCGAAGCCAAGTCCGAGCGCACCTTGGGCCCCAGGGCTACTGTCAGCATTCTAGGAACTAGGGTACCCAGACTTGCCTGCCTGTGGCCCATGACGTGTGTCATGGACTTAACATGGCAGATGTCCTAGCTGAAGGACTTAGTAGTGGAGCCATCACAACTAGGTTAGCTTGAAGGGGTTAAACGGGACAAAGGACGAAGAGAGTTTACCCAGGTTCGGCCCCTCTCAACAAGGTAAAAGCCTACTCCTGCTGTGTGTTGTATTTCTAGGGTTTGGAATACCAGGGAGCGAATAAGCTTACCTAGTTCTCGATTGTTTGTTTCTTGAGTTAACCCGCCACCGGATCACTCCTTTATATACAGAGGTTGATGCCCGACGGCTTACAGAGTCCTGGACGGCTAATACATAACGTGTCCGGCTCGGTGATTAACTAAGCTTGCCTTAGAATACAAGTTATACATGTGGCGGTTCATCCTCTTGGGCCTCAAGTCGCCTCTGGGTATTGGGCCGTCAATAGGCTTTCTATGACCCGCCATCTTCACTAATAAGTTGCCACTGGTGTGACCCGGCCCCTCCTAGGCGGTTCATACCCAGTAGTTATATCCCCAACATTAGGCCCCAGGTTGATTTGAACTTGTTCACATCAATCTTCAGTACCTGATTTGTCAAAATATTGCATCGTCCTTTTAACAAATTTGCTATAACCCGCCATGACGTCAGCTTATAGAACCTCCTTAACCCGTCGTGACGTCATTTCGCATTAAATTTGCACATGCCCCAGAACATCTTTAACTGATCCTTATCTTAATGATCATCCAAAAATCGAGGCGTCCATATAGCCACATGATGATTTTAGCCTCCTCGATTCCCGCGCATGCCCTGTATCCATCCTCTTATAAATAGGGGCGGGGTCCTTTTCATTTCCCCCCTTGCCTCCTTGTTTTCATCTTCCTCTCGTGACTCCTCTACAGCCTCGAGCTCCGCTGCCGCCGTCCTTCGTCCGCTACACCAACTCTGGCTGCTCCATCAACCCGACGGGTCTAGAGAACGCTGACGCTCCACCGCAGTCCATCTGCATATGTAAGTATTCATCTCTTTGTACCTCAGATCTGCATTAGGGTTAGCCTTGTTCATCGGTGTTCTTCGCCGTTCTTCGTCTTCTCCTTTAGTTCGAGTAGCCTTTAATCTGAACATGATATGGAACTTATGCGGTAGCACTTTAGCATTCGTTTTTAACATCAGAATACTTCTTCCCCATAGAATACCCCATCAGAGCACACAAACTTTTCTGCTGCCGCCACCTTAGGTTTAGAATTTACTGTTTTTCTGAACTAATGCAGATTCAAAATTACAGCTCTGGTTTGTGAAATATGTTTGTCCATCATTTACCAAAATTTTCACCAATAGATTTGAAGTACCATAGCTGCTATGGCGGCTTATACCGTAAACCGTGATCCACCATATAACATTAGGCCATGTTTAAGCCATCATCATATGCTTCATAGCCCGCATAACCCGACAATACTCTCTGGTTTAACCATGCTTACTTATTCATCCTCATAATTTGGTTCTGCACAATACGCTTGACTTTTTAACTCTGTCCGGCTTAACAATAGAATCCTTAACCCGGTAGGTACCATTAGTCCCCTTTTAAGCCGCCAATATGAATATCCGCGTACTTCAATGTTCATCTTCCGATATAACATGTCAGCCGTTTATATCACTTTACCTTTTGAATCCATGGTATGGTTTTGACATCATAGTTTTAAACCAGTAATATTTCTTTCTCTTAGGCTTTCAACCTCCAAATGGGCAAAACTGTCACTGCCTGCAACTGGGTCGTTTCCCGGGTCACCGAGGAAGACTTGAACGAATATGTTCATACAAGCGTCCTGGCCAAAAAGGATGTCGTTCATTGGAGGGTCCCAGGCACTGAAACTCCTCCTGAGCCCAAGGATGGTGAAGTAGTTGTCTTCATTGATCATATGCTTCGGGGCTTTAGCCCTCCTGGCTCAAAATTCTTTCGTGATGTGTTGCATTTCTTCAAGATCCATCCACAAGATGTCGACCCAAACTTCGTTTCAAACATCTGCAACTTCCAAGTATTCTGCGAGGTGTACCTTCAACAGGAGCCCACCATAGATCTATTCAGGGAGTTTTATTATTTAAACCGGTAGAACAAATTCATAGATGGGCCTAGCCTAGAGCTAGGCGCATTTCCATACAGCGATGGAAAGAAGCCACTTTCCCAGCCGCCACCTTGCCTAGTCATCCCAAAGACTGGAACCAAACCTGGTTTTATTGCAAAGATACTTCTCCAGAAGGGGAAAATCCTCTGTCGGGTTATCGCGCCAGCCGACTTAACAACAGGCATCCTCTTCCAAATAGCATCAATACAGTAGGGCGAAAGAAGTATATGCCAGTTTTTTCAAAGATCCGGCCTTGATGGCCAACGACTTGACTGGAATTGATCTGGTTCAATGCTGAGTCACCTGGAGAGTCTTGCCTCTAAGACGTTGTCCTGACTTAATGCATGAATACACCGGCGAGTTATCAGATCCTCAACGCCACTGTCAGATTGAATTGACTGATGAAGAAATCAATAATATGACGAAATCTCTATTAAATGAGAGCTTGGAAGGCTGCAGTAAATTCGGATTGAATCCTTTCTGCGTTCTTAACAAACCGCCAGCTATAAGTTTTTCATCAACTTCACCATTGAATTATACCTTCACTCAGGTTGATTTTTCATACCCATTTAACGTTTTCCAGGCCGGTTCACCTTTTGGACTAAGAAGCTGCGAGACAAGCCGGCCAAAAAAACTCGGACAAAGAGCAAAGCTATCAAAAAGCTTGCTAAGAAAAAGACCAATCCCGCCGAGTTATTCAACTTGGATAATAATGATGATGACAATGATGACGAGTTGGAGGTAGAACTTGACTCCCTTGGCTCATCCTTTGTACATCTTATGGACAATGACCATTATCAGGATGATGCGGAGGCCAGCCGTGCAGATGACAAAGAGGTAATTACTCTTTCCTCCGGCTCAGAACCTCTTCCAACATAGAAAACTCGACAAGCAATCCGGAAAGTAAGATTTTCTCACCCTTTAGCTTACTTGGATCCCAACTTTATTTTGAAGAAGCAACAACATGAAGCTCGCCGCACAACCCAGAACAGCGGCGAAAAATTCTTTCCTCCGGCTTACCCAACACACCAACGCCTCGCAAGCGTCAACCAGAGGTTTCAAACATTCCCGACTTAGCTTATCCCAAGGCAAGTCTTTTTTGACAACCTCTTCACCCATCTGATTCAAACTATCAGGGGACATCTCACTCCTCATCCAGCGAGTCAACTGGAACTTAGATTCCGGCCTTCAAATTTGCTCCTGGGTAAGAAGTGTTTAATCATTTGAAACTTCATGCCTGATTGATATGTTGACATCTTTGTATTTCTTATTTTCAGTGGCGTGGCCAAGCCCAGCAAGAAGGTGAAACTGAACAAGCCAGCTAAAAATTCCAACCCTTCTGAGCCAGAAAAGCAATTGCCAGAGGCCTCTCATCAAACCCATGAGGCTACCATTGATGACCCGCCGCTAGAAGAGCATGACGTCACCATAGATCATATAGACGTTGAGCCGGTCATCACTAAGCTGCGAAGTCCCATTAAGCCCGCTGAAGAAAAATCTGACGATGTCATCATTACCGGGCTTGGTTATACAGCACCAGGTAACCCTACTGCCTTATCCAAGCACAGCGCCAAGGAAGAATTTACTGCTGCTGATAAAGGCAAGTGGAAGGTAGACTTGGAAAGCTATGCCTAGTTCAGTGCCCAAGAGATCCACTCCGGTTACTTAAACCACCTTTATACCAGCCGTGATTTTGAAGCCGGCCTGGTCAACCTGATGAAGGAACGTTTTGAGGTAAACATTATTATCTTCTCCATATATATATATATATATTTGTCAGCCGCCGAGACTACTAGATATGATAGCAGTGAATATACTGTAGACTTTTAGATAGTCATAAATATATGAAAATCAAAACTAGTAGCCCCCAAGGGCCGGCTTAAACTATCAAGTTAAGCCGGTAATTCAAATTAGTAGTGATCAACTTTGCACTGGTAGCCCCCAAGGGCCGGTTTAATCAACATGAATAAACCGGGACTTACCACCATGGCTGAAAATAAAATCCAAGTATGTAGTCTTTATCAACCGGATCACATCATTTTGCCCGGGTCATGATATGAACTTGTCTTTAAAAGAGCAATAGGCATTAGCCCCCAAGTGCCAAGGAAAACACTTGTATTATGCTTGGGACTTCAGAAATGATCATAATACCTTCCATGTTGTTCATGTCGCAGGCTAAACTAAATGAAAAGGAGACCCAAGTCAATGACCTGAGGGCCAATATTCAAGCTCAACAATCTAAGACCTCAATAGAAAAATCAGAGCTGAGGACTGCATTGGAAAAAATTGAGCAGTTGAAACAGAGCTTCAACACTGATAGAACCGGCTGGGAGACTAAGAAGGCAGCTTTACTAAAAAGAGCGGAGGATGCCGAAGCAGCCCTTAAACCGGTAACTGACGAGTTGTCTGGTTTAAAGCATCAAATCAACAACATGACATCGGCCATCTTTGTTAAGTACCTTCCTTTGCATCAACAGTATATCATTATCATCTGCCGGTTTACCAATAATTTTACTGATGTAGGCTCCCGAAGCACCAAGTTGGGTTCAGACATGCGCATCATGCTTAAGGTTGTCTATACCCTAGTAGAACAGCTATATACTGGCGCTCAATGGACAATCTCTACTGCTATTCATAAGAAGCCTCCGCCCACCCTCATCAAGGAAACACTGTAGAGGCTATCGGTGCTGCCCCAAAGGATTGAAGATTTAAAGCAAGCAGCCACTAGAGCCGGCGCCATGACTGCCTTAAGCCAGGCAAAGGCATGGAAATCAGATCTTGATCGAGAAGATTTAGCCAACGGTTGCCCTGGTGTGAAAGAAGACAGGTCTCCCTTCAGCGTTGATGATTTTGCACAAATAGTAAGGGAAATGTGTCTGTTAGCAAGCAAACTGGCCGAAGAAACAAATCTCTCCCAATACCAGGCAGCCTATGATGCTGATAACAAGAAGGTGAAGGCGTCGGTTCATCAAGAGGTGGATCTCATCCCACTGACTCGTAAGCACACCTTCGCTCCTGACATTGATCCATCAAATCTTATGGATGATGAGGTTGTGCTTAGAGCTTTGACCGGCATCAACTGGGCTATGCCTAACTTCCAGCCAATGGATAATCAAGGAGATGATGAAGAAGAAGAAGCGCATGGTGACCCGGAGGCTTCAACCCGCCAAGACTAGAAGTCTGAATTCATGAGCCGGTTTACCAGCCATAGCATTTGGATGCTATGTCTCAAAAACACTTACCCTTTTGGGCCATCAGGTGCCTTGCAATAGGCTAGTTAAAACAATGATCTGCCGTGCCATCGTGCACGT